>NC_067283.1:66418495-66728642 GCF_020740795.1 Apus apus | reverse complement strand
TAGCTAAAAAATTAACGCTATCGGATGGTAAAAATGCGCATTTGAGGTTTTAAAGAGTATATTTGCTATTTGATAAAGTGGCTATTAGAAATCTTAAGCCAAGTATCTGCAAGGCACAGTCTAGTACTAGACTACTTCAGTTTTCTGTTGATGTTCCTCCAAGAGTTTGAGACTGATCTCCCTTGGTTCATGAAGGTTCAACCTACTATTTTCACCCTATAGCTGAATTAGGGACTTAGGACTGAGCATCTAATAGTCCCTTGCCAAAAAGAGCAGAAGCAGATGGTGCTGCACCTGTGTGAAAGTACTAGTGATTGTAACATTATCTGCTCAATTACTTCCTCTGAATAATAGATGGGTCATGACCAGGTTATATCAATTGATCTCTCCAGCTTCTCTTCTATAATTGCCAGGAAATTTCCTTTTCCAGGCTCAGTTTCACAACCATGTCATTTAATAGGGGCATGGTTGATCTGCTTGGCTTGTATGGTTATATGAAAATAGAGGCCAAGAGCTCAAGAACATAAGAGCATGCACAGTTTGGAGGGATAGCGTGGAGGGTCATAACATTTCTTGCTAGTTCATAGTTGAAAGAAAGCCCTGCAAAAAGTGAACTTGGTGTTAGTTTTTGGTGCTTCTTTCTATGGCAATGAATATCTGTGAAATCTTCCCGGCAGCTGCATAGTTTCTGCTTTTGTGTAAACAGCACAAGGAGTGATAGCATCCTAAATGACCAAGCTAAGTTTAAGTGTGAGCAGCTTTAAGGCTGGCTTGCTCCTCAATACTTCCAGTTCAGTAACAGGTGCTACTTTTGCCTTCTGGTTCACAGGTTCTTGTGGTTTTGGCAGCAGCACTCTTCTGAAAGGCCCTTACCTACCTGCACTGGTCCTTGTTCCTTCTGCTTCCCCTGCCTTCCTGTAACTCATTCTTTACAGTGAGTATGAGATTCAGTAAAAATATGGGATGTGTGGTTTTTTTCATTACATTTTGATACGAAGCAAAAATCTTCTACATATACCCTGTCTCGTACATACATTCACACACTTACTAGGATAATTCAGGCTGGGGTGAAGGAGTAATTCCTGGTGTGTACCAGTCCTGCAATGCACAGAGTGCTGTTCAGTTCATCTTAACATGTTCTTAAGAGTTTCTAAATTTCAGTAGTCTGTCAGGTTAAATTCAGGCAGTACGTCTTCCAGCACCTATGCTGACTATCTGCTTCTTTTTCCATGAGGATAGTTTTATTTCAGACAGCTTTTAATTCCTGCTGGAGGTTTCTCTCTGACTTTCAATTTTTTAATTAAGATGACACTTAAAAAAAAAAAAAAAAAAGCTTTAATTTTTGTTCTGATATGAAATTACAGCTGCTTTTTGATGTCTCTGCATCATTCCCCACTCCTCTCACAGTTCCAATAGAGCTTGCCTCAAAATATCCAAAATTATTTGTCTTGAACTGCCTGGGAGAGTTGATATCATAAATATGATGTTATGCATAAAGCACTGTCAAATATTCCTCTTCTCCAAGATTTGCTTTTGGCTGCATCTTCTTGGCTGGATTCCTTAAATGGGCTATGGAAAGGAGAATTTTCCTTCATGCAACTTGAGACAGAACTTAAGCAGCCTAAAAATAAATTTTTAAAATGAAACCTATTAAAAGTCTGAACTAACAGAAAAGACACTATTATACTAGGGGCAAGCAAAATTCCCTACCCAGGGGAATCTTTTTCCAGGTGTTTTAAGGACATGCAATAGCTGTCTGTCTGAATGCATTTATGACTCCTTTTAGCTATATAAGAGAAATGTGGTAACTGATTTATGTCAGACAAAAGGACATCAGCACAGAGAACGTCATTCTTGGTTTTTAGGAACAAGGGGAATCGTATGGGCATACGATGGTAAAATCTCCTTTCTTCTTTGATCCTTGGTGCGCTGGGAGAGAGAATCTGCTAGGGAGCAGTAAGGAAATTCAAGATAAAGATGCACAATATTTTTGCAAGGGTGTCTGCTTTACAGGATATTGTTGCTAATTTGATCGTTTGCCATGAGGACTTCGTGTTGCAGCTAGGGTGGAGAAAGAGGAAAAGATGTATTGGTGTAGTCTCATCTTTTATTCTGAGAGCTGGGGTTAATTTAGAACACAGCAGTTCTAGGATTATAGTTGAATTTAACAACATTCTTTAGCTAGATGAGCAGTACCACAGCTTTAGTTAGCAAATATACTGTTTTTAAAATTTACTTTTGATGAGATGCATATCCTAAAATCTCTGGTAAATTTTTCCAAAGCCAAAAGATGCCAAAAAAGAAGAAATAAAATTAAAACAACAGCAACAATAACAAAACCCTCCACAAAACAAAGCAAATTAAAAAAAAAAAAACCCACACCAAACCAGTCAATAGTGCCATTTAAGAGCTTTTCAATGATCCAGGATGTATCTTGAAAGATATTGATGAGTTCACCCTTTGCAGAGGACTGTTCATTTTGCAAATACCACCAGAATAAGCTATTAGTAAGTTCTAAAAGATGATGTATTCAGTGAGCTTGGCAATAGAACCACTTTCTTCCTCTAAGTGTCCCTCATTTTCCTGGGGCAATGGTATGGGAGTAGGGTGGGGAAGGAAAATATGGAGAAGTCTTATTGCTATTTTCTGTGGCATCTGTGATTTATGGGTAGAGAGACTGTTCTCTGTCTCAGTACTGAATAGTATTTGTAAGCCCTTCAGGAGAAACTACTGTTGTTTTTATTAAAACATGCGCTGATTTATTTTCATAGAAAAACATTGGATAGATATTTTATGCCACTGGCTTTTGTAAGTAAGCATGCCATGTTTTGCTGAAGCAGCAGTAAGAGCAAATCCTACATTCCTAAATGCATTTCACTCATAATTCTTCATTGCTGCACACTTCATGGGTGCATTGATCCAATGTAAAAAGAGGGGTCAATTTAGTTTTAAATCCTTATTCTTGTCATAGCTGTTCAGGTTCTCATGGAGGATAAAACATGCCACTTGCAATGGCTACGTAAGCAAATTACATCTGGACAGGCACAGTCTCAAATACTTTAAAAAAGAGAGAGGCTTGCAAGGTAAGATGTGTGGGTCCGGGCTTCCCATGGATGTTTTCCATAACATGAAATGAAGGTGAATCATAGAATCAAAGAATCATCAAGGTTGGAAAAGACCTTCAAGGTCATCAAGTCCAACCATCTGCCCTACAACCCCTAACCACTAAACCGTCTTCCAAAACACCACCTCCACCTGATTTTTTAACACCTCCAGGGATGATACCTCCACCACGTCCCTGGGCAGCCTGTTCTAGTGCCTCATCACTCTTCCTGTGAAGAACTTTTTCCTTATATCCAATCTGAACCTCCCCTGGCACAACTTGACCCCATTTCCTGTTGTCCTATCGCCAATCACCAGGGAGAAGAGCCCAACACCCACCTCCCTACAACCTCCTTTCAGGTAGTTGTAGAGAGCAATGAGGTCTCCCCTCAGCCTTTCTTTTCCAGGCTGAACAGCCCCAGCTCCCTCAGCCTCTCCTCAGAAGACCTGATCTCCAGACCCCTAACCAGCCCAGTTGCCCTTCTCTGCACCCTCTCCAGCACCTCCATGTTCTTCCTTTACTGCAGTGCCCAAAACTGCACACGGTGCTGGAGATGCAGCCTCACCAAGGCCAAGTGTAGGGGCAGGATCATCCCCCTGGTCCTGCTGGTCACACTGTTCCTGATGCAGGCCAGGATGGTCTTGGCCTTCTTGGCCCCTTGGGCACACTGCTGGCTCATGTTCAGCCGGCTGTCAGTCAGCACCCCCAGGTCCCTCTCTGCTGGGCAGCTCTCCAGCCACTCCTCCCCAAGCCTGTAGCGCTGCTGGGGGTTGTTGTGGCCAAAGTGCAGGACCCAACATTTGGCCTTATTGAAACTCATGCCATTGGCCTCAGCCCATCAATCAAACCTGTCCAGATCCCTCTGTAGAGCTTCCTTATGAAAAAGTAATTCTGAAGTAAGAGCATCCACATACACAGTGAGGTGAGAATGGTTAACTTAGACTGTGTAGTCAAGTGTTTTTAAAACCAGCCTCCAAAATTGGTGTGTTAAAGGTCGGCATGCAAAAGCCTTCATGAATGGGTCCTATATGGTGCTGATAGAAATATCTGAAGACCCAGATGATTTCCAAGTGTTTAATCACACTAATTATGAGCTAAAGCAGCGATGACAAAGTCCTAAAATGTTCCTTTTTTTTTTTTTTTACCCCCGCACCCACAATCACAACCTTTAAAGAATCTGATGAAAATCAAGTAGTAGTTGTTCACTGTCCTGCCTACCTGTCCCTGCAGTGTGGTGGCATGTTGCACACCCCTTCTCCCCTTTGTCTACATGAAATGGTACCTTCTGTTCCTGCAGAAGTGACTTCTGCTGTCAACAGTATTGTGCTATGTTGATATCTGTAGGGAAAAAAGTTCAATATGTCCACTAGGATACATTTTCTTAAGGGCAAATGAACAACTGGTGAGAGGAAATGTCCTGTGGAAAAAGTTGCTGAGTGATGTAGGACAATGAAAGGAAGAAAAGGAGCAACTGGTGATTTAAAGAGAGAGAGAGAGAGCGCGCAAGAAAGATGTTACAGGTCAGCTCTGTCAGTGAGAAACTAGGTATTTCAAGCTAATTAGCTGAAAAAAAACTTGGCATGTTTTAATTTCCTGAATGATTTGGACAAATAGTAATGTCTTCTGCTTCTTTGGAAAACATTTTTTTAAAGCACATTGCATTAGGAAAGGAATTAAGGAACTGCAACAACAGAAATGGGAAGTCTAATAATCAGCTAATTAAACCTAGACAATAGATCCAGTCCTCATAAATAAGATCACTGTCTCTCTTCTGGTTGGCACTGAATGAAATCAAACCTTTTTGCAAAACATGTTTTTAATGAGGCTAATTCACTTCCATATAGTGACTGCTTGTTTTCTTAGAAAAATACTACAATAAAACAAAGAACCAGGGCGTTGATCTTGTAAACTGACAGGGGAGGCGTGAAAATTCAACCACAAAATTTTTTTTTGCAGACTTCCACGGATCCTTGGAGGAGGAGGTCTCCAGTTGGTCCAAATGATCAGAGCTTCATTATTCAGCTTCATTTTCTAGATGGATTTACAGCAGCCGCAGGTTGTCCCTGGGCAACCTGGATGCTTAGTCAACTTGTTTCACAAATCGGACAAATGGAAACAATCTTTATCTGTGTGTTGAGGCTACGTGGGAGGAAAGGATCACTTCTGTTCGTGATGGAACTGCTCAGCCCCCTTTTTATTCTTAAACCCCACAGCCTCCTCATGGCAACCTCATTATGACTTGCCTGGAAGTTAACCATAAATGCAGGTGTGTATTTTTAACTTTCTTGACTGTGTTCAGCTTTCTCTACCTGCAGGGCTGTCACTTCTATCACTGTAAAGCAAGCAGAAAGAAGGGCGATGCGTGTGACTTTCTGTGCTGCATCAGGGCCGCCAGCCCTGCTTGGAGGCCCCTCTGCTGGGCAGTTTCACTCTTAAATTAATCATTTTAGGTTATGCTTTGCCAGAGTGAGTTCCTGGGATAGATTTTGTTTTTCACTGTTGAACAATAAG
Source organism: Apus apus (assembly GCF_020740795.1). Classification (NCBI taxonomy): domain Eukaryota; kingdom Metazoa; phylum Chordata; class Aves; order Apodiformes; family Apodidae; genus Apus; species Apus apus. Next base: position 66,723,028 of record NC_067283.1, on the reverse strand, counting down.
AAAACTGGCGCACTACCAGGAAGGGCAGTGGCTGGGTGGGTAGGAAGGAAAGAATCATATAGGAAATAATTGTGTAGGAGGTTTTTGAGTATGAGGAAGTTAGAAACCAGGACCCAGGTCTACAGTAGATTTGTGATGAATACGTATGTTCAGGTATAAGTGGTATGTGCACAGAAAGTTGATCTCTTTTTTGTTTGTGGGCTTTATAGCACCATCCTAATGTGCTGTTCTTGTTTTTACCAAATGTCTTAATCTCTGCAGGTCAGTCTGAACTGGAAAATTAATTGTGAGCAACTCTAAATGCCAGGGAAAATTCAGGCTGCAAATCCCAATACAGAATTCATACTCACCCCTGTTTGTGAGGCTTGGAGATAAAGAATCACATGGACATTTGAACTTTGGTGGAAAACCAGCTGACTGCCCACGAGCTGCAGAGTGGGCATGGGGTGGAGGAAAGGCGACCTGTGATTCTTGCATGGCTCAAGTACTCACAAGGACCACGTGTTCTGTAGCAATAGAAACAACAAAATGTCCTGAGTTCCCAAACCATCTAGTGATCATAACTGGCTGTTGGACATCTATGGAAGTGAATGACTGACATTACAACTTTATTTCTATGGCTTTGTGTTTCTTCAGAAGCACAGCTGAGGGGGGCAGAGGGGTCAGGGAAACCTTTGTCATTGTGTGGATCACCAGTGAAGCAAAGGGCTGATTGTCTTAAATGCACTTCTGCAAACAGGAAGTAAAATTAATGGCAACCTTTGGGCTTTTCTTCAGGTTATGCAGGCAAATTGCACTTGTTAAATAGTTTTTTAGCACTTCCTCTGATCACATTGTGTGCTTAATTAGAAGCTGCTGGAGTGCTTGAGGACAATTATCAGTCCTTGTAAGATATGAATGACTAGTGACTTGTAAATCTTGATTTAACTTTTAAAATAAGGTAGTTTGAGCAGTGCTCTCTGAGGTCAATGAGAGGATGGCATGTAATTGGAGCTGGAAATAGAGCACTGGATAAAGAGGAGTTCTGACAGCTAGGCAAAAAGATGCCTTAGGAAACATGGCCAGAAATTGAAGTTACTGTACAGGACACCTATCTGTCTTTGAATCTTGATGGTTTTCTGGTCATGTTATGTTACACCCTTGCACAGCAGAACATTTTTTAGAGGCTCTTTTTGTAACGGTTTTCTGCTGTAAATGTCGGTTTTGTACTCACCCATGCATAAATTCTGGATGCCTTTCAGAAATAAGGAAGCAGTGCATTACTTAACAGCTCTGCTAATTCTTGGGCATCCTTATGAAGACATAGCCTTGATACACATAGCTCAGCTGTTGCCTTTGGCAATCTTTCCAGCACTTTTGTTTTTAGTATACAGCTTTCCCACCTGAAATAGAATACTTCGGGTGTTTTTTTCCAAACTATTTTTTCAGCTCTTATTCTTTGCTTATTTTTTTGTTACAGTTCAGCTCCTCATCTCCAGCTTTGGGCCTTGGCAAGAAAGCCTTTATCCCACTGTCAAAGTGTTGTGTTATGATGTGCTCTGTGATACTCTGCTAGGGAGAAGTCATCTTTGATGATATCAAAGAATATTTTACAAAGCAACACCATAAAGATCTGAGTTTGTGCTGCTATTGGCAGGAATATCTGGAACAAAGAAGCAAGTGAGCTCTTGGGTGCTTCAGATCTGAAAGAGAAGCAGCAAACCTCAAGGTTGAAAGGGTGAGGTAGTAAGCTTGATCTGATTCACAAATGTGCACTGTAGTTACTTTCTGAATTCTGGGGCTCTTGATCTTTCCTTCCTTGGTTCTCAGGACACTGCTAGTTATGCTTCTCCTTTGAAATCTCATGTTGCATCAAATATATCCTACATGCTTGGCAGAGTTTGTCAACTTAGTACGTGTGTTTTGTTCACTCTCGCATTCCTTCCCACCCTTCTCCTGCAGCCTGTGGTACTTGGCCAGTCAGCCAGCATCAATAATTAATAGTGAATAAGCAACACTTGCCGCAGTTATTTCATGATCTGTTTGTTTGCACAGACTAGTCACTGACAAATAGCAAAAAACAGGAATAAGTATCTTGGACTGTTTATGCTCAGTTTATGAGCAGCAATGAAGTGACTCCCGAGTATAAAGTGACTACTGAAGTGGCTACTACTTTTAAAGGTAGTACAATGTTTAAACGAAAAGGTTAAGAAAGCCAATTTAAAGAGATTAATCTTCCTACCTGGTGGTTAACACTGCATTCAGATACATAGTTATTTGTAATGTACTGTGTAAGTGTCCCTTTATCACCTCATTATCATGACAATGACTTTATTTTCAATATATTGTGGGTGCATATATTTTTTTTTTTGACCCTTTAAGGATTAAAGATTCTTAACAACTACTTTCTACTGTCACTTACTTAGGGGTTTTGAGAAGGACTCACCCTAAACTGTTTTGTTTCCAGAAAACAGCCAGAAGTGACAAAACTTACCAAATCTTCTCATTTCCTTGAAAGCATAGATGTCTAAGGGAGCTCTGCTTTGCAAGGACTTCTGCAACCTTTGTTTTTGACTCCTCTGGAATGTGACACGTTATCACAGTTGCCTAAGAAGGCTTTAGTTGCAGATTTATCATATACTCCAGACTCATGAACTATTTCCCTGGGGACCACACTGCATTCTTGATTTGCATGGCGTCTCGTGGCCAGCCAGCACCATTCAATTCCTGTCCTCTTGGCATCCTGTCTTAGAAAATGACCTTCTCTTATCCCTTAGTAGCTCCAAGTTGCTATTGAAAAAGTGCCTGCTGTTCAGGAAAAGACCCACAGGGGTGTCTGGCAAGAGAAAACAGCATTTTAGTCTAGGAAGTTTCAGTGATGCATATACACACATGCACACACAGAGACAGTCATCTCAGGAAAAGCAGAGATGTTTATGTTCCTGTCTTTGAAATGATAAAGAATACAGAAAAATTCCAAATATGTACAGTATGAAACAGGTGCAGAGGAGCCCAGCAGCACACAAAGGGCAACGCGTAAAACCCCTGCTTCCAAAACAAGGCTGAACTTGTGCTTTGCACACTGCAAATTCATCAGTTATTTCCAATATAGAGTTGGGCAGATGCTGGGCTGGGGTGGGGGGAGAGGGAGTGTTGTATTTTTGTTTTAGGTTCTGTTGTTGTTTTTTCAATACTTCAGTTTTGAGAGGAAGTAAAAAAATAATACCCTGTAGGAATTCATTGCCAAACTATCAAGGCTGTGATAGAATGATAGTACTGTAGACATGAAGACAATTGTAGGCTTGGCTGGAGCAACATTTAAAATCCAATATGCACTTAATTATCTTCACTGAGGACACAAGTAAAGCTATGTTCAATTTTTGGGAGCAAGTGCCTACAATCTCTTCTGCATAGGGGAATGACACTCTGAAAATCACATTCTGCTTAACCATATCAGAAAAAAACATTTTTTGTTGTTGGGTTTTTGGGGGTTTTTTGTTTGTTTTCTTTAATCCATGAGAATTTTCATAACATAGAAAAAATATTTATTTCATCTTACATTCATTAAACTGTCATTCCAAAATTTAACAATGTATTTCCTATAGAGAATATATTTCCAATAGAGAAAATGGAATGGTAAGTTCCTGATTTATTTTGCAGCAGTTCCTTGCAAATCTTACAGATCTCAATTTAGCAAGAGGGGTAAATGCATATTCAGCTGCATTGGAAACAACTGGTGCTGTTTCCAATGAGTTAAAGGTGGGGTACATACTTAAATTCCTTGCTGATACATGTCTATCCTGGGCCATGGATTGAGTTTGATGTTTTTAAGAAACACTAGCTACATTTTATAAAAGCTTTGCTTGCATAGAAACCCATTTTGTAGGGATCATGTGCATGTGTATGGTGTAGGAGTGTCCACACACAGTCTCTGCAGCATCTAGGCCTATGTTGACTTCAGAAAAAAAGTAAATAAAATCATGCTTTTAGGGGAAATAAGCTGGGTATGGTAAACCATAAGTTCCATATGATAGAGTTTTCAGGGGTCTCTTAGGGAAAAGAGAGTAAAGGGGGAGTTTATTTCAGCTGTTGCACTCCTACAGGGAGCACCCCTAGTTGGGCTGTATATCTGGGATGGGAGGCATTGTTAAGTAGCTAGTGATCCCAAAAGAGCATGGTTGGGTAGCTCTCTGACCATGGCCCTTTTGCTCACCCGGAGGTTGAGGAGTGTCTCCAGGCACAGAAACAAGGTGCCTCCAGCAGTTGCCTCTGCAGGGTGCCAAGGGTGTGCTGTTCCTGATGCTGGAGCTGGGGATGCCCTTGCCTGCCCTCAGCTGCAAAATCCTGTCTCTCCCAGGTGTAGTTCAGCCTTATCCAGGAGCATTGCACTGCACCTAACAGTGTATATTGCTGCTTTGAAAAGAAAAGAAAAGAAAAAAGTTCAAAGTGTAATTGTTTCTGAAGTGTTTTCTAGAGTGTTTAAAAACCCAGCTGAGGAACAGTGCCCTAGGAACCTTGGCTCACTACCCAAGCATTTTTCACTCATGTTTTGCTTTCAAAAATAGCTCTTGTTGTTAAGGCTAATCTCAAGACAATAACAAAGTCATGATACTAATGATGATAAAAAAGTCTCCACCTCCCTCAGAGTTTGGGTAGAAGTTCATACCCCAGTCTTTCTTTCAAATGTAGCCTTTCCCTGACATAGCTTTTAAGGCAATTTGAATGTTATTAGTGACAAAAAAAAGAGTCATACCACTGTGGAGCATCAAGCAAGAGTTTTTTCCTCGTATTGTTTTAATACTAGAGAAATTCCAAACAGTAAATCTTGTTCTCTTCAGGTGTTTATCTTCAATACTGACAAAGCTGATACCAAGGGTCAGAAGTTTATATCCCCAGGAAAGTGCTTTTCCAGTCCTCTCAGTCACAGCCAGTTTTAGGGCCTACTACCACCTTGGTGGTGGTGGGCAGGTTTTGGAGTGGGAAAGACTTTAACATTACAAAATCTTTTCCTGATTTCAGACTGAGAGGGCATCCTGCTGCTGCTCCATTTCAAACTGAGGTGAGGGAGGTCTCCTCATCTTTCTCAGTAACTCTGTTCTTGATATCATTCCCAGGTCTTTCTCTGGGATGTACTTAGTGATGTACTATGCTTATATGCTCCTCTGCTGATTTTTATGCTAATCCTTTGATTTGGTTTAACCATAGAGGTTTACATTGATTATACAATAAGCTCTTCAGGTAGGAACACTGAATTTAATTGCAGTCATAACTGCACTTAATAATGTTTGTTCTGACAAATCCTTAGAACTTGCTATTGAAGCAAAGCAGTTGTGCTTTCTTCTTATTAAAAATAAAACAATAAAAATGTCAGTAATTCTTTTTCCCTCTCAGGAAATGTTTAGTGGATGTGGTTTGAAGTTTGTTGTTTTTAAAATCTCTTAGGACATTTTTATGTGCCTGTTGAATAGAAAGCTGTAAACAAAAAGCTTACATATAATGTTGCTGAGAACCTTTGGTAACAATTTTATATAAAAAAAAAAATCTTCATTATTTCAAAGCTGAGCAAAAACAGAAATAACTTTTCTAAAAGCATTTGTGCTGCTAAAAACTTCTCAGCAAACAGTGTATAAAATTGTATAATGCTGCTTGATTTTATATTTTTTTTAAGAAGTGTTAACAGTAGGAGTTCAATCAACTCTAACTATTACTCTAGCAATTTATTTTTGTAGGACAGATGTACTCGGTGAAGAGAATATATGAAATACTCTGCAATTTCTTCCTGAAACAAATTCTGCTTATTTGGTAATGATACAACATTTTAAATATTTTATTATAAAATACTGCTAAATTGCACTGTTAATCTAAACTTTAAAAATAACTAAAAACTAGAAAGTTTGGTAGTTAACAGGGATAGAAAAACTGATTTTTTTTTTCTGAAATTGACCAGCTGGATTACATACTACTGATGATAATATATTACAAAAAAAAAAAAAAGAGAGTGAAAGACAAAAACTTGCCCAACTGGACTAATACTGTCTCTGTGTACAATATCTTTTCATTCCTGGCTAGAGAGACGATGTTTCGTTCTCAGAGCAGCTACACATTCATCTCCCTAGGGACCCATGTCCTCATGTAAGTACTGACACACATTCCTCTCTAAAAGTTTTTGGGCATGTCCAGCTGAGGTCATGGTAATTAGAAACAAAAAAGACCCTTTGGATTACCATGTTCTCCCCCTCTGCCAATGCAACTCTGGGGTTTTTTAGAAGGTATATTTACAATTTATTTAACTGAGCTTTGGAAAAGTGACTCAAGATGGGGCAAGTGCTCCTCGCTATGGAGACTGTTCCACATTCCATAGAAAAAAGTCCTTTTTTCCATTATGCTTTCTTATATTTTCCTTTGCTGCAATTATTTGTTCATCTGATAGGCACCTGAGAAACCCCGGTAACAATTCAATTTGGAGCTTGTCTGTCGTTAGCAACTTCCTGCTTCATTATGTTTTGCCTTAGCTCACTCCCTGAGTAGATTTTTTTGTTCAGAGCTCAGCACATGTTGTGGACTTTCCTAGCTGTTTGTTACTCTGTTGTTGAGCCACTTTTTTTCCTCGGGGACTCTCAAGCTCTCCTAAGCTTAAAGTCAAGTTTGCTTTGTGTCAAACAAAGTTGGACCTGCAAGTAAAGATTTTGGTTTGAGGGAGGTTTGCTTTGGGGGAGAAATGTTTGTGGGTTTTTTGAGTTCTTCTGCTACTTCTTGGTCATAACACTTTCTCAGTTAAACTATAATTACTGGTCAATGCTACCTCTCTCCAACACTTCTTTTGACTCAATTTACAAGATTGATTATGGGCTCACATATTCTGGGCTTGTACCATTGCAATTCCATATGGCTAAAACCATGCATCTGTTGAAGACAATTGCAGTTTTAACTTGTGTTCTCTGGAGTTAACTGGCACAAGTCAGATGTTGACATTTCCACTGTCACCACATGTCCTCTCTTTTATGTGCTGATGTATCTATTTACCAAGAGAGGCTTTTCTTTCCTTGCCTCCTTCACTGGGTACTGGGTGATTGGAAAGATCCATGTTCTGTCATTTTAAATAAATGCTTTTGTATTTAAAAAGGGGAGGAAAAAGCAAGATATAATTGTTTTCAAAAGCTTGACGAGGAGAAGGCTGCTTTCTGGTTATAAGTCGTGGTTATGACAGAAACAAAAAGAATTGGGAGATGTATGTTTTAAAACCCCCAAGTTTGTAGCTGACTGCTTTAGCAGGAGGTTGAGCTGGATGATCTCTTTAGATCCCCTCCAACCTGTGTTAACCTTTGATCCTATGAACCTGTTTAAGGTGACAATGAATAACCCAGATATATTACTTAAGGAAATTTTAGTAAAAAATTATTCAATATAAATTAATTGTCTGCTGCTCTCTTGCCTAGCTGTTTTTTTGTTGGGTTGTGTTGTTGTTGTTTGGTTGGTTTGGTTTGTTTTCACAGAAAGAGCCACAGAATTATAGGTTTTTTAAAATAATTCTCAGAATCTATCACCCTATTTTCTTTCTCTTTCCAGACACTATAAGAGACCATAGTTCTGTCACTGGGAAGCTAAATTGCCTGCCAAGCTGTGCTTTACATTTAAACTTGCTTTTAAAGAGAAGATAAAAGCTAAAAAAAACACAAAAAACCCCCAAACAAACAAAAAAACAGAACCAACCAAACAAAAAAAACCCACAAAAAAAACAACAAAAAACCCACAAACAAACAAACAAAAAACCCACAAAAAAAACCCAAACAACAACCAAAAAATCACACAAAGCTACAGCAACTTTCAAACAGCATCCAGACAGCAGGGTGCCTTGTAGATATCCATGCTTACACAGTCACCTTTTGAAATGCCAGCAATTATACTGTATGAGGCACTATTGCTACTTATGTGCCAGTTGTCATTTCTTAAAAGATGACTATTACTTTTATTTCCTCCTTCTGAGACACTGTGAAGTTGCTTAGCATTTTAAGGAAGCAAACACATTTTCTAAAATGCCTATTTCTTAAAAAAAAACAAAACAAACAAACTAAAATACCACACAACCAAAAATCGTGGCATCTTTAAGTAGGATACGATACTCATGGCATAAATAAAAGCTCTCATTGTGTTGCAGGAAAAAGCTGCTGTCCCTACTGCCACTGCAACCTCAAGACTTGAAGAGTACTGTGAAATTGTATGACATGCAGGAGATCCTAAGGGAAGAAAGTAAAGGCAAGCTGTGGAATAAAAAGTAAGTCTATGCTCCAGTGCTAAAATATCTTATATCCATTACACAGAGTTCTGATTCCTAACCTTACACTGCTGTGGGATTTCTTTAAGCACTTCTTAAAATTTCTAATAAGAAATGAAATCATTTGCACCAAGGGAAAAAGGTTTGAAAAGCTGCATCTCAGAGGTTGGGAAGTAACATTGTGCCTTCTACAGGTCTCTTCATCCTCATGTTGGTCTCACTATGTACTCAGAGAAGCTGGAAATGTGTAGACAGATTTAGCAAAAGGGGTTGGTTTGTGAGAACTTCCAAATCTCTCTCTGTTATAATCCTTTCTTGCTCTGTGTAGTTGGCATAAAAGAAAGAGTTGGAGAAACTGAACTGGAGACACTGGAAAGCAGGCAGAGAGTGCTATTCCTGAAGGGACAACAAAAACCAACCAACCAAATAAAAGAGCTTTCTGAAATACCAGACAAGGCTTTGAATTGTTGTCCCTTCTGCTCACAAAGTGTGTAACATCAAGCTAGCTAAACAGAAAATGAACAGGACCTAGTCTTGTAAGGGTCATCGCTAGAAGGGGCAGAATGTGGACATGATCTTTTTATCACCTGTGTTTCAGTTGTAGAGTATCCTCACATGTTCTAGCTGGCACAAGCAGTGGCATCCTACCTACTGTCTCACCCTTCTCTGTGCTACACAGCCTTGTCATAAACAGATGCTCACGTGAGAGCAGACTGAATGAGAGCTTGGATTCCTTAAGTAAATGGTATTCGCGCAGTAATGTGCTCTTGTCACTGCCCATTGAGGAGCAAAAGAGGCCTGAAGCAGGAGAACCTGATGTTCTGGCCTTCCACAGGAGCTCTGTGATGTGCGAGCCTCATGTGAAGTCATTTCTTGTGCCTGTCAGATTTAATTACCAGCATTTCAGAGCACAGCAATGAAAGAGCTAGCAACAAATCTCCAGTGCAAAATTAATACACGTCACTCATTTTTCATTCCAATATGCATTTGATACAGTGACAAACCAGTGTGTTAGAAATTATGCTCAGTTCTATTAGTGGCACTGGTTTTAACAAAATGCAAACTGTTCTGTGCTCTAAAAGAAAAACAAAAGGTTGTTCAGGACAGGCAAAAATAGGTGTTGCTTCTCTCACACAGAGCCAAATCAAATATGGTTGATATTTACCACTGTGAATTCATTCTGAATTTTCTTTGTCCATCTATCACCTGCCCAGTTTAGATAACTGCAGTCTTTACTAGTAGGAAAGTTAGGGAGGGAATTTAAAAAGTAGGTATAGTAAAAGGAGTGTTAAAATACGTTTTTACTAAGAATAAATAGCTTTTTTTTTTTTTTAACTTCTGAATAGATTCAAATCACAATATGGTTTGATACCTACTGCTTTAAAAGAATATTGCTTCTTTTTTGTATTTGAGGAGGAAAAATCTTCATTGTTACAGGTCAGTAGTCACAAGAAAACTTGCATTAAATCAAAGCTAATCAATACTGTGCTTAAAAACATAATACCTGAGAAAATAAAACAGATGCGGAAGAAGACAGATACTAATTACCATTCTGTTTCCAAAGTTAGCTCTTGCAGAAATTTTTTTAAGGAATCCTGAATGGATTTTTTTTGAGAAAGAGCAATGGACAATTTTGTTATATCAGATCTGTTCTCTGATCTCCAATTGCATAAATGCTTAATTTTTAGGGGGGAGAATTCCAAGAATAGTTGTCTTAGAGGAGTTGGCTCCATTTGTTCCGAGATCTATTTATTTTATCACATTTAATTGTAAGAAACTGTAATTGTAAGAAAATCTGGGTTGGTCTGGGTGTTTTTTTCCTAAATAGAGCACAAAAGGTAGAAAAAAGGTTCTAGTCTTCAAATTTCTTCTGAGAAAAATAGAGGACCTAATAGGTTGCTGTGTAGAACACAAACAAAAAGAGCCCAAACTGAAGTACTTTTCATGCCATGTTGAATAAAGACATAAAGACAGTGAAAAGCAGAATGCAGTAACAAACTATGCTGATTAGTAACCTGATTCTCTAAGACACATAATTAAAATAAATCAAGCAAAGCTTAAATAAGTAAGACTATTAACATAAGAGTTTCCAAGTATTAAAATATAAATTAATAAGCCACTTTAAGCTAACCTATTGCAAATTTTGAGTGTCAGCATTCATCACAGTGATCCAAATGTAACTACCTCATGCTAATTCCTAAGAACCAAAAAATATCAGGCTGAATAAAAAAGTGAAATGAATGCTCAGTAACACAGTCCAAGATGGATGAAATATAAAAAAAACCCAGCCATATGGAGTGATGTGTGAGGTAATAATCACTTCATGTAGATTATCAGATACCATTTTTTTTACCTGTAGAAGAGGAAAGTTCTGCTAAACTGCAAGGGCCAAAATGTGGATGTAGTTTACATGTGACTATGGCCAGTGCAACTAAGAACAGAATTTGTTCCACAATTTCAGACTTCTGTCTGCACTATTATTTCAAAATACCTAATTCTGTGCATGTGTGATGAAGCTGTCTGTTTCTTCAGAGTCTGGAGGAGAGTGAAAGGGGAAGAACATCCAAATCCATTTTTACCTCTCGTTATTGTTTTGACACAGGAAGAACTCTCAATCAATTATGGTATTTGAATCCACTGGCCAAGAAGAGCCTGGCTCGAGGTTGAACTCAAGGCAGCCCTGCTACAAACAATGTGCTTTGTCTGTTCAAATGGTGTCTCTCTGCTGTAGCATCACTTACTGCCATGCTGTTGCCAGGGCACACCCATGTCGCCCCTGTCGAAATGTCAGTTCAGATGGTGCAGCGATAGGATTTAATTCAGCTGTCTACATGATGCAGGGTCACTGCTCACAACAAAGCAACAATAAATTGCTCCAAACTGGTAAACTGGCAGCAAGGTTTGGGAGAAGGGAGGGCAGGAGAGGAAGGTGAGTGTGTGCGAATAAAACAAATAGGGAGCTGTAATTACAGCAAATGTGCTTAGCTTGATTACTTGATAGCCTCGGTTTTCAAGGTTCAGTATGACCACGTGAGCTTTGTGGCCAAAACTTTACTGAAACAATAGGTAGAGCTGTGTAACCTTTACTAATTAAAGCCATAATAATAGCATGTGACTGTGCAGGAATGCATAGCTGAGTGGATGGACAAAGTTAAAGCCCAGCGCAGAGGAAACGTTTTTTGCATGTATTGATCCAAAGCCCAGTAAAGACAAAGGGAATGAATGTAGGGTCTTGTGCCGGGTGCCAGGAGACCCAGATCCTCTTCTTATAAGTCTGGAGCATTCTGGTCAGGCCTTTTAGCTTAATGTGTTTTAAAAGTAGCTTTTGGTTTATGTGCTTTTCTATTTGAGGGTAATCCAGCATGAGACCCCTACGACCTGGCCATGAAAAGTACTGTCAGTCAACCCTTTCCCCTGACTTCCGTTGTGCTGAGTCGTACTGAAAATCCAGTCTAGACACATTTTCACATGCACTCATCCAGAAGCAGTAGATTTCATGGAGTCCCAGGGCCCTCTCTTTTCAGGACTCAGTTGCACTGCTTGTAAATGTGGTATTAAAGTTTTTATCCCATTATTAGGCTTAATTAATATTTCTGGGAATATTTAGATTTTCTTAGATAAAAAAGCCCTACTACAGAGTTATGTTATGCCAGGTCAGCAACTCCAGACTTAAACTGACATGATGCCACTAACATCAAATAGAGCTATGCTGACACTCAACTGAAGTGCCTACCCAAAGTACCTTGAGATCTGTTCTAACAAAGTATTGTTTAATATGCGCTTAAGAGGAAGGTCAATCTGCTGCAAGAGAATTTCTGATTATTATCCTCTGACATTCACTTTCACTTAAAGCTATAAAAAAGCCATAGCCCTGTGATACTAAAAATTCTACTAATACATGCCCAACTATAGATATTTTTCTGAATAAGTTTTCATTAGATAATGTTAATAATGTTTTAGAAAGTTTCCGTGTCTGCTTCAGAGCAGAAGTTTGGAAAGGGAGAAGGAAGAGGAGCAGTGCTTCTGGGAGGGGAAGAAGGGAACTGTACTTGGAGAGGGAATGTGGCTTTTTGTAGAGGGTGGGTGACTGGCATCTGCTAGGGAGTCAGGTATAGGCTGGAGGAGGAGGAAAGGAGAAGAAAACAAGAGGTAGGATGGCTTTTTGTTTGCTCACTTTGTTTAAGACAGACATGAGAAATTTGAATGAAAGTGGTCCTCACATTTGCAACCCCTCCAGGGGACAAGGGCATGCCCTGCAACAGAAGTTGAGAACCAATTACTAAGGCAAAAACTGGATTCAGATTTAAGGACTTACTTCAATATTTTGCTTTTAGAAATGGTTTCATGAGTGGGCAGAGGGGTAGATGGGACAATAGAAGTTGAAGCGGTGGCAGTGACCTCTTCTTGGACATCAACAGCCTTGTCATGGAGGAAATGGTGAAGTTTTTATTGTAGGAATAGAATAAAGAGGAACAAAGTGGAAGCAGATTGTAATACTATTTGGTGATTATTCTTTGTTATGGGAAATGTTGCCACATACTTTGAGGACTAGTTAAAAGTAAGGCAAAGGGAATTTTAGCAGGGTATACTCTGGTATAAATGTGAGGGGGGAAACAGACAGAGATGTCTGAGAACAGGACAAAGCTTTTTAGGAATGTGAGGATCAGAAAAAGATGAAAAGAGTGGTCTTCCTTGGGTGGCTTCCAACCAAATTGAAAGGCAAAGACCCCTCAGATATATTCTCAGGGGACAGAACTGGGGCATCATCTGGGATGTCAGAGGCTTAGTGGCAGTGAACTGTTATGAAAATTCTCCTATGGATATATTTTTTAAAAGAAAAAGGAAAACAGAGTCAGCTCTCCTTCAAAGAAAGCTTGCAAAATGAGAACTTCACACAAAGCCAGCACTTGTGCAGGGGAATGCTGTGCAAAATCAATATGAAGTATGTGCAGAAATAAAAAACACATGCAAACATAGCAAGGCATTGGGGCAGACTGCTTCTTGCACTGTACGAAAGTACAATGCATTTCAGACCTGAAAATTCAAAATAGCAGCAGACCTTTCTTAAAGCATTGGGCATAACTGGCAACGACTACACTTCTTTCTCAAGCAAGTGCAAACTGGGTGAAGAGCTGCGTCCTTTGCATTAAATGTTCACTCCCCTTTAGTGGTCGCTGCAGGTGGAGCGCAGCCAAGGTGCACAGATCCACTTCCCATGGGATGGGTGAGCTGTTTTTCCTCCGAGGTGCACAGCAAACCTGGATCCGGGTGAGTAGCAGCAGGCTTGCATCGCTTCGGCACCGATGGAACAAGCTTCTCTCCTTCCACCCCCACCCTCCAGCTCCATCCTCTCCTCACACAGGAATGCCCTAACCAGGGAAGTATGCACGGGTTGTTTAGGAGAGGGGTCAAATCCATTTGGATGACATTCCAGGGCTGCAGGGATAACAATGGCAGGAAGCAAGGCCCTTGAGCTGGCCCACGCTGCCCGCCCGTAGCAGCGCGTTGTTGAAAGACGTGGCCACCCCATGCTGCCTGCCCGCACTTGGAAAGCTCTGGCTGCTCCAGACACCCTGGAGAGCCCAAAGCTCACAGCAACTGGAGTTAAACAGCAGGAACTCCTCAGTTCATTATATGATTATTCTATGACTGTGCTGCTTGCCCAAACCTGAATCTCCTCTTTTTAAGCCTTTGGAAGTTTTAGGTGTTTTGTGGATTTTTTTCTTAATGAGCGGTGAGTTCCCCTTTGCCCCTTGGGTCTTTTCAAAAGGAAAACCTTCCCATACAAACCCTGTTATCAGCACACTTGGTATTACAAGCCCAGATCTCAGATGTTTTCAGTCCTGTCTGAGGAAAATCAGTCTTTACTGATTGCTCCTCAAAGAGTATGAGGCGATAAACAAATAAGGTCTAGCTCGTGGGTTTCACAAGCTGATGTTTGATAGAGTGGTTTATTTTTCATTCCTTCAGCTACTCTTTTTTTCTGCTTCACTGAAGCTCCCTGTCAGTTAAGACAGATGTGCAAAAGAACCAAACTCAGGACGCAAGGCTGCATCTGGCATTTGCTACAGCAACAGCAGTGCCATAGCCTGGGAGATGTTTCTCTATCAGGCTCTGACCCCGAGACGAGGAGGAGGAGGAACTGGGGGGGGCTAGTCCAAGTTAGAAAGAGTGTAAGCACATTTTTTCATTTCTAACATGCCATGCAGTGCTCCCATTGCCTGATAACAACTGTATGGGAAAAATTCCATCTTATCAATTTGTTAAAAATGTCTTTCTCATGGGGGAATAGGAGACAGAACTCACATGCACAGGCAGAGAATGTAGGAGTGCTTTGTGAGTGCTCTGATAATTGGGAAACTCCAAAGCCCAGTAACTAAGCAAAACAAACCAGAAACTTTTAAAAGGCACCACCACCACGGAAAGGAAATGCATTTTTTCTGTCAGCATGATGACCAGATCAACCCCATTTCCGTTGTGACTGTTTTGTTTGGGTTTTCTTCCAGCTGATGACAAGAGCACGCTGGTGGAATGACATCCCGGACCACTCCCTCCAGGTCGTTTCCCTTCTTCTTCAGCTCTGAAAGCAGCTTGCACCATGTGGACTCAGGTGGTCAGACCTGCACCCATGTGCTTGTTTCTCTAGACGCAGAAATGCCAGCTCCGAGGAGGAGGAGGAGGGTGCTGCAGCTGTATGTTCAGTGGGACATGCTTTTATGATGAGGACATAGACGCACCACCAGGGGTAGAGCTTGGGGGATGCATCTGAGCAGCACAGGCTTTGTCTACAGACCATGCTGTATGTTGGCAATGTTTTTCTCCTTGATAAGGGATGGTCACACTTCCAGAGAGAGCATAACTGAGACTCTCCCAGAGTCTGGTCTTGCTGGACACTTGAGGCTTGTGGTTTTTCTCTCCTCACCACCTTTCTCTGCTGTTCTTCTGTGACCTTCTAACACTGCAGACTACTTACCAAAGAGCCAGTAATGGCTAAGCAGAGGCCCATTACAGCAGGCATTTGCAACGTTTTGTTAGCAATAAAAAAAGCTGTGGTTAGAAAGTGTGTTGTAATTGGAGAGCATTACATGGAAACACGGGCTTCAGTATTTGCCAGAATTTCAAACTGGACTTTAAAAAAAAACCCAAAACCCCACAACAAAAAAAAACCACAAAGTAAAAAATTAGCTCTCCTCTGAAATAGTTGAGATGACATTTCTTAGATCATTTTGGTTCTCCTACACCTTTGATTCAGGACTGAGGCCAAAGTTCAGCTCTAAACTTGTGTCAGGATCTAGAACTGAGACTTGCAGCAACTAAGTAAACTCACTAGGCGTGAAAATGTGGAAGAAAACTTGAAAGTCAAACTTTCACACAATTTACAGTGTGTATGTGGATTTTTCCTTTCTGGGCTTTCTTTGTCAGTAAGGTAAATCAATTGTTAATGGAAGATGAATTACCTTTATTTTCTATCAGAAAACAGATGCACAGACAAGAGCAAGATGAAGTTCCAATGGTTGACCAAGATGCCTCTGCTGTGGCCTGGACTACTGATAGCAGAAAAGCTAAGCTGAATCTTCACTGGTGTTTCTTAAACTACAGGTAGGAGGCAAATTCAGTAACTAAGAAAGTGCTTTGAAACAAGTCTCTCTTTTTTTTTTTTTTATTTTCCTTTGTATGCCTTTCTGGCAACATTTTGAATTCAGCACAGGCCGCCCAGAAGCCACAGGCTACGTATATTTAGTTGTGTGCCTGTGCTGCCTATGATTTTCAGATATTTCATCTTCAAATATCCTTTTTTCCCCCAAGCAGGAGGGGGTAAACATTTTACATTCCTTCACAAATAGTCATTCAAACTGATGTTTTTTGTCTTGAGAACCAACACTGACAAAGTTGTAGTAGAAGTTGAAGAAAGGGGGGAAAAAAACTAAACCAGAAAACTACTTCATCCTTTCGTATCTTTTCCCCTTTTTGCAACCTACTTTCTTTCTAAAGTCAGAGCCGCGTAAAAGCACCATTTGAGGTGCAAGTGTGCAAATACCCTGCTCGAGATGAATATGCAAGTCTTAATGACAGGAGCACACAGACAGGGTACTCATTTGTGTTTTGTCTTCACCTACACAACAACATAAAACCAGCTGTTTAACTTAAATGCTGCACTGTCTTTTAACATAAACTCTTCCTTATCATAGTTTTATTCTCCTCCATCCCCTACAACTTTCCTGCTCCACCCACTTCTAATGTTTCTACAAGCTTTTCAAGTTGTTCCACTCCTTTTTGGTTGATTTGGTTTATTTATTTGTGCTGTACATCATCCATAAAGTTATCTCTGGAACTCGTAAGTACTTTTGCAGAGACAGCAGTGGGAAGGCAGTTGCACGTGGAATTATTTTTGGCTAGATCCTCCAGGAACAATGGCTGTCGTTTGGCAGCTAGAAAGGAGGAGGATGCTTTATCGATGTCAGGATTTAGAGCCTGGGGGTTGTTCCTCAAAAGACCGTGAGCCATTTCTAAGGTATGTGTGATTCAAGGACAAAACTATTTGGCAACATCTGTTTAAAAAGAAAAAAAAAAAAGAAAAGAAAAAAAAAAGAAAAGAAAAAAGTGCAAAACAACCCCAAACCTGAGCCTACGGATAAAAATAACGTGCTCTAATTCTTGTTCCTCTTCTCGTGCACGATTGTTACGTGTTGCCTGATCAACTTTATGTTAGTTGTCCCTGTGGTTTTGGCGCTGGTTGGTCGGGAGATGACGGCGCATGGGTGCCCTTTGGGCTTGGGGCTGCTCAGGACGCCCAGATGCGCTAGCGGAAAAAAAAATGCCCGTGCAAAGAGCCTCCACGGCTGCTTGGGGACTAAACGCCAGCGCCTGCGCGGCAAATTCCGCCGGTGCGTCTCGTAATTGACTATTAATTAGCCCCGCTTCTCCCGTTGCAGCGACCCGCAGGTGCAGCACCCCTGAGCATCGCAGCTCTCGCAGGGGGAGGAGGCAGCTTGCCGGCACGAGACGCGGGAGCCTGTGGCGCAGTTTCCGCGCCCGGGTGCGCGCAGCTGCGCGGGCGCGCGGAGGGCAGGGGCGGGCAGGGGAGCGAGCCGGGGCGCGTCCCCCCCCCCCCCCCGGGGCGGGAGCGCGCAGCTGCGCGGCCGGGCGGCGGTGCCAGCGCGCTCCGCCAGGTGGCGCTGTGGCGCCTCGGGAGCAGCGCGCCCGCAGCCGCCTCAACCTGCCCCCCCACCCACACCCCCCCCCCCGCGCTTCCCGCTTGCAAGGGTGCTTTTCCCTTTCGGAGGCGAGCTCCCGGAATTGTCCTTCGCTAAGCCTGATGGAAGGAAGTGTTTAAGCGTGGAGGACCCTTATCTACGCGTGTCCTCGTTTTGGCACTGGTGTTCGCGCCTTGCCGTGGCGTGTCACAAGGAAAAGGCCTGAGTCATGGAATCGTGCAATGGTTGGGGTTGGGAGGGAGCACAAAGATCCCCTGGTTCCAACCCCCCTGCATGGGCAGGGACACCTCCCACTAGACCAGGTTGCTTAGAGCCCCATCCATCCTGGCCTTGAAGGCTTCCAGGGACGGGGCATCCACAGCTTCCCTGGGCTGTGCCAGTGTCTCACCATCCTCACGGGAAAGAATTTATTCCTACTATCTAACCTAAATCTACCCTGCTCTGGCTTAAGGTCATTGCCCCTCATCCTATCGCTACAGGCCCTAGCACAAAGTCCCTCCCAGCTTTCCTGTAGCCCCTTCAGGTACTGGAAGTCCACTTTATGACATCCCTGGAGCCTTCTCTTCTCCAGGCTGAACAGCCCCAACTTTTTCAGCCTGTCTTCATAGCAGAGAGGTGCTCCAGCAAGGTGGCCCTTCTCTGGACTCGCTTCAAGAGCTCTGTGCCCTTCCTGTGTTGGGGGCTCCAGAAATGGACACAGCACTCCAGATGAGGTCTCAAGAGAGTGAAGTAGATGGGGAGACTCACCTCCCTTGACCTGCTGGCCACACTTCTTTCGATGCAGCACAGGACACAGTTGGCTTTCTGGGCTGCAAGCACACACTGCCACGTCTTTTCAAGCCTCTGGGTGAGACTCCACCAGCAAGGCAGGGAGGTATGTTTGCTGCTCAGTTGCCTCTGCTGTGGGAACAGTCACCTCTGAACTTGGGGACAGTCACCCCATAACACAGAGTTGTTAGACTGAGGGCCTGAACTGCCTGTGTGCTGCGTCAGAGCCAGGGGATGTTGGTACCAGAGCTTTTGATCCTAATGTGAAAGAAAAGCAGTAGAAGGAAAAACTGGTGTTTGTAGCATGTGACCTTCTAGTAGATTGACAAATGTGTCTTTCACCTGCTGGCAATGGCATTGTTGCTAGGTGGTTGCACACCACCCGGTTTTATCAATTTGTTGAGATATTTTTCTACTAGCCACCTAGTTTGGGCCCCTCGCTACAAGAAAGACATTGGGGTGCTGGAGCAAGTCCAGAGATGGGCAACAAAGCTGGTGAAGGGTCTAGAACGCAAGTCTTATGAGAAGCAGCTGAGGCGGCTGGGTTTTTTTAGTCTGGAGAAAAGGAGGCTGAGGGGAAACCTCATTGCTCTCTACAGCGACCTGAAAGGAGGTTGCAGCCAGGTGGGTGTTGGTCTCTTCTACTAAGGAAAGTGACAGAACAAGGGGAAATGGCCTCAAGTTGTGCCAGAGGAGGTTAAGATTGGTTATTAAGAAAAAAGAATTCAACAACAGGGTTGTCAGGCACTGGAACAGGCTACCCATGGAAGTGGTTGAGTCTTTAAAAGATGTGTAGATGTGACACTAGGGAACATGATTTAGTGGTGGACTCAGCAGTGCTAGGTTAATGTTTGGACTTGATGATCTTAAAGGTCTTTTTCAACCAAATGATTCTACTATTCTATGAAACTTGAATCAACATCTCAAAATGAAAAGCCAGGTATGTGCTGATATATGTAGGTTCCCCACTTTTCTCTCTGAGGAACACAGTCCTTATCAACTGTGAAACTGGATTGTCCTGTATGCTTAGAGGAAATAGCTGTGTTTGTCTCAGATGTAGAAAAAAAAGTGCTATTTCCATGTGTAGGTGCTGCTCCCCAGGTAGTGAGGGACATCACCCTCCCAAAGTGAAGGGAACTTGAACATTTGCTTAAATATTTTGAGAGCATTTGGTAGAAGATGGCATTTGAAATCAAATATTGTTATTAAATTTTATAACTCAGCACTATTATTGGGCTGTATTCTAGATGTTTTACACAAACCCATGTTTTTAAACACCAATGTCTAGAAGTTAAACTGAAGTGTATTGACATCAAACACCTTAGGTATTTGGTTTGCTTTTCAGAAACATTAAACTCCTTGCAGGGTAGGGCCTTTGGAGACTTAAAAAAGGCAAACATTTCACTTTGGAGCTTTCAAACACTTGTTACAAGGCCTGGCCTATTCTAATTGTGTTTGTTTTTTGCCTGCTGTTTTTTTCTGAACAGTTAATTCAATTGCACTGTTCTTAGCTGTAAACAGCAGCTTTAGTTCAAGAGCAGAACTTGATATTGGGATTATTTGTATGAATCATAGAATCATCAAGGTTGGAAAATACCTTCAAGGTCATCAAGTCCAACCATCCGCCCTACAACCCCTAACCACTAAACCACATCTTGAAACACAGGGTTTGAAATACCACATCCACCCATCTTTTTAACTCCTCCAGGGACGATGCCTCCACCACCTCCCTGGGCAGCCTGTTCTAGCGCCTCATCACTCTTCCTGTGAAGAACTTTTTCCTAATAGCCAGTCTTATCCTCCCCTGGTGCAACTTGACCCCATTTCCTCTTGTCCTGTCACCAGTCACAAGGGAGAAGAGCCCAACACCCACCTCACTACAACCTCCTCTCAGGTAGTTGTAGAGAGCAATGAGGTCTCCCCTCAGCCTCCTCTTCTCCATGCTGAACAGCCCCAGCTCCCTCAGCCTCTCCTCAGAAGACCTGTTCTCCAGACCTCTAACCAGTCTAGTTGCCCTTCTCTGCACCCTCTCCAGCACCTCCATGTCCTTCCTATACTGCAGTGCCCAAAACTGCACACAGTGCTGGAGGTGCATCCTCACCAAGGTTGAGAGAGGGGCAGGATCACCTCCCTAGTCCTGCTGGTCACACTGTTCCTGATGCAGGTCAGGATGGTGTTTGGCTTCTTGGCCACCTGAGCACACTGCTGGCTCATGTTCAGCTGGCTGTCAGTCAGCACCCCCAGGTCCCTCTCTGCTGGGCAGCTCTCCAGCCACTCCTCCCCTGTCCACACAGCCAATGACCTCTTTCTCAGATAATCAGGAAGGTTCAATACTAACAAAAAATATTATGAATCCACATATGAATGCAATTATTTTTTGCCAATATTTATTAAATAACTTGCCTGCGAAATGGGGCTTAGTTTGGCTCTCATGGTTGATTCTAAGCCTCCTCTTACCAATACCCCTGAGATTCTCTGGTTAATTTTGTGGCACAAAATATTTAATTATGTGCTCTGCCAAGTGAATTCAGGGTCTCAAATTGGATTTCAGCCTCCATGGGCAACTATTTTAGACACTTTGGTAGAATGTAAATGCATATTTTCTGCATGCCACATCCCGGCCCCATATCCATCAAAGTAAGTCTTCAGTAGTTCCACTGAAGGCTTGGAACAAACCTAAGTTATGTTATTGAGGTCAGATTGTGACCCTGAAGCTCTGGCAGAGACCCAAACCAATAAATTTGTGTGGGAAATTGGGGAGGGAATAAATTAGCACTTGCCTATGCTTTTTGTGAGAGTAAATTGTTACAAAGGTGTGAGCTAAGATGAAAGCTCCTAATCATGATGGATATTGCTTTCCAGCTGTTGCTGCTGGAAATAGCTCTCTGTGTATATGGGATGGGTCCTTACTTTCAGATGGTGCTCTGTCTCAAATAACAACCAATTTTCCTTTTACATCTCCTGACTGTCCCTATCTCTTTCACTCCCTCCAAAACAAAATCGCTTGATTTCGTAAAAAAAGGAAGTCCAGGGGCAGATTCTAGTTTGAGGGTTTTTTTTGGTTTTTTTTCTCTGATGATCTTAAACCTTCATTTTCTCTCTACCAAATAAAAGCATCAGGTCTAAACAGTATTAGGTCATTGTGGTTGTCATACTGCACATTGTATTGTGGAAGAAGTTCACTGCTGGTTTTTCGCCCGAGGGTTGAAGCAGCGATCCCTTGGTCTGAGGGGGAGCACGTCGTTTTCCTCCCGATGGGGACTGCCTACCATTGAGCAGCATGAAAGGATTCCTGTACAGCTGCACTGGGTGAGTGGGCGGGCATCTCATTCAGTAATAACATCTCGTTTATACAGCCCTGAAAATCTATAAATAAATAGTTCTGACTGACTTTGCGTACTTAAAATACAATGAGAGAGAGAAACGGACTGGAAAGAGAAATCCAGAGTAAATGTTATAAAGGCCAGACCCGTACTCGGTGACCTCAGTAAAGCCTTTTTGAAATCATAGGGGAAATGGGGGTTTGGGGTCAGCAATGTACACTTTTCGCCTTGCAGAGCTTCATGTGCATTGGAGAAAACAGCAAAGCAAACACGAGATCCTAGCAGTTGTGTTTTGGGGATGGGCATTCCTGATCGCTCTGCCAAAGCGTGTGTCTGGGATTCAGCCTTTCTGTGTAGGAGATAACACAGATCAATGCCTGAGCCCTTTTCAAAGAAAGAAATAATTGCCCCCCTTCGCCCCACTTCATCCCCCCTGCCTCACGTCTCCCCCACCCCCCCTTTTCCTGCTGGACTACAAGGATCCAGCAGGAAAAACCACCACACCAGATCCCAGAGGTAAATCTTGGTGCATGCAGGAGCCAAGGACAAGATCTACTGTTCATCTCTTGGCTGGATGTGGAAAGAATGGCCCAAGCTTTGTTTTGAGTTTCTAACATTCAAACTGCTTGCAATGGGCTATTAGTAAAAAAAACCCAAACCAAACCAAAAAGAAAAAACAACAACAAAAACAATCACCCAGAAAAAAGCCCTCCAAAAATCCCACCCCAACAACCCTATACAGGGAGTCCCCTGAACTTTCTCCTCTTCCCTAATTCACTTCATGTTTTTCTTCTGTCTGCCTCTCTGAAATATTTCCTTTGACCAGCATCTTTCAGCTGAATTTTTTCCATGTTCTCCTTTAGCTTCAACAGAAAAGGGGGGGATGTGTGGGAGGCGGTGTAATTGCTTACATTCCCCTTGCAAAGTTAGCAGGCAAGAGTTATCTGGCTAAGCTGGGAATTACTGAAGGCACACACGCCTTTCATTGAGTTCACTTAGTTTACAGTCTAGCCCTATTATGTTAACTTCTGAGACTGTAATTTTATCAGGTGCTTAACATGGGAGAAGAGCAGTCTTATGTATACACATTTTTTGTTTATTTGTTTGTTTGTTTTTAATGCTCACAGGCAGCTTACAATGTGTTTCATTTTCACTAAGTTCCAGAAGCAGCTGAAAGATGAAAATAACACCCCTGTGAAATGCATGCCCAGTAGCTCTAAGCTCGGGGTTTTGGCAATGGAGCAAGACATTTAAGTACTGCAACTAGTTTCAAATCCTTATTTAAATGCCAGGCTAATAAGAGAGATCTTTCTTTTTCACATTGACCATTAAGGAACACTTAAGCTAGTGTCATTTTTTCCCTGTTTATTGGAATTTGCAAATCAGATCTCCAGTGTTTTAGATGTTAACAAGATGTTGAGGCTAATAACAAATCAACTATATTGAGCAAGATTAGTAAACGTGAATGGAGTGTAATTATATGGCAGGCAGCTTTATGTTAAACAGTGCTTTAAATTAACATGCTTTCTGTCAAAGCAAGCATACAGTCAGTACAATTAAGTTACTTTTGCTGCAAGATTAACTGAAACCAAGAAAAAGGAAGAAAGTGTTGCATTCAGATTTCCTGTTAAAATGGAGGGGAGATATTATGCATATCAATATACCAGAATGTTTCTCATTAGAAGAACTTGGCTTCATGTTGAACTTTTTTGAGCAGACATTCCTAATTACAGTCCTTGTTAGCCCAATTTGTTAGCTAGCTAGCTTGAAAGTCACAGCACTGTTAAAACTACCCCTCCTCTAAATTTTTTCAAGACTTGATGAAGGGTAATCCAAACAAGAGCTGGCTTGCATTCACAGGTCTTTTACAGAGTGGTGCCAAGCTCATGAGGGAGTTTGTTTTCCAGTGACGAGTTTTAACCATGGACACATCCTCACGTACGTTGTGCAAGAGATGAGAAATCTGTGTAAACAGATGAACACAATTTTCTTATTCATAGCAGTTGCAGAGTTATCATGTAAGAGGCAAACATTTAATACTTTCCACCAGTTTTGCATATGTCTGATGACGTAACGGGTTCACCAGAAGCTGCGATGCATTGGAGGAAGGATTTATCACAGCTGCATTCATTTTCTTCTACTTCATGGCTTCAGCATTCATGGCAGGATTGTTTGGTTTGAAGAGGATTCACT
Source organism: Apus apus (assembly GCF_020740795.1). Taxonomy (NCBI): domain Eukaryota; kingdom Metazoa; phylum Chordata; class Aves; order Apodiformes; family Apodidae; genus Apus; species Apus apus. The sequence goes on along the minus strand of NC_067283.1, from coordinate 66,699,278 downwards.
TGCCTTTCCTCTTGTAGTCCAGTATTACTATTGACTCTCCTGTTTGGAGGCAGAGAAGAAAAGATTATTGGGGAAAAAAGGCCCATCAGAGAAGTCCTCTCACAGATCAAGCACACGGTTGGGAGGAGGATGTGAACCTGGCCCCAGCCTTCTGACATCCCTGGGGAACCAAACGTGTCTGAGAGTGGGAGCAAGCTATGAGGAGTGCATGGCTGGGACCAGCAGCTCATGCCCAAGTGCTGCAGAAGTCAAATGAGCCTGGGATGTCCCTAGCAAGTAAGGGATTACTCGACTACTGAGGAATTATTTGAAATCTACAACGCACTACATCACTCAAAAATCATGGTACTTTGCTAGTGGGGAAAAAGTGTCTGCCACCAAACAAACCTAGCTTGGTGCAAGAATATGTGGAAAGCCTTAAAAATAAAGCTCATTGGAAAAGGCACCCAAGTAGGTCAAGAGAGGTTCTCCTCCCCCACTATTCTGCATTGGTGAGGCTGCTTCTGGAGTATTGTGTCCAGTTCTGGGCCCCTCAGTTCAAGAAGGACAGGCATCTGCTTGATAGAGTCCAGTGCAGAGCCACAAAGATGATGAAGGGAGTGGAACATCTCCCTTATGAGGAAAGGCTGAGGGAGCTGGGTCTCTTTAGCTTGGAGAAGAGGAGACTGAGGGGTGACCTCATCAATGTTTACAAATATGTTAAGGGGGAGTGTCAGGATGATGGAGCCAGGCTTTTTTCAGTGATGTCCAACGACAGGACAAGGGGCAATGGGTACAAACTGGAACATAAGAGATTCCAGGTAAATATCAGAAAAAACTTCTTCACTGTGAGAGTGACAGAGCACTGGAACAGGCTGCCCAGAGAGGTTGTGGAGTCTCCTTCTCTGGAGACATTCAAGACCCGCCTGGACACCTTCCTGTGTGATGTGCTCTGAGTGATCCTGCTGTGGCAGGGGGGTTGGACTAGATGATCTTTTGAGGTCCCTTCCAACCCCTGAGATTCTGTGAGATTCTGTGAGATTCTGTATCAATCCTGCAGCAGAGATACCTGGAGCAACCTCACATGACTGGCCAGGATGGCAGAAGGCCTACAGATGACCCACAGCTTTCTGAAACACCAGCTACAGACCAGGTATGCTACCATGGGCTACTAAGAGTGGCAATAACCAAATATATTTGAATACCCTTATCTAAAGCAGTGTCTCAGCCCCTCTTCTTCCCTGCTGATGATCATTTACTGACAGGGAACCCTCTTTTAAACGAGCTTTCCTTATGCACTGACCACAGAGGCTGTGAAACCCTAATTGCTGTATTTTATTTATCTCCAGCCTGCACGGCATTTGGCAATTGTCCTGATAAGGAGCAAAATCCTTGCATTTCTTCCTTCCCAAATGATCCTGTAAGTATATTGTAGTGACCAAATAGAAATTTTTAAGATGGAGGAGAAAAAATTCTACCAATAACTATTAGTCCAATGAGAGCATATTAGAAAGCACCTGTTAATGTCTGGCCTCCTGTGATGAAATTGTAAGCCCTGGGCTGCCAGAGCTTCCGATCCAGTCTCCCTCCTGTGGATCATCAGATAAACTTGTCAGCAAGAGGAGGGCATGCGACAGATGGTGCAGGTTTCTTTTAAATATCTGGACTCCTCTACCCGAGGGGTAAACTTCAGCGTGGGGGAGTGAAAAATATGAAGGACATAAATATGCCATCACAGGTTTGTGGCACAACTAGGATGAATGGATGAGACAAAAGTAAATATTGGTATTTAGTTTGCAAATTCTGGGCCATAAATTGTCTTAACTTTTATTTCCATTCATCACTGGCAGTATAGTGAAATTGTAGATATAAATATCATTTGTTCACTGAAAGAACTAGATATAGCCTGGACTCTTATTCTTTGCTTTTAAAGGCATGATAGAACAAATGAAGATATCTTCTGAAAAGGAGGCTCAGTTTAAAAATCCCTCCTGGACACTGTATTCATTAAGGGTGGCACCTGCATCTGGGTTGATAACTACCTGCAGGACACGAGCATTCTAGCGCTCCCACAACAACTGCTGCTCTTAAGCCAGCACCAGTACAACAGTAGGATGACTTTGTACCCCACACAGTTGCCCTTTGCATCGCTTTATTTGCCACACGGGTTTCTGCAATCCTAACAGCTGCTCAGGACGCTTCCATCACATTGCAGTATCGCTTCATGTTGCACAGATCCATGCGCTGTCACCTCGGCTGGGTCTCCCAGTACCCAGGTGTGCAGGGTATTAAGGGAGCTTGGTTTCACAAGCACGTAAATATGAAAATAAAACCCAGAAAAAAAACCCCATCAGTTCCTAAAACCTGTTATATATATTTCTAGAAAATGCATTTAACGCACAAGTACTCCAAAATAAGAGGAAAGATACATGAAAGGGAAGATCGCTGTCTAACTTCAGCTCAGCCTGAGGTGAATACATTTCAGGAAGGGTTTTGCAAGATACTCAAGAGCTTGTAGAAGATCTGGAGGAGCACATCCATCCATGCATTGGGCACAAGGATGTTGCTCCACGATAAATTTCCTCTTTTTCCTGAGAGTGATGTCTCTTATTCTTGTTGTACTGCCTTATCCCTCACTTTACATTATCTTTAATTCTGGCTTTGATCCCCTCATCTTCCTCAGCCAGCTGCTAGCCAAAGCTCTCCCATTTGGAGGACACTGAGCATCCAGGCATGGGTCTATTGGAGATGCTGCCCTCTCTGACAGCCAGCCTGCCTTTCTGCTCCATTTCTCTCCCGAAGGACAGCTCCATCACCTGGGGATGAGCATTTCTCTGGACTTGGCAGAGGCCTTCTGGCTGTAAAATCTCAGAACTGGTTTGCCCAGTGTCCCTCAGCAGGTATTTAAATCACTGGTGGAGCAGGTAGCTGTTGCTAGCCCCAATCCCCCTGCATGTCAAAGCATTGAAATGAAGCAGCTGATGAATGTTGGGCTGGGTTGGGTTTTTTTCAGGTTTTTTAGATGAAAGACAAATGAATCTGCTTCCTTTTCAAATGCTGATGCCAAAGAAGAGACCTGATCTGAAATGTTGTTCTGTCTGATGTGGAAAACTTTGATCCAAATTTCTCCCAAGGATCTTGTTGTCTCACCAGCAGCAAAATCCAAGGGAAAAACTGTTTTGCTTTATTTTTTAGGGTTCTAGTTCGACTGGTCAAACTAACATACGATCAGTTGCCTACATAATGTTTTCTACCCACAGGGAGCAGCAGAAGCTGTCACACAGTTCATCTTTGGCACTCGGACTCTGCAGCCAAATTCTTGACTGAGGTAAATTTATGGCAGTGAAAGAATCAGCCCATTGTTTCCAATTATCCTCTTTGGAGTTTCTGTATTGCTCAATATTGTCTAGTACTCTAGAAACTCTGGGATTTAAAACAAAACAAAAAAAGTCATTACTGGTGCTATCTTCTGTGCCTCTCAGGCTGTGCAGCTGGGTTGCCTTAGTTACCACCAATCCAACTGTGCAAGGGGAGGGAGAGACACACGAGACAGAATACATTTTTAAAACCTCTGATACTATATGAAACAGTTTGTTTATAAATAATTAAAAAAAAACCCAACCAAACAACAAATTTAGGGTCTGCCATCATTTGGTTGTTCTGAAAAGGAAAAACAGGGTTATATTTTTTGACAGTCTGGATTCTCCAGCTCTCAGAAAAGATACTGCATCTTTTTGGTCAAGCACAAGACATAGCTTTAAAAATTACTTGCTTGAAGCTGAAAGCTGCCATCCATAGGTTTCAGACTAAGTTGGAACTGAATATACCCTTAAGGGTGAAAAAGAATAAATATTTATGTAGCTGGTTTTAGAAAAAGTGATAGTGGCCTGAAGCTGTAAAGGAGCATGGAAGAGAGCCCATAGGAAGCATGGTATGCTGTGGGACAAGCTTCATTTGCCACAGGATGTAAGTCCAGAAGGAAACCAGGCTTGTCACTCATGTGAAGCTATTTGTTAATCAGTTCTTGCACCTTTGAATAAAGACAGCTTAGCTGGGCACAAACTTGGCACGCTTTCTTCCTCCAGGTGGGAAAGAAAGAAAAGAAGCCACTGCCCTGGAGCCTTTCCCTTTGGGGGGATGCTAGGTCACAGCAGCCCAGGCCGATGCCACCAGCATCAAGTCTAATTGCTTGGTGGCTACAGGTGTTTTGGAGAAGGTGCTTCCAGATGTGCCCACAGGAACCTAGCGGGCAATTTCCTTAGTCTGTAACTCAAACTGGGCCTTTGAGGGACTGAAGCACAGAAGTGCCCTTCCACATACCCTTTCTTTAGGAGGAGGGAGGAGGTGGACTGGGAGAGATTAAGAAGTCTGTCCCTCTACCACCCCAGATAGTTTTGCTTTATGTGTGCTGTTTGTTGTTGTTGTTTGTTTGTTTGTTTGTTTTCTTGCAGGGTTATTTTAGCTGCCTCATCTCCCTTACTGGGACAGGAAGGTGAGATAGGAAAGGGCAGGATGAAAAAAAGTACGTGGAACCATTTCTGCTGTGAGAGGTATGTTGGAATCACTTCTTCATTCAGTTCACAGCTGTTTTTACTCTGGCAGTGCTGAGCCAAAGATTTGTCTCAGTCAGGAACGTATTAAGACTCTGGCACACTGTAATTTGGAATAGCTTTCCTCTGGCTGTGTTTCAATTCTTATTGGGACCTTGTTATCAATACCAGCTAAAGGAAGTCCTGCCCTTCTCTTGAGTGGACACATCTGGGAAATGGATGGGGAAAATGATCTGAGTTGAAAACAGCCCCTGCTTGCAAGAAACAGGCATGTGTGGTGGAGTAGGAGGGAATGAGGGGTGGTGGGCAGGAGCTCATAGAGAGGTTATTGCTGCCAAAGCCCCTGTGTTGTGAAAGCAGAGTTGCCAGCTACTGGGGTGCAGCTTGTAGCTTCTTTTGTCCATGTACAGCAAATCCAGGGAATGTTGCCAGTCCTGGGGGTGAAGAGCTGAGGATGCATATGATGCAGCGAAAAGTTTGCGCAAATGTGGGAAACTGTAATTCAGAGGGAGGGTCCCACACGTGGATGAAAATACCATGTAATTGTTAAGGCCATGAGTTCGTGGCTCCTTTGAAAAATATCAAATATGCATGGAGAGGCAGACCCACCACACACAGGAGGCCTTCTTGGATTCCAAGAGCACACCAGATACGGATGTAAGCTATCATGTATGCTACATTTATATGTGTGTTCTCTTAGGTTACATTCATGCTATCACAACTGGGGGTGATTTTGGGCCTTTCTGTGTGCACAAGTTTAGTGCTTGCACTGGTTTCTTTTGTTGTAAATTAACATCTCTTAAGCTAGTATATTTAGTCAGCTGTTCAAAATACTTCTGATTTTTTTGCAGTAATTTGATCTCTGCATGGCACGACCTTTTGTCTGATCAATTAACACTAAAATTTTTTTAATTCTGATTATCTCTAACTTATGCATCAGAGACACTGATCTACTGGGAGGTGTCCCTGCCCATGCAGGGGGGTTGGAACTAGATGATCTTTTAATGTCCCTTCCAACTCAAACCATGCTATGATTCTGTGATGATTCTATACTCTAGGCTTGAAATTACTAATACGTAGTCAGTGATGAATGTATTGGATCACATGTAAAGACCTATACTGTCTTGTAGTGATTATGTGGTCTTTGATTTTAAGAGTTACTATTTATGTGATGCCTCCAGAGCTAGTGCAGAAAGGCTGCAGATCTGTTTTCATTTACCAGCAATCCTCATCTCGTATTATGTTTATGCAAGAACAGAATTTGGGCAAAATTTCCAAACATGGACATGTAGAGCAACCATCTTATTTGCACAGGTACCAAGCAGTGAAGTTGGTTATACAGCACATTTGAAAGTCAATCTGCTGCTTTTAGGTAGCTGAGTACGGATGGTGAGAGACTAGCTACAGACACTACTTTGGCTTGACAGGCATGTGAGACTTCACAAAACGGATCAGTCATCAAATGTTCCCTGAGAACAGAGGGAGGTTGTCTTATTTACTTTCAGAGGTGTTTTTGCAGTGTTTTTTCTTTCATCAGAAAGCTAGTTTAAGAAATTGCAAATGTTCACACTTTTGTCCTGAATAAAATATACACGTTTTCCTGACAGAAACACTTTCATCCTCAAAAACTTAGTCTTGAATGAAAAAGGAGAGAGGAAACCAGAAATAATAAAATAATAGTAGTAATAATAATAATAATAATAAGTAAAACCCCCAAAGCTGCTTCATCAGTTCTTTCTTTCTTGCAGTTGTTGAATGTGTACTCCTAAATTACTTTGCTCTTTTCCTAACTGCCCATTTGTCCAAGGAAAATGCCTTCATTTTCTTTAAACTGCTACTGGTTGTACCACTACCAAAGCTGAAAGTTTCTAAGACTTTCTGAAGTGCTCCTTTACTGACGGAGCTGCTGAAGTGCACTAATGGGTACACTAATGCCTTCCCATAAATTTTCAGTAAACAGTGCCATTCCTTAGTCTGACAAACACCACATGATGCAAGTGTAAGACTTTTAGCCAGAGCGATTTGGCTTCTCTGCTCCGTTGTTTGAAAAGGAATTAAAAATCCAGTGATTATGCTGGTAAGAGACACTTCTTGAATCCCATTAGAGAAACCTGGCCCAGACTTTTCTCCAGCCGGGTTGGGATGCTTGTTCTGGTTTGTTCTCTCATAATAACTGGTTAGGACCTGGCAATCTCTATTATACACTCAAATGCCATCCTCTTCCCACCCACCAAGGCAATTGCAAGAGCTCATTTGATAGAGAGATAGATAGATAGATAGATAGATAGATAGATAGATAGATAGATAGATAGATAGATAGATAGATAGATAGATAGGTATATTTTTTTTTCATATAGGTGGAAGTGAAAACAAAATTTGGACTGACCCCATATCATACGGTTGAGGAACTCCCCGAAGTTGTAGAAGGAGACCATGATGACAAGGCTACCGGCGAAAAAGGCTGCTAGCCCAGCTGGGCTGAACAAAGCAAAGAGAGGATATACCCACTCTCCTGTCACAGAATAAATCCACAGGACCCTAGGCAAGGAGAGAAATCACCTTTGGTTAGGACTATTCAGTTAGAAAAAACACTTCATGATTTCTAACTCCTGAAGGGCCAAGTTAACAGAACAGTCTTGATACAGAGAACATTAGCTCAGCTGTTGATACATCTCCTCGGCATTTGGGCTATTTGCTGTGAAGCACACTTGAGCCACTGCTAAATTAGCTGGGTTTCAGGGCAGGTTGAGATGCACACAGCGTTCTTCTGTCACCCTGGTGGCATTGGCTAGTAACAGCAGTAAAGTAACAGTAAAATAGCAAAATGCTCAGAAATAGGGATGTGCACTTGGCTATTTATTCTAAGTGAGGCTCATTCAGATAAGCTCCGCCATACCTGTTTGCTCTTTACTTGCAACAGCTTTTTAGCCCCTATCCAGTTCTCAAGGGTTTGTGGAGACAAAGTGTTGTGTCTCATTGTCTCTATCCTGCCACTGTTGAGCATGGCTTTGGGGAGTGGAAAGAAGCTTTTAGGAGGAAAGAGGGAAAGGGGTATTCACTAGCACCTTTTATCTAGGTCTAAAAGTAGGAGGAGGGGAGAATCATAGAATCAGTAAGGTTGGAAGGGACCTTAAAGATCATCTAGTTCCAACCCCCCTGCCATGAGCAGGGCACTAGACCAGGTTGCACAAAACCTCATCCAACCTGGCCTTAAAAACCTCCAGGGATGGGGCATCAACAACCTCCCTGGGCAACACATTCCAGTTCCTCACCACCCTTATAGTGAAGAATTTCTTCCTAATATCTAACCTAAATCTCCCCTCTCTCAGTTTAAAACCATTACCCCTCGTCCTATCATTATCCTCTCGGGTGAAAAACCCCTTCCCAGCTTTCCTGTAGGACCCGTCAGGACCCTACTGGAAGGTGGCTATAAGGTCTCCCTGGAGCCTTCTCCAGGCTGAACAATGCCAGCTCTCTCAGCCTGTCTTCATAGCAGAGCTGCTCCAGGCCTTTGATCATCTTGGTGGCCCTTCTCTGGACCCTCTCCAACAGGTCTATATCCTTCTTGTGCTGAGGACACCAGAGCTGTACACAGTACTCCAGGTGGGGTCTCACCGGAGCAGAGCAGAGGGGCAGAATCACCTCCCTGGCCCTGCTGGCCACACTTCTTTTGATGCAGCCCAGGATGTGTTTGGCTCTCTGGGCTCCAGCACACACTGGTGGTTCATGTCAAGCTTCTCATCAGCTACCACCCCCAAGTCTTCTCCTCAGGGCTGCTCTCCAGCCATTCTCCCCCCAGCCTGTATTTGTGCCTGGGGTTGTGCTGACCCAGGTGCAGGACCTTGCACTTGGCCTTGTTGAACTTCATGAGGTTGGCACTGGCCCAGCTCTCCAACCTGTCAAGGTCCCTCTGGATGTCATCCCTTCCCTTCTGGGTGTCAACCACACCACACAGCTTGGTGTCATCAGCAAACTTGCTGAGGATACACTCAGTCCCACTGTCCATGTCTCCAACAAAGATGTTAAACAGCACTGGTCCCAATACTGACTCCTGAGGGACACCACTCATCACCTGCCTCCATTTGGACATTGAGCCACTGACCACAACTCTCTGGGTGCAGCCATCCAGCCAATTTCTTATCCACTGAGCAGTTCATCTGTCAAATCCATACCTTGTCAGTTTGGAGACCAGGATGTGATGTGGGACAGTGTCAAATGCCTTGCACAAATCCAGGTAGATGACATCAGTTCCTCTGCCACCATCCACCAGATTGGTCAGGCATGGCTTGCCCTTAGTGGAGTCATGCTGGCTGTCACCAATCACATCCTTATTTTCCATGTGCCTTAGCAGACTTTCCAGGAGGATCTGCTCCATGACCTTGCCAGGCACAGAGGTGAGACTGACCGGCCTGTAGTTCCCTGGGTTTTCCTTTTTCCCCTTTTGAAAAATAGGGGCTATGTTCCCTTTTTTGCAATCAGCAGGAACCTCACCAGACTGCCATGACCTCTCAAATATGAGGGACAGAGGCTAAGCAATCACATCTGCCAGGTCCCTCAGGACCCGTGGGTGAATCCCGTCAGGTCCCATGGATTTATGCATCTTCAGGTTCTTTAGATGGTCACGAACCTGCTCTACTCATACAGTGGGGGGTAATTCATTCTTCCAGTCCCTGCTTTCACCTGTTGTGACCTTTGTGTTGAGGCTGGAGCACTGGCCAGAGAAGACTGAAGCAAATAAGTAATTAAGGACCTCAGCCTTCTCAGTACCCTGTGTTACTACCTCACCTGTTTCCTGCAGGAGAGGCCTTTCAGAAGCAGGTAGGTAGGACATAGCGGTGCAGCTGCTTTGCTCCTTTTTTCCAGAACCATTTGCAAAGCAGTATTTGGAAAAGAGAAAGAAGGGAAAGGAAGAGGATAAATATGCCTGCATTATAGGGCTTCTTTTCTCCTACTTAGGCCCTCTCTTTCAGCCTTTTTCTTCTCTCAAAAGATGTCTTACAGTGGCTGTCAGATACTGATATTTCTCCATTGTTAACAGCTAGTAAGTGTGGCTGGTAGAAGATGCCTGGAGTTAACATTAAAATGGTCTTTATATATTAAATATAGGGGAGAATACATTTTTATGGGTAAAATTATATATATTTGAATTGAATATGTAAATAATATTAAGAATAGGGCAGATTGTTATAAGGATGTGTCATTGTAACAGTGGGCAGCACTTCCCTAAGCAGAACCTTTGGGTCCAATAAGTCCAAAAAGGTTTGATTCTTGGGTAAAGAAACACATCTGAGGAGTTTGCCATACTTCCCACCATGAGTGCTAACACAGGCATGCAATCCCACTCTCTCTGAAGGCGCACAGCCTGTCACCTTGCACTGAGCAGCACGTCTCAAAGAGAAGTGACAAACAGGCTGCCCCACCAGCCTGAAACTGTGTCACGAAACTCAGGAATGAGAGAGTGCTAAGAAAAAAAAACAAAACAAAATTGTCTGAATATGTGAATTCTAATTTCTCTGGTTAGAGAAGGAAGGGGTAAGGCATAAAAATAGGAGGGTAAAGTGGTAGAAGGAAGACTAGGGAAAATGTGGGCCCACTGCTGAATGAGGTGGCAGCCCTGGTGACAGAGGATGCAGAGAAGGCAGAGTTACTGGATACCTTCTTTGCTTCAGTCTTTACTCCTAAGACCAGCCCTTGTGAATCCCAGACTCTGGATGTAAAAGAGAAAGCCTGGAGGAAGGCAGACTCTCCTCTGGTCAGTGAGGATTGGGTTAGAGGTCAGTTGGGTAAACTGAACATACACAAATCCATGGGCCCCAGTGGGATGCACCTCATCAATGTTTACAAATATGTTAAGGGCAAGTGTCTGGAGGACAGAGCCAGGCTTTTTTTCAGTGATGTCCAGTGATAGGACAAGGGGCAATGGGTGCAAACTGGAACATAGGAGGTTCCACATAAACATCAGAAAAAGCTTCTTTACTGTGAGAGTGACAGAGCACTGGAACAGGCTGCCCAGAGAGGCTGTGGAGTCTCCTTCACTGGAGACACTCAAAACCCACCTGGACGTGTTCCTGTGTGATGTGCTCTGGATGACCCTGCTCTGGCAGGGGGGTTAGACTAGATGATCTTTCGAGGTCCCTTCCAACCCCTAAGATCCTGTGATTCTGTGATAAGAGAGGGTCAATGGGTACAAACTAAAGCACAGGAAGTGCCACCTCAACATGAGGAAAAACTTCTTTACTGTGAGGGTGTCAGAGCACTGGAACAGGCTGCCCAGAGAGGCTGTGGAGTCTCCTTCTCTGGAGACTCTCAAGACCTGTCTGGATTTGTTCCTGTGTGACCTGCTCTAGATTCTGTGGTGGTCCTGCTCTGGCAGAGGGATTGGACTTGGTGATCTCCAGAGGTCCCTTCCAACCCTTAACATTCTGTGATTCTGTGAAAGTTTTTGTCCATGGTGGAGGGAACCAAGACAAGGAGACAGAAAGAAAGCAGATGGTATGTTGCTTGCTGCCTCAGGAGAAGAGAAAGCAACATTATTGAGATCCTAGTATAATTTATCCAGTTATCAGGGCCCTGGGACACAGGGGACAAGTTCTCTAAGGGACCAGTTTCTCCTCAGGACCCTGGCAGCATCATGCAACATCAATTCAAAGAAGATACTGGAAGGGCTCAAATATGTTGATTCTTGTGTTGAATCTCCTCCTTTGATGAGGATTCAGGGTCTGGCATGAGCTGTGTCTCCTGTGGGATGAAATTGTTCAGCTGACATGGGCTTTAGGGGAAAGCACAGCACATAATGACTGCAATAGTTGCCTGGAGAGCTGTCTGGTCTAAAATCCAAATGCTGTCAGAAGACAAGCACAACAAAGCTGGTGTTAAGCAACTGGGTGAACCAGGACGTAGAAAAGGAATTGAGGAAGCTGTGGTCGTAATCCTAGTAGGCTTGGGGCTGGATTAGGATAAATGGTTCCTAACTTGGTTACGTCATGTAGCAGTGAAGTCCATTGCTTCCACAGCCACTCTAATGGCTTCCAAGTCATAAAAGTGTTTCACCTGGGCAGTTTATTTTCTATTCCAGATTTTTGTTTGGTGGGCTCAAGGCAGTCTCTAGCCGAGAGTGAGAACTGGCAGGTAGGAATAGGAAAGATGGTTTCTTCCATAGTCCCAGTGACTTCTCAGAAAGCTTTGCATGAGGACAAATTCCCCCCTTGCTGACCAGTTGGTCTGTATCCTCTGTTATCTCCTGAGCTCTGGATAATGTCTGATATCACAGGATGTCCTGAACCTATGCAGACCTGCTCCTGAGCTGATTCTCAACATAAAGCACCTTCAAAGTGGTTAGAAGTGCTGGCAGCTGCCCATAGCTAAGATGGGGTGGGCAGCTCCTCCAGACCCCAGCACCACAGTCTAGATGCGATGAGCAGGATGCAAACCCAGCTCCAGTTGTGAGACACATACAGGAGGTGGTTGGAGGACTATGGGCAGAGGGGGGGGGGCCCTGATTAGCTACAGTTTGTTCTCTTAGGATCACCCTCCTACAGGTTGCAGGTCCCACTACTGGTGGAGTCGGAGGTGGTAGTGAGGCAGATGCCCCCTTGTTGCCCATCAATTTGCACCTGGCTATGAGTATTGCTTTCTGTCTCAAGTTTCTAAGTCCAGTCATGTGTCCCTGCCAAATACCAAATGGAGTTTTACTCCTCTTCTGCTCCTGTGACTCCCGGACATTTGAGATTTAGTGGTTTTGCAGTGAGCAAGTCAGTAAGCAGAGGTAAACTTGATGGTACTGGTAGAAATTAAAGGAGAACTTCAGCCCAGTAGAAATAACCCAAAGTACTCCTGAGTTCATGATGATTTAGTTATCTTTCTATAAGAGGCCCCAGGAAAGGAAGAGATACCCTGTGTAATCTCAGGAGCTGTATCATGTTTGAAGATACCTCATCTACCTATGTCTGGAAATAGTTTTCATGGATCTCAGCTGAAATTTAAATGGCTTCTCCACAGAACAGATTGATCTCTCCCACATGCCTGGCAGGGAACTTAAGTAAAGTGTTTGGCCTTGTTTAACAAAGTAGATCACTTGAGGAAAATGTTTTAAGGTACATAATTCTTACCAACTGATATACAGAAAAGCAACGAATCCCAGTAAGATCAGTCCCTTCTTCTTTGCTGGGTAGCGGTGCGGGGTGGCAAAGATTTCCAGGAAAGCAAATGGCAAAACAGCTGTGTGCTGAGGAGAAAAGAGAGCCCATCAATGACCCATCACATGCCTTGCCTTCCATCATTACTGATCACGGAGCTCAAGAGCCTGCCCGTGAGCAAAGGATTATTTAACGATACTGAATGTTATTGTATACGAATGCACATTTTAAAATTATTATTAAAAAAACCCAAATAAATACTGAAGAAGTACCCCCTGCAGTAACAAGCAGAGAAATTTTCTTGTTACTGTGCTGTAAAATGTACTGGAACAAAGTCCACCTTTCTTCATAACAAGTGAGCTTTTCTTTTACATTTTTATAATGCAATTTTATTTTTTTTGTAATTCCCATGAGAGTGCAAAAGATATTTAAGCCCACTGTTACGTGTGTTTGAGGATGACCAAAGTCTCCTCCTCAAACTCACTAAGCAATTGCGGAATTGCCTTCCGCAGTTGTTACTGAAGGAATTGCCTTCCTTCAGGTTACTATTGTATTGTATTTTATATATTGTTGTTTACTACTTACTCCAGTGCAAATAAGTGTTGTGCTTCTCTTTGTAAACTGAAAAGCAGAGTGGTAAATGTACAGGGGACCTAAGTTAGTGGTTCAAGGTGATGAAGGAACTTCAGATAAGCTCAACCAAGAGTTAATAAGAAGTTAGCTTGCTGGAGTGGCTTTTTCTTCTTCTCTCCTCTTTTTTGTCGAAGAGTTTGAATTGTATTGAAGAGCATCTGTTTCAAGGGCTTTTATGATGGTAACTGAGCATGGTGGGTTTTCAGCACAGGGCAGACAGTGGTTGCACTGAGTGTTTTGTGGTGTGGAGCTGCCTGCAGGAGGGATGTTTGTCAGCTGTGCAGCTGTGTGGAGGCTGGGAGCACAGCAGAACTCCTCCTGGGCTGGCAGGTTAAACGTGGTGCTCTTGGGATGCCAGCTCCTTACCTTGTTGGCTGATCTGTGGCAACTTCAGAAAATAATTTGTCGGGGTAATACTTCCCCACTAGGAGTTTTGTAATGTTTCCTGGGCAAACAAAACAATAATTCTCAATTACAATATCTAGGACACAAAGGCTAAACTGAGGGAAAACACAGCAAAAACAATCAAAGAGGTACAATGGGAGAAAACTATAGCAACAACTGTAGCTGACAAGTTGCTTACATTCATAATAATTAAGCAAATAGTTTCAGAGGTAGATGGGAAGGGGTAGGAAGAGGTGGGTGACAGCATATGAAGTCATCCAGCTTAATGGTTTATTTTGTTTTTTTCCTATAGGCACAACCTGCTGGGTGTATGGTATAAAGCTTCCTCTTATCCAAAGGAATTGGTTCTACTACCTTCAACCTACCTATTTGTCAGAAGCTGTGCTGAATATCTGATATGGTAAGGTGGCATCAAAGTTTTATTGATGTGTATTTATGGTATGAGTTGGCACAAAGATATCTTATATCCTTTAAATACACATTGAACTACATCCAACATGCATAAAAACATTCTTTACCTATTTGTTTTAGAGGCAGACATCCATTTTTGACTGCCACTGCCAAGCTCCATGTCCTCCTTCAGGCCCCCCAGTGCACCCCCAGGAGCTGCTATTCATATCTGGCTTCTCTTCTACCAAAATAACCCTTCCAGCTCTATTGCTATTTTCCAAAGGAAGGAGATAGAAAAGATGTATTTGGTTCCAGTTCCTCTGACTCATTGGCACTGAGGGTTTTCTCTGTTCTGTTTCACAGAGATATTCCTCAGCTCTACAGCCTGCTTGGTTGATAGCAGAGGTCTAGTTGTATCAGTACAAGTAATTCCTGGGTTAATTTAACCAGGAAAATATCTTGGTGCACACAGTTTTCATATATAAACCTTGTCAATGTCTTTTAGTCAGAAATATACGTGTTAAGCTGCTTTTAGAATGATAAAAATGTTTATTTTCCATAGATGTTCAATAGTTTGTCTCTGAATAAAACCAAAATGCCCACGGAAGAGAGCAATGGTAGAAAACTTGTGCTTCATCCTCACTATCAGGTTTTTGCAGTGGTTTTGTCCATTATGCAAAGTGGAGATAGGTCCTGGTTTTCATCTGGCATCCAATGGGCTTCAGGATATTCCTTTGGGATACATGAAATGTTCTTGCTAGTCAATGAATTTAAACACTTTTAACAACTATAAGCTGGTTCATAGCTATAGCCCCATTCACAGCAACTCTTTGAGCTCTGCCACTCAGACAGTTCTTCAGCCAGCACACCATGTACCTGCTGATCTCACTGTTGGACAACTTGTCCAGAAGGGTGCTGTGAGGGACAGTATAAAAAAAATCTTAATTGCTAAAATCCAGAAAAATTACTTCCGCTGCCTTTCCTTCATCCACTACTCAGGTGACCTTATTGTAGAAGGATATCAAGTTAGTTAAAGAGGACTTTTTCCCTTTGTGAACACATGCTGACTGTGCCTGATGATCGAGTTATTCTTTAAATGCCTTTTGATAACACCCAGTATAATCTTCTCCATTATTTTTCCAGGAACTGTACTTAGACTCACATGTCTGTAGGCTCTTGGGTCTTCCCTCATGCCTTTATTGTAAATTGGAATAATGTTGGCTAGGTTTCTGTCAGCAGGGACCTCACCAGACTTCCAAGACCTTTGGTAGGTGATTGAGAGGGGTCCTGCCATAACATCTACTCCTTCAGTACTCTGGGATTAATTCCATGAGGGCCCAAGGACTTCTGAACATTCAGCTGATACAGCTAGTCCTTTACAATTTCATTGTCCACAAATGGAAACTCACTGTTCCCACCCTTATGGTCCTCCTACTCAGGGGACTGGGCAGCCCCTGAAAATCACTACTGAACGTGTTGTTGCATCTACAGAGAAAAGGAAAAAAAAAGAGATGTTTCAAAGGCTTTAGAGGTCAATACAGCAATTACTGTGATGGGCAAGTTCTCCGTGTCCATAATGGGTAAGGAGCAAGGGCAATTGGCTCAGTTTTCCTCAAGAGAGACTTAGCTTTATACTGGGAAATGTGTTGCAAGAGCAAGCAGGGAAGAGAGCACCTAGGGCAGCCAGGCAAGCCCTTTCGAGAAGTTAGGCAAGAAGCTGAGTGTGGTTCTGCCAAGGAGCCTCTGGCCATCTCTGAACCAGCCTTGTTTTTTCTCTGACTCAGTGAACTGAACCAGCTACCCAGAGCTGTGCAGACTACAGAGCTGGTGCAAATGTAGGTGTCCAGGAGCACAGAAGGAAGATGAGTTCTCTTCTTCTGACGGGAGCAAACTATCATGACTAGGACCACCAACATCTCCACTCAGTCTACTTCTCTTTCCCAGTTTGTACATCTTTGTGCTGCCTAACAATACAGGGATCCCACAGGAAAATGGGAAGAGGAGAGAAAAGCAGAGCTTTGCATTTACAGTTTCTCATTTGTCTGGCAGGATTGAGCAGCATCAGACTGGATAATGGCTGGAGGCACCCTGCAGCACACCTTAACGTGAGGAGAGCATGACACAGTCCACAACAAGCTGGAGGTGGTGAGGGGAAACCCACTGCTCTAACACATGCATTCACACTGGTGATGGGTAGGAAATTGGTAGTGGTTGGGAGCACTCCTTTTTATTCTTTGTTGGCTTAGAAAATGCTGATCTGCTTAACTAGACATTTTTTGGCAGGCTCTTCCTCTTACAGAGGAGTTAGAGAAAATACTCAAGAGCATGTACATGAAAAGAAGTTTGAAAGTCACTGGCAAGGATGAAAATTTGGCTGCTTTTAGAAATAACCAAGAGTTTAATGGAAGGGGTAGGTTTAAATATCTGCTCTGCCTGATTCACAGGGAGTTGAAGCCGAGCTTCTCACTCCCTGGAAGAATGCTCCCAACTCCAAGATCAGTGACAGTGTTCAGGAATGGGGCTGTCTGCCTCTTGTTTTGTGAACAGGTTATTAGAGGTCTTGGATATATCCTGATTTGGAAAAAGAAGAAAAGAAAACAAGAAAGAAATTAATTTGTTGTGGCATAAAATGTTGCTTTCTTCTCAAGTGCAATGATGACACTGGCACCTGACTTAAAGTGTGTTCTGTGTCTTCTGTAGAAATAATTAGATCTTCTGAAAAATGTTTGGCCATTTAATAATCCAGTGTTATTTATTAACAGATTATTAGCTTATTCCTAGTTGAAGAGGATCAGTGTATACATTAACTAGACATACTTTTTGCAGGGCCACTTCAACTTGCCATGCAAATGACTTCTTGAGACAAACTTCTACAACAGCTCTCAGCTACTTCAAGTACTTCCAGGATGAAAACATATTTGTTTAGCATTTTTTCTTTTGTGGATATAAAACTTCTTTTTTAATTTTTTTTTTTTCTTCCTCCTCTGCTTCCCTCTCAGGTACACATACACCCCAGGCCAAATAAAGAAGTGGGGAAAATCTTCCCTCTGCACATCTGCTAACCCAGAGTCTGCTGGTGACTTTGGGTATTTCTGCCAAGCCCAGTTTGTCCATTAATAGTAAAATAATGGTGAAGCTTCTACCAAATAACCCAGCTTGTTTACAAGAGCAGATGCGTATTTATCCAGCAGACACCAGAGGAACGCCTGGTTGGCTACAGGGTGCACAGCCTGCCCTTTGCCTACAACACGCAGTTGCCTTTCCAAATGATTTCTCTCTCACAGCCGATAAACGTTGACTTTGGCAGCAGCAATAGTGATAGACCATAGATCATGGTTAATCATATTTGCTGAAAGGCCTTAAAGACTTCTCATATCTTTCTCAAAAAAATAGATGTATTTTCTCAGGCGAGTTATTTTTACCAAGGTCTCTAGTGCACAGTCATTAAATATATGTTATTTAGCTGCTCTTTATGTCCTTAAACTAATGTGTGTCTGAAGAGAGCAGAATTTGTAGGGGGCCGAATTCAAATCTACAGTTTTGCCTCTTGCCTTAAAGAAACTTAATAATTAAGCTCAGATTGACACAGATCAAAACACTGGCAAAAATTGCTGGAAACAGTGACTCATTTTTTATTTCAATTAACAGTTTCTCAGTTTCACATATAAACAGCGAAACTGTCAAAAATAATTATCACAGAGGGAGAAGAAACCTATTTCACTCTAACGTAAAGAAAACAGGATAAAACAATAGCTGTGTGTGCTGATCAGGCTCTCTGTTAAGCAAAAAGAATCAGAGAGCTTTTTTCTTCTCTTGGCAGGAATTCTGTTAGCACTTATTTTTATGTTCCTTGAAATAGTAATATATTTACTTGTCTAGTAACCTCTGCTTGTTGAGGAAAGCTTTCAGCTTGCAAATTTTGTAAGGACAAAGGTATTGTAAGTACCTTTAAAAAATTTATTTGTACAGTGGAGAGATAAAAGTTATGGGACTTTCAGAATCATTAGAGTAATTTTGTTAACTAGCCACACTTGTGATCTGAATTCTGATTTGAAACATTCGCTTTGAAAATTCTCTGTGGCTTTTTTTGGCCCTTGTTATGGTTTTTTACTCAGTTTTGGTTTCTTTCCTTTTTTTTCTTGACAAACTCGGGTGAATCTGAGCTAGCTATAAAATTGCAACATTATTTTTGTTGTTTTGCTCATGTAGCCAGGCAGATGAATGCAAGGGGAAGAAAGTTTCTTAAACATATGCTGAACTTAATCTGAAATATTGGCATGTTAACTAATCTCCTGTGGAGAAGAATGAAATTTTAATATTCTCCTGGTTCTTTATTTTTTGTTTCCTACCCTACGTTGTATGTTTTCCAGGATACATTTCAGGTTCATGAGTTTAAACTGTGATAAATAATCCTCTCTGGATATTATTTCCACTGTTTGGTGAGACCATATGGAATTTTTACTTTGCGTATTTTGAGTAATTTGTGTATTTAGTCAACGTTATATACTCATTTTGCTGTTGAGAACACAAATAAGAGCAGGTTTCCTGGGGCTGAGAAGACAGGGTTGGGTAGAGTTTGTGTTCAGCTGCAGGCTCCAGCCTAGGCTGAGTTCTAAGCCCATGAATAATCTCCCCAGAGCTGCTGAGATCACCCGTCTGCCTAACGCGTGTGTCGCAGTTTGACTCGGCGTGACCCTGTTTGACTCCAGAGTGAAGGAAACGGTGCCTCGGTTGACCATAGCTGTCTGGTTCTAATTCCTCTGCATTTACATACCCTCCGTGTCTGCTTTCCATTAACGTGTGAGACTTCAGCAGGGGATTTTTCACAAACAGTTACCACTGGCCAAGCTAAACTCCACTGGGCACAGTTGGACACCATCAAGTGCTTTTGAAAAACTGCCCGTGTTTCTCCTTTCAGACACATTCCCCATGGAGCTTGTGTGCTGACAGCCACTCGGGGCTGATACTCATGCTTGGATCTTCTCCGTCGGTATGTTACTGCAAAGAAAACATGAAAACCCACCTTGGTGCTGTCTTATGAGGCCCATGGAGCCAGTGCTCATTGGTTGACCCTAGAGGTGTTTACTCAGAAATTCAGGTCTTTGTTGGGAAATGTCCTCTTCTCTATGGAAATTTCCTTGGGCTGGATTCTTTCATAAACAATTACAGCCTGTGTTATCTGAGCATAATAAAACTAAATGGCTTCCTGTCACCATAACCTCTATTTAGTTTTATACTCCTCATAATTTTCTGAATCTCTGTATGTGCTCTCCTTTCTTGGCTTTGTTTTTGGAACAAATTCCCTCTTTTGATTTATTTTGCTAAGATACTGCCTTAATTCAAATGTCTCCTTCAAAATTTTCTCTTGTAATCAGTCCTTATACACTTTTCCTCCTTTCTTAACCTCTCTGTATTTTTCAGGGTGGGAGGAGCTTAAACATTATTTTTCATTTTATTTCTCTAACTAGTACATTCCCACGTTTAGGTAAAGAAATAGTTCTTTCCCAGAGTTGCTACCTGTCTTTTTTATTCTCAGCCACCAGAGAATTTTCGGAGAACCAAAGATTTATTTTATGGATCGAACAGGAGGCACCAGGAGTCCTGTTACTGTGCAGGTATGGTGACAAATTAGTCAGGAAGCTATTGCTCAATTTAACTCCAGCAGCACTCCTCTCTGAACAGTCAGCTGCTATCCGTTTCTGCCCTTTCCAGGTCCATTCATGCTCATCTGAAAAGCAACATTATCTTTTCCTGAGACGTGTAGGGAGTTTGGGAGTGTTATTGTGAAAAACGTCAGACCAATTTTATGATCAAAGGTAAAAAAGACCTTCAGAGATAACGTTTCCTGCCTACAGACGTGCATGTTTGGAAATAAGGTCCTGGCTGAATATCCTATTGCTTACTAGCAAATGTTTTGTTTCCATGTCAATGCCAGAATTTTAATTGCATTTCTCCCTGAGATTAGATACGTCATCTAAGAAATTGATGTTGCACTGCAGCTGGAAGCTGAGATGAGACTGCAGTGAAACATCCTTCCTTGTGGAATATTTGTCTCCAGCTGTGCCTTGGTGGAGTGGGTTACAGAGGCTGCACCTGTGCATGCTGGGGTAGCAGCAGCCCGGGAGGATTCCCTGCCATAATATTTGTCTATGAAACACATACTTTCTCCCTGAGGAAATGGGCTTATGTCAACAAAAATGGAAACTTCAAAAAATATATATATGTAGTGCTGGGAAAAGCTAAGTGTCTTTGCTCTTGAATGTGTGGGGTGATTAATTTCATGTGCCATATCCCTCACACACACATTCTTCTTCTTTGCCAAAAGCTGAATGTAATTGGAAGACTATGAATGTCCATAGCTGCCAGACAGCTTAAAATTGAGATACTGTGAAATGCAAACAAATGGAAATGTTTCTTTCTTGTGTAAATATGCAAAATTATTAAGCTTTAAATACCAGTTGTAAGGAGAAGAATTTAAGCTGGTCAGAGATGAACCTGAGGTGCTTTTTGTGTAAACACTTGGAGCAGGAGCCAAGTTAGAGTGGCCTGGACAAGCAGGTTCTGCCCCACCAACCCCTTGGTTGGTTAATGTTGCAGCAGCTTCCTAAAATAGCTGGAGGGAGATACAATTCTTCACACAGATGCCCTCACGTCAGAGTTCATATAACTTCTTCTCTTTTCCAAAGGAAAGTAGATCATTCTGATCCAAAGTAACATTTGATGTAGTTGCGTCCACAATAGGGAAGGTAATGGTTTAGCTAGGAGGGTGTAACACAAGAAACTTGTGTTTTTATCAAGGTGTTTTTACTGTCAGGGCATCAGTGGCTTGCTTCAGCAGGGGGAAATTACTCATATGTGTCCAGGTTGTTCTTCTGCTCCTCTCTATTTTCCTTTTGCATGCAGATACTGCTTAGCTACTCTTCATCAAGGCAAAGGACGAAGGAGCTTGAGAGGCTCAGGCCATCTGGGGACCGTTGTCATTTTTGCTGGAAGTATGGCAGGCAAGTATTTGTTCCTCTGTGCTTCAATTTACCACTTCTATATTCTTAGTTATTTAGTTTATGAGATCTTCAGAACATACACTGTTCATAACTATGTGTCAGTAAAGTGCCTAGGGCACTAAAATGCTGATTTTTGTCAAGGCAAGAGGGTAAATGGCTACAGAATAAATTAAGAGAAGAGATGGCTAAATTAAACTTAGCTGCAACCTGAAAAGAAAGAAAATTATGGTTTCTTTACAAGAAAATTTGTGTTTTAGAAGAACTGGACTGAAAATATAAACCTCCTTTACAAAGAAAACCCACATAACTATACCATTACAAATTTTGTGGACACATCTGGCCAATGTTTCTGTGTATCTTTCCTTTCATTTTAGCTCAAAAACATTTTAATCTATCTCTTCTGACCCACCATTGCCCCTCGTTGTTTAGCATTCAGTTCTGTCAGCCCCTTCAAAATGGAGTGTGCCCCTATACTGCCATTAAGTTGAATTATACATGCATATAATTTAATCCAAGCTGTCTCCAGCAGTTAGTTGCCTTCTGGAGAGTATCCAGATGTTGCTTGAAAAGAGATGACTGGGAAAGAAATAAACAATTTCACTTGATAAATGGACCAGTGTATCTTTTGTCTCAGCCATCTTCCACTTCGAAAATCTTGTGCAAATAACATAATTGTGCTGGAGACATAGGTAGGGTTGGGTTTTTTCATAAGTTTTGTATAAAATGGTAAAATACAATTATCCCAGACAAACAGAAGTGGAAACTGAGGCACAGCCCTTGGGTTAAACTCAATAGAAAGGCAAAGAGAGAAACCCAAGTAGTCTGGGGTGTCTGGCTTACTTCAAACGTTAGCAAGATTCCTTTCTGCATTAGCCATCCTTTCTGCAAAACAGAGAATGTGTCTTCTCAGAGAGCAAAAAACATGCCTAAAATGTAATGCTCTCTGTATGACTCTTGGCTACCAGGTGGGCAACAACACACTCCCACTCTGAGAGCAGTAAATGTGAGAGAAATAAATGGCTAGTTCATTTTTGCAAGGAAAGTGCTGCAGCATCACTGCAAATTCAAGGAGCTTGGTATTCCTGAAGTGGTTTTGCATGATTTTTTTTTTTTAGGTTCACTCTTCAGTTGCATAACAACATATGTTTTCCCTATTTACAATGTTAAAATAGACTGAGATTTAAAAAAAAAAAAAATACTCCCACTGCAAAAGATATGGCACTGACGTCTACTACTGATACACTGATGTCTTTTTCCACCAAAGTCAGCTAGATGCTGCCTCAGTCTGCCATGAAATGTCTGTAGTTTCAGAGCCATCAAGTGTAGCAATGTGCAAGGAAATGAACCCAAAGAAAAGAGTCTGCTTGGCAATCAGAACTTGGAGATTGTCCCTTAAAGTGTAAGGAGCTCCCTAGATCTTCCCAGTGTTCCCAACAGATATTTTGGGTTGGAAGAAGGAAATGTCTCTGCTAAGCCTGAAGGCACCTGTTGGAAGGTGTCCCAAAACATGGGGATTTTGAATAGCAGGGATCAGTCTGCTCTGTTGGCAGATGTTTTTATGCTTGATTGTGACTGGAAGGAAAAATTTCCACCCAGTAACTGTCAAATGTGAGATGTCTGCAGTGTATGAAGAACTTTAGAAATAAAATACTAGGCTATGATAGAGTTTTGTTTTATGTGAAGTTTCTCTCTCTTCAAAATAATTTTGAGGAAGAATTGTTCTCCTTTTTTTTAACCCCTTTTTTTGACATTTCTGAAGTGGAAAAGCTTTTTGTTGTTGTCAGAATGACTCTGTTATGAAATGTAGGTACAGTAAGAAAGAAGTTACAACAAATATGCTTGAGGGATTTCTGAAAAGAGTTATTGCACATGAAATAAAAATGTCCATTCTAGCACCTCTCAGCCTTCTCATGTCATAAACAAATGTGGAAATGGGAAGGGCAAATTCTCAGCTGTGCACTGGAATTAAAACAAGCAGCAAAGCCCATCTCCTCGCAGCTCCACCCTGTGCCCTCCCCTTCCCCAGCACCTCCACTACCATGAAGAGTTTAAACTTCCACCAGTCACCCATACTGAATGCTGGTCTTGAAACCAGCATGATGCTGAGGACACAAGGAATCTTCCTTTTTGGTGAACAGCGATTTTGAGAAATTGCCTGTTTGCATCCTTGTGGAGTTTTGGACAACCATGGAAGAGCCCCGGTGGAGATGGATTGGTGGGCAGAGAGCAGGTGATAAGGTTAAAAGTGCAGGATGCCTGCAGTTTATCACTAGGGTATCAGTAATATGGACATGCCTATGGGTGGTTGGATTCCAGGCACACATCTCTGAATAGGCCCATCTAAATCAAGTGCCTGCTCAAAACTTTTCAGTGAGTGTCCTCAGCCAGAAACCCCAAAACCTTCTGCATTTACCTTCAACACACATCAGGAACTGCAGCAGTGAGTTGTAAAGCGTTGCACTTAAGAAAGGAAGTCTGGGGAGAAACAAGTCTTCTGTGTGATTATTTCATACTTTCTGGCTTCTCTGATTCAGCCTAGTGCTGAGCCTCTCCCTTCTCTCCCCCTTCCCAGTAGCCCCATGAGGCCTCCCTGACCTTACAATCCACCCACAGTTTCCATGTTCCTGTCAGCCTCCTCACACTTGACTGATGAGAAATATGTGATTGTTCAACACATCATAAAAACAGCCAGAGCAAATGAAGGAGAAATCTGGAAAGTATATATAGAAAATCTGTAAATAATCATTGCAATTCAGCTATTCAAAGCTGTGCACACATTAGCTTATTAGCTGTTGAGCAGTCAGATGTTCTTTGGTTCTTTCACCTTTTCTAAAAATTAAGAAATGCTTCGTTGTACTCCCAGCCATTTTGTTTTTCACAGACTTCTGTTTGCAGAAGCAATTATATTTTTTGGAGCTACCATAACTGAGAAGAAGGTTTTTTTCCCCTATGACTACATATAATTTCATTGACTTCAGAGGTTTGACAAGCACTGATTCACTGACATTCCTCGTGTGCTAAAAGCTTCTTGAGGTGACTTCAAGCACACGCATCTGTGTGCTGTGTACAGCTCAACTTCAGATTCAGGTAAGTAGGAAGGAGGAGGTGAGAAAGAAGGAGTCGTGGAACTCTTCTGGAAGGGACACACTGCAACAGTGGGACACACATTGCACAATCTCTCTTCTCTGTGAGAGGCAGGGATGTTTCTTACTCACCATAGCATGATTTAACCACAGCGGGATGACTGCATCAATGCTTTTGGGGTAAACCAGCTCTCGGTTGTAGGTATACAGTGTCCAAAAGGATATACACACAAACTGGAACCAAAATACAAAACGAAAGACATTTCAAAATGAAAGACAAGCATAATTGATGGGATTTGGTTACTGCTTTCATTTCTGAGACAGCAAAACATCTCTGACAAAAAAAAACAGCTATATTGCCAGATAAACTCACGTATCTCTCAACATAAAGAAAGGCATTTACTCTGAGGGGCAGTGTGCTGTTTTGATACTGTGAGAAAAATCTCCTTTATGAACTGCCACCAGTGACATTTTCTGTGGAATATTAGATTAGCTTTAAACTTTCTTTTTCTTTTTTTTTTTTTCAGATGGGACCTTTTGATGGTCCAGAAGTTCTCCTCGAGGGACTGGCTGTCAAACCACAGCATTTGTTCTGCTCGGTCACAAAGTAAAAACAGACCTTGGTAAGACAGTGCACCTAAAACTTACCCTTATCTTCAGGATTCATAAGTCTGCTTCCCAAACTGCAGGTGCAAGCTGCACTGTGGGCTACCATTTTTTTTTCCCAGGAGAGGAGGATTTATAGTGGGAAAACTGACCTGGAGGAAATGAATCCTGGTATCAGTTACTGATACCTGGAAGCTGGTTTGCACTTTTTTGTATTTGAGCACACTTTGTGCCTGGGGTTGGATATCAGGAGGTGAGATGCTGGAAGAATGAAACTACCCTGTCCCTTAGTCCTGCGGGCATGGCGAATGAATACTGCTGTGCAGGGAAGATACATTAGCCAGTCTCTCCATCTCCATCACTGGCAGGGCTTTTTTAGTGAGCCAGCTGGCTGACCTGCTTGTTGACCAGATTTAAGCAGCGCTTCTCAGCCTTTAAAGATTCAGAGATTGCTGCAGGCTTCAATCACACAGAGCAGTACCTACACGTAGGAGTAACCCAGAGGTTCCTGTCCTACCCACAGCACCAGATAAGCAGCACTTTGATAAACATCATTGCCTGTGAGGGAGTAGATGATCCCTGGTGAATCTGATGTAGGCTATGACTATAATTATTGTGCTGTGAATCTCTCTCCAGAGCTTATTTGAAACCATGCTGGAGTCAGAGAAGGGGATGTGAGATTTTGCTGCCCCGTAGGTACCCTCTCATGTTCTCCTTGCCCAGTCTGCCCTTTAGAGAAATGCCCTAAGTCAATAAATCCACAGCTGTTTGGACTGTGGGATTAATGGAGGGGTTAAACCTCATTCACCCTTTAGGGTCACTCTGTGTTTGCTCAGGGACAGCAACCCTAAAGTTTGTGGAAGAGGCTGCTGTGTCATACACCCCCAATCATTTATGCAAACATTATTTTCATGCACAGAGGTTACTTACTGTGGACAATGGGAAAGCCAGGACACTGAAAAGAAGGTCTCTGCTGGAAATGACGCTCTTAGCACATCGCAGCTTCTTAATTAGTCTCAACACATCAGCCAGGAAGGACACCCCATAGAAGACAGCCTGCAAAACCTAAAGTAATTACACCTAATGAGGGAAACTCATCCAGCTTTAATTAGCACGTTCTTCAATGAACTCTGTTCTTGCTCTTCAGGGAGCTGTTTTGTTCATGAGCTGCAAGCCCGCGTGAGGGAAATAGCTGTTGGCTAAATCTTTTTTACTAACTGAAACTGATTAAATAAAGTTGTTCAGCAGATAACTTCAACAGTATCTCGTTTAATAGACTAAACAGAGATGTGTGATGTGATTCAGATGGGAGGGGTGGAAGGACGTGTTGAAAGCCAGCTCCTTCACACTCCCTATATTAATTGTTACATTAAACGTATTTGAGCAGGAGAGAACAAAATATGCCGCCAGGAAATGCTTCCCGTAAAGGAACTGCTAGGAAGCTTCTCCCACCATTTAGCCAGCACAGGGCCTGCTTTCCAGGGACTAACGGTGCAGTTGGTCTCAGTGTCAAGGAGCTCAGAATGCTCTAACAGGAGAATTAGGTGCAGAAGTTATAAAAAACAGAACCTCTTTTTCTGAACTCAGAGGGATTCAGGAAAGGGTTTCAAGTGCTTAGAAACCAAGACTCAGACATCAGTAACTAAAACTGAGTCAGTTTAACCATTTATAGCTAATGAGTTTTGGAGTTGGGGGGTTATTTTGTTTTGTCTGGTTGGTTGTTTTTGTTCTTTCTTTAAATAATTTACAGGTAATGAGTGTGAGTTTGGTTGAGGAGGGTACCAGGAGAATTTGGTAAAGAATTAAGTGCGTGGTGACAAAACAAAATTCAGCAAATTGTGTATGAAATTCTCAGAATATTGTTATTTAAGCCAATATTGCTTTTCTGATCACCTTGTTTTCTTTCTTAACTTGACACAGAAGATCATTCTGGACCAGATTTGTCAGGCACACGAAGACAAAGCCTAACAGAAAAATATGCCTGCCACCTTGCATTCAGCAGTGAGTCTGGTTCAACTCTGCCAACTGGGTGGCTTCTTCTTCCTAAGGCTGTCCCAGTGTGATGCAATATGGGAAATGCAGCCTTACTGCAAAGGCTGGACCAGCTGACCACGCTGAAATGGAAGGAGGCTGCATTACAGCTTTCAGGGTGAGACCTCTTTTGCCATGATCTTGCTCTGAGTCAGATATTTATTTAGAGCAAAGTGTCTGAAGCTCTGGCTGATGACTTCACCAGTTTCTGAAGGAGCTGAGAAGGGTGATGCTTAGGAGGGGACAGAATTAGTGCAGTGCTTTTCCATCAGAAATTTCTCTGTTATTAAAATATCTGAGGGAAGGAGGGGATTGTGATTTCACCATGCTCATCTTCAAACAAGGGTTTCTGCAAGCTCTAGTTTGCAAGTCCCAGAGTTGCCTAGGGCAAAGTATTGGAGGTCATGCACCGTCCTGTTCAGCTGCCAATGCCCATGTTTCCTCTCAAGAGTGTGGGGTGAACAGCCACATTTTTACATAAAAAACCAAACAGCTTCATCAGAACACACATATGGCTTTGTTCAATTCTTAGGCATCCAAACCAGCTGTCTTAAATGTGGTTTCCTCTCTCTCCCTCCCCATTATCACAATTAGCCTCTGTAACTGCAGGCACAATTTCAACCAGTACGGATTCAGCCCTCTAAGTCATGGATCTGGTTCAGAAAGGTCTTGGATCCAAGCACATGCTCAATCAAATGTCTGCCCTGGTCCTTGGCCTTACCAGGACACCAAAACCAAGTCCTTGAAGAGCTAAGAAAAGCCTAGTAATAAAAAGAAGCTCTTGTTACACCCTCTAGAGTCCGAAGTAACTTTCTGTAAAAAACATGAAAAATTGACATGAGGGTGGTGACAGTCTGGTGACACATGGTGACTAATTGCCAATAAAGCAATTAGGGAGAGGCCTGGTTCCCAGAGGATGGGGTTATTATTATCTTGTTCATGGTCAGCCTTACATTAATCATGGGATAGGCTTCTTCTTCCCTCCCACCCTCCCCCCCACCCCCCACCTTCAGAATTTACTAAAACAAACATTTCTGAAGAGAAACAGTCCCAAAACAGCCACATTCTCAGTCTGGTAAATATTCTGTCATACACAGGGGAGGAAAATGTTATCTTCCATATGGAAAATGCTTATCTGAATGTGTAACCTGACCCATTTCTCTGGTTGAGCATGGAGAAGGACAACAACTGAAGTCTGAACTCCATCTCGGGAGCTTGTTTTTGCACTGCTCTACCCTTATCCATCAATGTGGGTATAAAGGGGTTTCAGTCGCTTTGTGATCACCATGTAGTTTCAGGAGCAATGGAAGAATACACAAGCAATTTTCAAGCCAGAAAACTGAACCTAACTAGAACTATCCCTAGTAATGCCCAGTTTGCTGGAGTGCAGCACTGGTACACTCAAGTTTGAGCTCCAAACACACGCTTTTCCAGGCTTATTCCTGTAAGAAAAGTGCATCCAAATCCCGCAGCCTTTCACTAATGGGAAAATGTTGACGTTAAAAAAACAAACAAAACAAACAAACAAACAAAATCCCACCAAACCCCAACCAACCAACCAAAAAAAACAACCAACAACCAAAAACTTTACATGAAAACATCAAATTATTCCAGATGTCCTGTTACTTTCCCAAACAGCAGTGCTGGCACTCACAAATCCATTGTAACCGCTCATGGAATATAAATTCACTGGCTGTAAATAAAAAGGATCCCCTGAAGTATTCCCACACGTACAGAAGGAAGACTGGAAGCATTCAGAAAGCTGACGATTAACCCAAAGAGGAGAATATGGATATGATTATCCCTGTTGGAGAGATGCTGCTTTCCTCTCTCACCCCTGCAGAGCTCCATGGCACTCCATGTGCTGTAGAAATACTTAATTTGGCCAGATCGATTTTCCAAACTGAGAGTTACAGTGACCAAGACAAACCTTAATTTTTATCTGCTGCAGTGATCAAAGGGGTGTTTCTGTTTAACTAACCTGACATTATTTACTTTCACATATAAAATCGAGCCATATGTATATATTGAAATCTCCAGCTAGTACAAATAAATCAGGCTCCGAGCTCTGCCCTTAAGGTGGGGATAAATCCAATGTTCTGAGTAGGCTATTAGACATAACAGTCAACATTTAATGTAGACACACATCCATTCACATGACAGTGATGTGGAAAATATGTATACTAAACACTGGGTCTATTTTGAAATAAATAAACACAGCTTTCAGGAGAACTGAAAATATTTCAATTATGAGAGACAAAGGCGTAAGGAAAAAAATGGGGCAGGAATGCAATTAATAGTTTTTTAAAGGTGTAGTGTGATCGTTATGCAATGATTTACTAATAGATTTACAGCAGTGAGCAGGTTTTTATGAGCTCAGATATTTCAAGCAATGAATGATTCAGCTTGTACTGTTTTGTGTCACAGACAAATGAATGCAAAACCATTTTTATCTCTCATTTCTGCTTGTTCGATAATCGGTCAATGAACTCCTTTGATACAAAACCCACTTATCTTCCCCCCCCCCCCTCCACAAAAATATTTCCTTTCTGAATCCTGATTGCTGTGATCATTAACTAGATAAATGAATCTGAACTAACGTCAGAGCTATAGCTCTCTTGGGAGAGCTGCATGACTAGTGAGGAATTGAATGAAGTGCTAAAAGAGGGTCATATCTAGAAGAAATTCTTCCAGCATCCCTCCAGCAGAGCTAGGATTCAAGATGCATATCCCTGAAAAAGGTTGTGTTTCCCGGTATTTCCATTTCAAATCAGAGCGAGCCGGCCATGGCAGCTTTCTGCAGAAGGAAATTTTTAAATGCAATTCCAAAGAGCTAAGAGGAATTTTTTAGGGAAATTTTCCAAGCGATTTAGCCAGCTGGTGCCAGAAGCCAGGTGATCACAGTCTGGCAGGAGACAGGCGGAAGAGCTGGACGAGGGCACTGAGTGCCGGGCTCCGGGGAAGCCTCCAAGGCACAGCCCAGCCCTGCCCAGTGTGGGAGCTCTGCTGAACCAGCACAGCCCAGCAGTCACATTTTTATCCCAGGACCGTATCTCCCAGCATCCCAGAGCATTTCTTGGCAACACTTCCAAAAGCACAGAAAAATGACGTCTGGTGTGCACTTGATGGATGTCCCTCTGTTTGACAGCCTCCTCTTGTTCCATGATGTCCCTCAGCAGCCATCAGGGAGTGGTTTAATATTACACCATGGGGTGACTCTTCTAGGTCCTTTAAAACCCCAGGGGGAGCTCCATGGTCCCTCCAGGCCATATTGTCTTCTCACCCCCTTTCACATACAGCAGCTCAGGAAATTTTTGCTCCCCAGAGATACCCTCAAGCGCTGTCTAGCTCAATGGGAGAAGGGGAGTATGACAGCATTTCTCTCCTAAGGAGACTTTCCAATTTTTGGTAACACTTTCTTGAAAGAAAAACCACATTTCTGTAGAAGGACTAGCAGCCATTGCCACATTTTCTGTGTGAGAGATAGGCAACATCTTCAGCCCAAACCATGTCCCTGTTGGCTGACAGCTCTGCTTCAGCATTGAAATCGGATCAATAAGCAGTTAAAAGATGGGAGACAAAGGACTGGAGAAGTGGAGCAAGGGCCTCTAGTCACGGAGATTTAATGAGGCCTGAGCTGTTCAGCAGATCTGTACATGAGCTGGGGAAGGGAGCAAAGACTGAGGAGGTAAAGCTTTGCAAATCCTTTTTTTTTTTCCTTTTTTTTTTTTTTTCTGTCACAGCAAAGCCTGACTGCAAAATTGCCAAAGAATCTGAGGGTACTGAGTGCCTGAGAGATCAAATAACAGGCAAAAATCAGTGTTGGTAAATGCCATGTAATGCATTTCAGGAAAAAAGCTACTTCAATTATATATTTTTCAACAGTAGGTTCTAAATTAACTATCACCACCCAGGAAAGAAATGCTGGACTTACAGATTGCTTTCTCAAACTGCTGGCTCCTTGCTCCTCACCAGTAATCAAAAAAGACATATAGAGAGTTAAGCATTGTTAAGAAGATATAAACAACAGACAAGGAAACACCTTCAGGTCACAGTATGAATCCATGCTGAGCTCTCAGCTCGACCACTGCAGCTTGCCCTACTTCTTACCCCTTCCTGAAACTGGAAAAACTACTTCAAAGGGCAACAAGGATGTTTTAATGAAAGAAGCAACCCTTTGTGAAGAGAGATGAAAAAGGGGCTTGGACTTCCAGCTTACAAAAAAGAATAACCAAGGGGAAAATCTGTAGAGCTCTCGGAGTGGCAAAGAAAAAGTGAAGATGGATGGACCATTAAATTGTAACATGGAGGTAAAGAGGCATCCAGTTCAGCTGCCAGGAAGCCACACCAACAAAGCAAGCCATTCTTTTACACAAGGCACACTTGCATGGTGGCACTGATCAGTGCAGAAAAGGAAAGGTCCCAGAAGTATAAACAGGTATTTCTTCTTTAGGTAGAGGAAGGAAAGGGTTTGAATGCATATTAGCTACCTTGGACTGGACTTACTTTCTGGCTGAATAAGACAATATGACGTTGTGAGGGTAGAGCCATGGAAAGTTCACTTTATATTTATACATTCTCTTGCATTTTGCAGCCTTTGATCATCCACTGCTGGTCACTAAGGGAAGCTATGTTGGTTTCAGTGAGTGTTTCTGCATCCCAAAATACTGGAGGTGAGTTAATTGTTTTCTCCTCTTGACCTCATGCTTTAGAGCAGTGTCATATATTGGGTGACAGATGTCCTCATAACAGTGCTAGAGGATGAGGGTGGAGATGCTGTTCTGCCTGAGAGTATGGCAGATATTTTAATGGGGCCAGCTTTACCCAGAAAAACAAAGGAGAGGAGCTGGGCACATGAGAGGCAGCTTGCTTAGGACTTGGCTAATGGTGTTTTAGTCTACTGGCATATGTTTCAGCAGGACAAACTTAATATCCTTGAAGCTGTTGAATCCTGACCAAAATCGCTGGCATCTCAGAAAAAAATAGTTTTTAAAAACAACACAAAAAGCCCAGGTGCACTGATACAAAGATAACATAGCAACAAACCATCATATGACATCCTGACTGCAATGAGGTGTGTGACCTCATCCATCCACAGCCAGTTTGGCCACTGAGAAGGGCACTGTGGCTCTCTGAAGCTCAGGCTGTTACATCCACCTCACTCAGAATTTACTGCCTCTTGGTGGCAAATATTTCACAAAATCACGGTATGGTTCAGGTTGGAATGGACCCAAATTTTCCAGATGCTCCAGGGGTCTCCAAAGATCCCCCTTGGAGCTGGGGGGCATTTAGGCTTCCATTGAACTGCACAGTAGGCTGTGTCCTTCTGAAGAAAAGTAAGGACAAACATACCCCAGGCCAGACCTCAAACTCTAATATTTGACTCTATTGATCACACAGAATGGTTAAAAGGCTACGGAGGTCCCTGTAGTCATCCTTCAAATTTGCAAGTGTCCGTGAAGCATGTCCCTTGTAAGAACTGTCTCCACACCACAAACCCAGTCTCTCCGCCCTGCTGTCACCGCTGCCAGGAGTCACTGATGAACCACTTGGACTGTGAACAAGTCTTCTTTCCCAGGGTATCTCACGTGCTTTCATTTTGTTTCCTATCTTGTGAAACGCTGGCATGTTAGGAGAATCAGATACATTACAGTCTATGTTTTCCCCTGCACTTTTAGGAAATGCAGCAAGCAGTTGATAGCACTTTAAAATCACATGTAATAACATCACAAGCACCTCCCTCTGCAGGCTGGAATTTCTTTACCTCATGCTCTCAACTGATTTTCAAACTAAGCATGTACTCTGGATGACTAAATTAGTACCGTGCTGTGCTTTGTTTTATCTTCTGTGTAATTTACAGGACATCAAAGCCTATTTAAAAATTGAAGAAAAAGTCCAAGCAGCATTATAACATGTATTGTATTAAGGGTTAGATAACATGCATCCAACTTGCGTGTGTCCTGCCTGACATACCCTACATTTCTGTCCCTCTCTTCACTGATAACTTGTCTCTTATGAAGACGCAGCTAGCTTCAGAGTACCTTCTGAAAGAAAAGCAGCTTGCCAGCCAATGTTCTTTCTGCATAAAACCTGCAAATGCATTTCACAGCAAAAGCATGAATCCCTCCTTAGTTTCCTTTGGGGAATAAACTGTTAAAGGAAGCAGTTTAACAGCAGCAAATATACCAGCTGCATATGTCTTGAGGCACAGATGGTAGACAAACAAATAGACATATTGGTATCACTGTACAACATGATTTGCTTACCAGATTGAGGACTGTCAAATATTTCCACTGCCCACCGTAAAGGAACACTTCAGATGGCCGATCTTCTGTTCTTAGGAGTGTGATGGAATAAACAACAAAAAAATACCAGACAAAAGCAAGGCAATGGTACATTGTGAGAGTAGAGATTTCCATGCTTTAGCTAAGAGCAAGTGATAATCAGTCCAAAAGCAGCTTTTCTCTTAAGGTCCTCAGTCACTGTGCAAGGGAAATGGCAGGGCAGAAGG
This sequence comes from Apus apus, assembly GCF_020740795.1. NCBI lineage: Eukaryota > Metazoa > Chordata > Aves > Apodiformes > Apodidae > Apus > Apus apus. Next base: position 66,665,954 of record NC_067283.1, on the reverse strand, counting down.
TTTTACTTCAGAGCAGACTCGGGACACATTGCCACTTTGCTCTTCTCGAAAGGAATATTCACAAAGCTGTGAACTTTGCTTCTGTTTGTTTCCCTTTTCACTGTACAGATAGGCTGGGGTGGAGTGGGGGGTTGAGAAGAATAGGCTTATTCTCCAGATTTAAATGCCTTGCTCAAGATTAGTGAAGATTAGTTGTGGAGTTACATAAGTTTTTTGGGTTGTTGTGTTGTTGGGTGGTTTTTTTTTTGCAAAAGTGGGGGAAGCTTTGCTGCTGATTTTGTGTAACGGGCTGTCACACTTTGGGTAGCAAGTGAAAACAAGTGGCATTTTCCTCTCTCGTGGCCTGGGTGCAACTGTGTCTCCAGCTCAGCTTGGGAAGCCTCAGCACCTGTTTTTACCTTGTGTCAAAGGAAGAAGTGGGAAACATAAGAGCCTGTGAAAGAGAACCGGAGTTGATTTGTTGATAGGCTATGGAGGTGGCAAGGAAGCTGAGAGGATTCGTAGGCAAAGGTCCTTGGGGTTGAAAATCACTGCCAGCGTTGACATTTTTTGCTGGAAAAAGGCTCTGCTGCCTTTACACTGCTCCGTGCAGCTGAGAGATGTGTGAGGCAGGTCAGCCAAACTGCTCATTGCCTGGAAGCTCTGGTGGAGCTGGGAACACGGGGCAAAGATCTTGGGTGACAAACCCTAAGCACTGAGCAGGGTGTTTTGCCTATCTGCCTCCTCACTTGCTGCCATTCACCTTCAGACAGCCCCTCTTCCCTGGCACGACATTACCACGCGGTTGGGGCTGGGTACAGAAGAGAAGAACGGATACTCCCCAGCCCTGCCCCACGGAGCATGGGCAGAGGGGATGCTCTGCTGGCCCCTTGCAGAGCCTGACCCTGTAGGCAGAGCTGGGCTTCAGCCAAACGGGGCTGCATTAAGAGATCTCTTTTTTATTTCCCTCCCCCCACCTTCTAACTGGCCTACAGGCAGCATTGAGCAATCTACTGTGTTTTGGTTTGGTTTGGTTTTCCTCTTGCATTTTTTTTTCCCCCTGATACCGGACATAAGGCTCCATGTGGGATGTTTTCCTACGAACTCAGACAGCAACGTGCACGCATGTTGAGAAACAGCCCTTCCACACAGGCACTGCAATATCCTCCTGTGTTTCATTGACTTCTCCCCTAATTCAGATTACCCAAGTCCAGATTTCTCAGGCATTCCAGCCATCATATTCCCAATGAAATATTTCTGCCTCACTTAGGAAAAATAAAAATGTAGATCCTTTTGTGGTTGGTTGAGGTTGGAGGAGAAAACACAAAATAAAAAAGGGACTATGTTTTTTGGACTAAGGCAATGTCACCCGTCTTTTCCTAGGAAGTCTAAGAGAAAAGGGTTTTTAGTTGCCTTTAGACTTTTTGGAAAGGGGCAGCACTGTCTTGAACTGCTTCTTCTGCTCCTCCTTGTTAAGGCTCATCCCTGTTACAAAAGGCAGGAGCAGAATAGGACCATGGCATGGAAGGGCCTTTTTCATTAGTGATTTACATACCAAAGGCACCAGGCAGTCAGCACTTAACAGGTTATCCTCACACCAGCCTTTCTGAGGTTTTGCCTTAGTGCAACTTTTAAAACGGGAAGGCATGTGCTTCTCCTCAGTGGGTGCCCAAAATACATGCAAATGAATGTAAATGTATGCAAAATGGCAAGGTAGAATTTTTCTTTTCTGGAGGATTTTGGCCAGTACGGCTGGGAAGGTGTCAAATACGGTGACAGTTTTCTGATGTGGACACCTGTCCTACAGACTGAGACCATCTGCTTTGTTTTCCCATGTACAAGAAGCAAGATATGTATCCTTCAGCCTAGATATGGGATGAAGTTCAGATGTAGAAACCTCACAGATAGGATGTGAAGCCTAACACCCCACACTTCATGGAGTCTTTTTTTATTTCACTGTCAGTGTGGTGCAGTGAGCAAATACACTGAAAAGGGGGTATCTTGTGCCTTCTCTCCATGGGTATGGAATGAAGGTTCAGGAAATAGGAAATTCAGCCCAAAATTTTTTGCAGGAAGTGGAGGGGAGGAGGGAAGGAAGGAGCAGACAGGGCCACTGGCAGATGTGCTGCTGCAGATCTTGCGGGATGGTTTAGGGAAATCCCAGTTTCCACCTGCTTGGCACCACACCCCAGATGGAAACTGCTGCTGCCCTGCAACTGAGCCGCATTCATGCCCTCTGCCAATGCTCCTCCTCTGCTTCAGGGGCTCATCTGATTTCAGCAGCAACAGCTGACTGTGCTGAAGCAAACTGGGAGCTCCCACTTAGTATATTAGCTGAAGAATAGTAACAAGTAATTGGAGCTGTAAATCACCTTATATACACAAAATGTCCCCCACTCATGCCCACTTCTGAGAGAGTGAGTCAGGCACCAAAAACGAGCCTGACTCACGCATAGTATCAGCATGGTTCAGGTACAGAGGTGACAGCAAACAGTGTGAACCGGTAATATTTTAGACCAACATGTCTGTCTGTAATGTCATTGTGTATATCCTCTGGTGGGCACGGGATTTCCAGGCTTTCCAGCAGTCATACAATCACAGAATGGTTTGGGTTGGAACAAACCATAAAGACCATCTAGTTCCAACCCCCCTGCACGGGCAGGGACACCTTCCACTAGACCAGGTTGCTCCAAGCCCCATCCAACCTGGCCTTGAAGATGTTCATGGAGAGGGAATCCACAGCCTCCCTGGGCAACTTGTTCCAGTGTCTCACCACCCTCACACTAAAGAATTTCAACCTAATATCTAACCTAAATCTACCCTCTTCCAGCTTAAAACCATTACCCCTTGTCCTATCACTACACACCCTGGTAAAAAGTCCCTCCCCAGCTTTCCTGTAGCCTCTTCAGATACTGGAAGGCCGCTTTAAGGTCTCCTTGGAACCTGCTCTTCTCCAGGCTGAGTAGCCACAACTCACAGCCCGTCTTCATAGAAGAGGTGCTCCAGCCCTTTGATCATCTTTGTGGCCTCCTCTGGACTCACTCCAAGAACACTATGTCCTTTCTGTGTTGGGGGCTCCAGAACTGGACACAGTACTCCAGGTGGGGTCTCATGAGTGCAGAGCAGAGGGGCAGAATCGCCTCTCTCGACTTGCTGGCCATGCTTCTCTTGATGTAGCCCAGGATGCAGCTGGCTTTCTGGGTTGTGAGTGCACATTGCTGGCTCATGTTAAACTTTTCATTGACCAACACCCCCAGGTCCTTCTCCTCAATTCATCCTCTGTCAGTCCCCCATAAGTCCATCATTACCGTATAGTGCTTGGCTACCACCTCAGCCTGTCTCTAATGAAGCAACTGGTAGAAAGAAAAATTCCTGCTTCCTCATGGGCTGACAATTAGTTTAGAGACTAGTTAGGCACTTTTCAAATATTCTTCAATATTTTTGCACCGGCAAGGTTTGCTCTCTGTCAGGGAAGCATCCAGAGATGGCACAACAAGTGAGAGCAAGGCAGGAAATTACTGGCAGGTGACAGTAGTTAAGGCCAGGTGGGAGGAAAGGATTCAAAGCCAAGCAAAGCATGAGGAAAGGTTTGGGGGCCTAAAAAGCAAAACTTGGTCTTTGTATCTAGCTCCTTTTCCTATGCATAATCTAAGAACAAGGGACTGATATGCAGCTAGGACTTACCTAGGTCAGAGGGATTTTATAAGGTGAAGAAAACATAAGGAGCTGGGTAAGTGTTTTTGTTCTATTTTTTTGACACTTGTTTCTACCCTCAATGCAATTCTGTTACTTTGTGTGTGGATTTCATAAGGTACTTATTTTGAATTTACTGCTATGGTAAGCTGGCTTGTAATTAGGGCAGCATTCCTTGAAAGCAGAACCTGGGGCTATTCTTGTACAGCATCCTCCATGTGCTATGTGTGTGTGTCCAGAAGTATTGGACTCCATCTCTGCTGTATTCTGGTTTAGGTGCAGGTAATGCAGGGCTCTGTGTGCAAGCAGTGTGTTCTGATAAATGTGAGCCAAGAAAGCTTTTTAGTGTGTAGCGTGAGGTTGCCTGAGCTCTGTGTCCCCAGGGACATGATGGTTCTGATGTAGGAAATGAGATGTAACTGGCAAAATTGCAAGCCTGGCCTAGTATGCTCCAGGCATCCTCAAACTCTGAGGCAAAATCCCCAAAATCGTGCAGCTAGATAATTCACAAGATTTAATTCTCTCTGGGTTTATTTGTTTTGAGCTTTAGTAGCTTCTAGGAGTCTGAGTGTTCCAACTCTTCTCCCCAGCTGTGCAAAAGGCAAGTGTAAAAACATTTTAAATGCTAATACAAGCTGAAGGTGCTGCCCAGCAATGCTGCAGTGATAACCACAACTAATGAAAAGAAATAAAAATATCCCAATATTCTCACTAACAATCTGAAAATGGGCCATGCTGCAACATCTACCTGCTTTGTACAGCAGGTAGAAAAGTTACACAGCTCAAAAACCAACTTATGCATCCTACTGAATGGGTGCCTTTTCTTTATTTTGTGTGAGATTGTTGGGTTTTTTTAATACATGTTTTTAAGGAGGGGACAAGAACTGGTTTGTCTCATCTTGATATGCTTGTTCTGAATTTTTAAAAGCTGTTTCAAAATTCCAAAATCCAGGGGGATTTTTCAGTCCCAAAGTGGTGACTGGTGCATAATTCGTTAATTGGAAATATTCAGATTTTAGAGTTTCTCCTTGCCATTCAGTTCCAATGGCTTTTAAACTTTGTTCAGAGTACTAAATGAAATGTCACTTTGATCCAAAAACAAAACTTCTAGTGCAACAATGATTTGACATATCTTAGTGCTTTAAGTGAAAGAAAACTATGACATTAATCAAAGAAAAACCTTTTCAGGAAACAACTTGGGTTCTAAACATAGGGATCTTGAAAATAAGAAATATTTGATTGATAAAAACATTTGCTTATTTCATTATCTCCAACCCGTAAATCAGTAACTGCTTTATCACCAAACCCCGAAAATGTCTCCTCTCTTGGCTATTTCAATACTGCTTAGACCTAAAAGACATGGCTTTCATTGGTTCTCAACAGCTTTCAAGCACTGACATACTTTTTTTAAGAGATACCTAACATTGCTTCTCAATTTTACCTTTTCCCATTTCTGTCAGAAATTCACATTGAATCTTTGACCATTTAGAAAGACTATGCACAAACAACCTGAAGTTCAAAGTGAAACAAACAGGCCACAGTGCACTAGGGAAGAAACAGCAGGGTATTTTTTAGGTCTTGGATACATGAGGGATGACTGGTTCTCATTTGACTCCTTACTGGTAGATAATTGTGGTGGGCAAGCTAAGAAATTTATTTCTCTTAACTTTTTTCTTTGCCACTTCTAGCAGGGAACAGGATTGTACGAACTGGTCTTGCAAGAGGTGTGTCTGATAACATACTACATATCAAACTGCTCTATAATTTGTTTCTCCATCTACCACTGAAACTCGGGAACTTCTAAAGCAGGACAAAATAAATCTTCAACAGAAGAGTTTCATAAACAGTTAGGGGTGGATGTAGAGAGCACCTTGCTGAACTGATGCAAGAAGAATTGCAGGGAGCAGGGCAGGAAAGTCTCTCTTATTTCATAACTACAAAAATATATCACTTGTGGCTTTTTTCCACTTGTCTTTCAGAAGATTAGCAGATCCAGTGTCTGTTACTCTTGACTTCCTGTGTGTTATGTATAATCATAAAGAACTACTCCATATACAAGGCAATAGAGAGTCACCTGACACTGACTCCACCAGTCAGTGCTCACTGAAGTGTTGTAGTTTATGTGCAAATCTACCTTCAAGAGCCCATATTGTTATAAATGGGTGGTAGAAAATAAAATAAAGACCTACGAATATCCCCTGTTTCTGTAGTACCTACATCTGTTGTCACAGCCTTTGGTTCTTAAATTGCAACATATGCTGAGCAGAGGAGCTGGTTATGCCCACTGTATGCAAGGAGAAATGCAACCCACACCAGTGAGGTGGTGTGCCTAAGGTCACATTGTAAACCTCTATTAAAAAGCATATTAAAGATCATTCTAAAGTTCTGATAACACCTAAAGCATGCTGGAGGAAAGGTTGTAATCCTGCAAGGTATGTTGAAGAGGTGTTTGTTCACTCCCCATCACTGGTGTAATCTTGACAGGTGACTCAACAGGTTCTAAAACATGCCACAACCCCAAGAGTCTTCCAAACCCTGCTAGATGCTGAGGACCTTGCAAGCTGGCTGGTGTGCCAAGTATAAGCATATCCTCTCCTTGAGGACACTAACATCCCTTGTACGCCAAAGCCATGTCCAGTCCCTGCTCGTTACCAGATACTGAAGAGCTAAGTACTTTTTTCAGTTCGCTATCATTGGTTTGTCCTTGCCTTTGACAATGTTTTAATTGGAAAAATGCATTTCTATCTCGTTATGTCTGACTTGTAAATAAGTAATTGTCTTATCCCCAAACTCCACTAGTGTCTTCTCTCCTGGCAAGGCTGAAAAGGCATGGTTTTCATTGAATCTCGACAGCTTCCAAGCACTTACATACTTAGGTTATGTTGGTAGCAATGTGTTATCAACAAGACAATGAAGATGGAACCAGTGGGTTGGTCAGACTGCCTATTTAGCAATGGGGACAGATAGTGGGTATCCTACCTCAGAGCAGTAGTGCTATTGGTCTGGTCTTCATGCAAGGTATCAGCAGAGACTGACACAGCTGATGGCTCTGGACCCTACTCGTGTCATGAGCAGCCAGCTGCTGGCAGTTCCTTACTGGAACAGGCCTTTCTTAGAGGGCTGTGCAGGCTCATGGTCAGACTGCACAGCCCTTGGGGTGAGGCATTACCTTGGCAGCCAGGCTCTAATGGAGCACTGTCAGTGGGAAAGTGTCCAGTTTACCAACTCTCTGCTGCTCTTCATCTCCTTCTCAAACAATAAGGCAAATTCTGAAGCAAGGAGCTGTGTGGGCTGCTGATGGTGTCTCAGTGTCTTCCCTTCTGGTCCTCAGCAGCATTACATGAGTAGTCCTGCAATCACAAAGAACAAATTGGTCCCTTCCCTTTGCCCTGGGAAGGTCTCTATATTTTCTTGCTTCTGGGGAAGGGTCATGTTCAGAGCAAGCTGCTGGGCACATCATGCCCTGCCTCCCCAGGCTGAAGTGGCCTACTACCTCCTCTCCATTTCTTAGCCAGATCACCAGGACTGGCCCCTACATAAAGATGTTCTCTGACACCAACATATTTGTGAGGGGGTCAGTTCACTTCCTTCACCTTCCTTTTAGCTCTCATGCATGTATCTGCTCTTTGTAGTTCTTAATTTGCACAGGTCTTCCTGTCTGGGTGGCTTTTCCTTTTCCTACCTCCTCAAAATACTGTGGTAACAGTGTGTGTTGTCCTGACAGCTGTGATAGGTAGTACCCAGTTCTGGCACACAGCACCTATCTGCAGTCTGTGCTACAGGTGATGGACATGGCATTAAGTTAAGCACTTTCCCTCTGCTCCTCAGCCCTGCTCTCTCTATTTGCAGGCTGCCCTTGGGCAGAGCTTCAGCTCACCCTCTGGGAGGCAGAGAGCTGCTACAGGCAGCTGCAGCAGCTGTGGTTTACCTGTGCAACTGCCACCGGGGCCTCTTGCTGTAGCATGTCATGATCTTGTGCACTGGGTTGATTTAGTGGTGGATTCTCACAGAGCATTTTGCTGTTTACGGGGCAGGCTACAAGAAAAAGTTATCCCTCAAAAGTTGTCCTTTGTATAAATGAACTTGGGCGAGGGGAAGAGAAGAGAAACCCCTCAAGCACACACATCCCAATATTTTTGTTACATCCTTCTTGACAAAACCCACCTTAACTTTTCTTCTTCCACTGTCAGTTCCATTACATGAAGTGCATTGGCACATTTCCTTTCTTTACAGCTATTTTTAGTGGTGAGAAAAAGTGCCTTTAGGTTTTGCAGCACTTCATTTGGCTATTGGTCAGATAATCAGAGGTATCTGTGGGGAATCTGAGTTTGGAATATGACCATTTGAAAAAAAAACTCTTGTGCCAACCTCATCTTTCTCACTGTCCCAAGAAAATATGCCTTTGAGGGATCTGAGCTTTCTCTGTCCTGTGCTTCAGCTGCTTAGTGTAGGCATAGGTGGTTTGTATACCTTTTTGCTTCTGGGATCTGGAGCTGGTGGAGGGAAGTGGGGTTTGCTGGCATCTTCCCTCCTCAAAGATTTGGAGCTTTCTTGCATTCTTCCTTCCTAAAAGTTGGGGTAGAAAAGAAATCTCTCAAATTGAAGATGCTGGTTATCAGCGAATTTCACTGTTTACTGTTCACACAGCTAAACAACTGCCTGTGTTTGGCAAGGAACTCAAATTCATCTGCAGGACAGAGCTGCCTGCCTCATTAGGATCTTTCTGCTGTTGTTTAATTGTAACACTTAGTGACCTGCAGCACCACTTTCCACTTGTACATTTCAAGACACTTTAAAAAGGGAGGGTATTGTTACCCTTGTTTGAAGATGGAAACCTGAGCTTCTGGATGAGCTGGTCCTGATACATGAGATGGAAGTTGGTGCAAAGAATGGTTAGGAGTTCAGAGAAGCCTGTTTTTTCCCAGATCGGGTCCCACAATAATGGCGTTGCCTGTGCCAACATACATGATGCTGAGTGATGCTGCTGCAGGTGGCTTTCAGGAGAAGGTTGACTTGTGATGACTCGTTTTGGTGCTGGTGATCAAAGCAGGAAAATACATTGCGGGGGGTGGGAGAGGGAAAGGCAAAAATGGAAAAATAGACAAAAGGACTCCAGATCTGGATGAGGCTTTTCCTAGATATCATCAGCACCAACCTCATGTAAGTCAAGCTGGAGTTTTCCTGGAACACTGAGGCTTCTCTTGCAGCTGAATGTACCCCGGGCTGGGCACTGCCTTCCTCTGGTGCTGCTCTGGCATGGCAAGGAGGGCTGGTGCCACCTCAGGAGGTGCCAGTGCTACCTCTCTCTGCACACTGGGCTGCCAAGAGGAAATACCAGCCTCTGCGTCATTAGCGACAGCTTCATGTTGTTGAAACAGTCTTTGATCCCTTCCTCCTCTGCAAAACTGCGCAGTAGGTGGTTAATTAATCCCTGGAGGTAAGCCCAGCACGTATGCAGAAAGCACAGGAGGAAAAGCAGGTGATCTTGCACTGATACCAAGAGTCCAGAGCTTGCTGGTGCCCTTGGTTTTAGCTTGGTGTAATTCCTCTGACTCCAGTAGCTGAAGCTGTTGTTTGCACAGATGTACGTAAGCACAACCCTTGTTTCTTTCCTCATGTCAGCCCAAAGGGTCATGCAATAAGCATGAATCCAGGTGCCACTGCTCTTCTAATTAAACGTGTAGTCACTGTGGAGCAAAGTGACCTGTTTCAGTCTCCCATGGCTGCAAGGAAAGGTGATGCTGTCATCTAAGTGGGCTTAGCATTATGAAACCAGACAGTATTCTATGTGTGCTTCATGATGAAGCCAGGAGCAAAGCAGGGAATAACCCAGGCTGTCTGTAGTACTGAATGAAGGAATAACCAAACAGCAAATATAGTTAGTTAAAGGAAGGGACCTAAAGCTCACACCAGAATGGGAGAGACAGAAACTGCCACATTAAAAGGACGATCATTACCAGTTTCACTTATTTTGCTCTTGTCTTATCCTTTTCACTCTCTCTCTGGCTCTTCTCTCCCTTGGGACATAAATTTCCAAGCTTAAAAGCTAACAGTATTTTAGGACACTTAGAGAGGAAAGAAGTTTTGCTTTCAATGCCTTTGGGAAACAGAAGAATATACTCTTACCAAATAAAAGGTTGCAAGTTTTGTGATCTGCTAGCCAGCTTGGTGTTGGAGCTGAAGCATGCTGATGCTGTCCTAGAAAAAAAGGTTCTGCTCAGAATCCCAGTGATTGGATCAAACTACTGTCTCCTGAGCATGTCTAGTTCGATCCCCTGAGCTGTGGCTAGGATGTGGCACATGACTGCAGCACATGGTGAAGATGCTTTGAACTGCCTTTTTTGCATATTTCCCCACCCCCCCAAAAAAAAAAAATAAAAAAAATAAAAATTGAGCTGCAAAGCATGTGGTTTGGGAAGGCCAAGTATTACATGTGAACATTGCTGACTGCACAGCACAGCAAAGGTCTGTGCTGAATGAAGTTGGGCCTCTGTTTCTTTACACATACCTTGTAGCAACCTCGAGAAGAGCAACTTTGTTTTCCACAACAGCTCTTCTAGTTCAGCAAACGCATATTCCTCTCAAAGAGCAATCTATATACACCAGCAGCTAATTGCAAGTAGAGCTGTATTTTGCTTATTAAAGCATAAAAGTTAGTCTGCATACATTTTAAGAGAGCCTTGTTCAAGGCAGAATAGCTACTCTAAAGACAGTGCTATGGGATAATGACTTCCAGACTATCCAAAGCTACATTCCTTCAAACTTCTCCATCAGTGCAGTAATAAAGACTGTGAGCCACCTGGCCTGCATCTGTACTGTGTGGGAGGTAGAAACTGTGGTGCACCCCACAGCCCTGCTCCCTGAGCCATCCAGATGAGGCTTTCTGCTGAATTTCCCTCCTGCTGCATGCTTGAGTCTCCTTCCAGTGGAGCCAGGAAATGCAGAGTGGTGGTGTTTGTGCACAGATACATGGAACACTCAGAAATCCTGTGAGAGTAGCAAGGACTGGATCACGCAGGCTATGGTTTCCACGAGCACAGCAAAAATTAATTAGGAGAGGTCCTGCAAAGGCTCCTGCCCAGGACAGCTTGCAGGTTTAGGACCCAAAGCTGGCAGAGAGATTTACTAGTTGCTTCGCTGGATATGTGTTGCAGAGGAGGTCTTCCTGAGCAGAGTGAAATTAATGTGTAAAATACTGAGCAGATCTGGCTTGCAATAAAGATGACTTGCACCTTCATGAGATAGGAGGTTGTTTCCCAACAACAGAAAAGTCGTGGCATTGCAAGGGCTTTGCTATAAATTATTGACAACATTGTCCATGGGGAGTAATTGGTTGATTTTAATCCCAAATCTATTTCTTCCACTAGTTTTTGTGGATCCCTGGTGATTCCACAGAATCCATGGCTATGCTGGACTTGCAAAAGCCACTGCAGTACTAACTCCAACTTACAGGAGAAAGAAGAAAAGATTTCACTGGCAAGGCCCACGCCGTGGGGAAAGGCAGACAAGCTCTGAGAACAAAAACCCTTCAAGTCTGCAACAGGAACCTTGCACTTCAGTGTGCAGGGACTTTGAATACGTTCAGAAAACAGGAAATGGGATGTCTTGTTTACTCATTGATCTTTTGTTTTAGATATATAGCAAAAACCTGAAGTAATGCCAGAAACGCCATGAGGATATATAGGAGAATATAGATTTAAGTGAATTCTTTGAACTGATTCAGTAGTACAGTGGTCTGGGCATCTTTAAATGATGGGTTCAAGGATTGCTGCTGCAATCTGAAGTTAGCCATGTAATTCTGTGGGACACATAGACTCTTAAAAATTTATTTGAAGTATATTTCTGTGATGGAGGAAAAAAAAAAAAGCCTCCATTCTGTGTAATTGGTCTTGCTGACTGCACCTTCTCTTTCAATAAGCCTCAGTCATTAGCTTTGTGTTTAGGCCATGGAGAGAAGCTTGGCAGGCAAAAAAGGTGAAGTCAAGGAATGAAAAATATAGTGAGAACTAGAGAAAAGCAGTAGGAGACAAGGGGGAAAGCAGCATAAGGGAATGGAAAGAGGAAAGGGCAAAGAGTCTGCAGGAAGCTGAAGTATAATTTTTTCAAACTGTTTTGCTTTTTAAAAGTAGGAGATCGCTTATGCAAGTAGGTAGCTATGTGAGGAGTGGCATATCCAAATGGCCTTGGTACTTTTTGGGTACTGTTTCCTTAAAGAAGGGTGTGCTGCTAATGCTGTTGCTTCAGAATCAAAATATGGTTTGGTGAAGCAGGAAGGGGGATTCTGAATTCCCTGTATTTTTCTATTTATATATGTATGCATTTTCTTTTACATATATGAAAAAAATTATTGCCATGACATAATTAATGACCTTGCATGAATTGCTTAATTTCTTCATTTCTATCAGGCCAGCACTATGATGTAAGAAGAGGTCCCTCTGGACTGTATTTCTGTAGGAGACCATAGTGTTAACCACTGTTTAGTCAGAAGTCACATTTAACTTGTAGGTTGCTTATTCTGTGACTAAGTCTCTACCTAAAGCAGGGTGAATTGAAAGATTTAGTAAAACCAGTATATTTCCAGTGTGCTGGTTAATATCTGTAGCTGTAACTGGTAGCTCTTAGACATTCATGTAAGTCACACTGTGCACAGGCATTTCTGCCCATTCAATCTTATTCCCTGGAGATGCATTGGGATGCATCTCAGCTGTGGCCTGGAGAGGGCCATCATCAGAAGATGCTAGGTTGGGGCTAGGCTTGGGCTGAGATCTCCAGTTCGCCTCTAGCACTTCATGTCCTCTTGCTTCCACTTGGAGGAGGAAAATCCTGGGACTGCTCGAGGGGGTGGAATAGGCTGTACAGCCCCCTGAGTTGGCTGCAAGGGCATTGAGATCACTCGGGAGCCTCAGAGCTACTTAAAAGAGGAGGTGTCTTGTGTTTTGGTTTTGTTCTCTACCCTCGTCCCTAAATACCTCTCTTTCTTTTCACTGGTTCATGGTGTGTCCACTGCAGCTGGATGTCTGCCCACCACCACTGTGGGCTATTTTGTCAGAAAGTTGTGGGGGATCATTAGCAGATCATGTTCTTCTCATCTTGTTCATTTTTCACCCAGGGAGTTTTTTTGGAGTAGAAGGGAGAAGTTTCCAATGTTGGTTGTATCCTGCGAAGGATTAGAAGCATAGCCCAGCCTCTTTAAATTAAGTGAAACACTGGAGGGAAGGAATCTGGGCTCTTTAGGAATGCCATACAGTGTAAAGGACTGCCATGCAAGTCACTAAACTGTCCTGTTATCTGCTGACCTGCCCCAAAAATCAGGTGATCTTAGCAGCTGCTTGTGTAGATGCTTGCTCTGCATTAAGGTGTTAATTCCTTCTCTTTCCCTTGTGATGGTTTTGTCCCAGGAATCTCATGGAAAGCTCTCCTCATGCTGCTCCCTGGGATCTGCTAAGATCCATGCGTGTGCCCTGAACAGCAAAACTAAATCATTGTTTTGTTGTTGCTCAACTGTTGAGGTGAAATAGCAGCTAATGGCAACCAAACTCTTCCTTTCTCTTAATAGAAGTAACTTATTTTTTCTTCCCCTAACGATGGAGGCTTTGTTCTCTCAGTGTAATCCCAGCTCTCCTCAACTTCTGGTGGAATCTTCCATCAGAGACAAACCTGGTTTATTTCTGTAGTGAGGGGAAGAAGCAGAAAGTAGGCATGCTTTTTCACATTTGTTGCTGTTTTGGTAAGTCTTCTTTGAAAGTCACTTGAAGCTCAGTAGCCAAACATTTATTTTGGAAAGAATATGTTCCCTTTTAATCTGCAGTGATGACTGTATGTGATTGATATATATATAAAAAATTTTTTTTATTTTTTTTTTAAGTGGATAAGTTACCCACAAGGCCCAGATTATTATATGCCTTGCAAAGAAGAAGCTGGGTTGGGCCAAGATTGCCTTATGAAGTGAGAAAGTGTCACAGAGGGTGAACAAAATGGAAATGTTTGCTTAGGGCAAAAAAACCCAATCTCATCTCATGTTCATGAGTCTCTTCTTACTATAGCTTTGAGTCCTTCTTGAGTACTTGCTACAGGCTTCCTTCTGAGACTTGAATGCATTTATTTGGTCCATGATTGTGATGGGGAAAGCAAAGAAAGGCAAAATGAGATGACCTGCAAGCAGCAGAGCTGGTATCTCACCTGCAGCCTCCTGCTGCCCACATCCCAGCTGAACCATGGGGTGATGCTGCCCCATCCTGTGCTTCCCACCCCAGGTATTGATGAGGTGATGCCTCATCTCTCTGGACCTTTTTGGATGTTCAAATAATTGTCTTTATAGTGGTGATGGCTAGGCATGGCCTTTCCTTCTGGGTTCTTTTTCTTTTAAAAAAAACCCACAAAACAACCCTAAGTATTGGAAGTCTGTGTCTGCCTGGACTCTCTCCAAGGCAGCACTTCTTCGGAGTTACAATTTTTATTCTGGGAATGATTGTTGCAGTTTTATTCCTGCTTCTCATCCCTCTCAACCTCCTTGATATTCTGGGCTCTGTCGCATCCATCACTGCCACCCTCTCTTTACCCTTTTCAGACTAGTTGCTGTACAAATTACCTCTGCTAAGAACAGTCAGGCTATGCAGGATTGGGCAAGACTCCTGAATTGTCACATACAGGATGGTGAGTAGGAAATGTGGCTGCAGCTGTATCTATTTTGGAGACAGCCCTGTGGTGCCCTACCCTTTGCCTGGGCCCTGCCACAGGCTCCAGCTGTGCTGGGGACACTGGCAGGGTCAAGGGGCTGGTCCTCGAGGAGGAAGGAAGAGCCTGGAAATCCCCAGTGCAAAAGACCAAACACATTCTTTTCTTTCAATCTGGGAAATGCAAGATACATGCTTTTTTTTTTTCTCCTTTTTGCTTCTCTATTTTTTCATTTAGAGCAGCAGAGAATCTCCAGATCAAATTAAAAAAACAAAAAACAACACAACACACCAAAACCCAAACATTTGCATTCCTTTCATTTTCGCACATCTGTCATGATTTGAATGTTCCTGTCGTTCTAAAATAGTGGGTTTGAATGTGCACAAGCTGAGGAAAGCCAGGGACAACAGTGATGGTTCAGCAAAAGGACTGGGTTTCCCAGAGCTGCACCCTCCTGGGGGCTTTCCTTTTCCCCCCTCCTCCCCTCCGCGCTGTGGAGGTCGATGGTATTGTGCAACAGCTGCAAATCATCCCGTAAATCCATCCAAGGGGCAGCCAGCTCCAGGAAGGAGCAGAGGGGAGCGCATGGCTTGTTTTTGTTTTGGTTTCCCCAAGCAGGGTTGCGCAGGCTGTGGTCTGCAGGCCAAGGCACTGAGCCCCGCCTCAGCTTGTGACTCCAGGCTCTGGTGATCCTTCCTCCAAGGCAGGAGGAAGGCTGCCCAGGGGAACCACGCTCTGATGTAGACACCCAGCTCAGGGCTGGGGATATTCCTCCTCCTGCCACAGAGGAGTCAGAAAGCTCCTCGTCACAGCTGACAGTGGTTAGGCACGAGGCACACCCGTTTACCAGAGGTCTTTGGGAATACAGCTGCAAAACAAACTGCCTTTCCTTTTTTTCTTGTGGTTTGGTTTTGGTTGGGTTTTTTTTTTCCCCCCCCCCTCCTCCTGCAGCACTTAAAAGTCCCCTGGTGCTTCACCTCCCTTGTAACACTCCCACAGCTCCTCTGCCAGCATCTCCCTTAAAACCATTGCCGAGCAATTACTGCTGCTGCTCCCAGGGTGCTGGCTCCCTGAGGATGGTCCCAGTGAGGGGTCCCAGGGAGACCTCTTCCCTTCTCTTTTGCCTGCTGGTTAGGTTTAGTGAGGATGCTACAACAGGGAAACCCCACGTGGCTTCTCTACAGGGATAAATCAGCCAAGGGCTCCCTCAGCCTTTGGCTGAAAGGCTCTGTACACTCTCTCTCTCTCTGTGTATATATATATGTGCATGTATAGAAAATATATTATTTAGCAGCATAAGCCCTCATTAATGGCAATGGGATTTGTGTGGCTTCCAGCCCCTAGGAAGCTATTTGATAGCTTACTCCTAATTTGCAAATCCTTGAAGCCAATCACCATACCTGGTGATTAAGGTTTTTTCAGCAATAATCCAGTGTGGCGAAAACAGAGGCCTCATAATGGTTTACATGAAAAGGCTCCTGAGTGAGTCCTGTGATTTAGGGGCCAAAAATAATGTGTTCTGTTTAAACAACGTTTAGCTCTGTGGTATGAATGGACAAAAGCCAGTGAAATTTAAAGGGACCCTGTCAAAGTGGGTCTAAAAATAACTCCAGCCAGCTGTGTTTTGGTGAGTGGGCGCATGTGCTCACATGGTGTACTGGCTCTGCTCTGCTACTTTGTCTTGGGTTGTGTTGTGCTGTTTTTCTGAAACAGGCTAGCACAACACTTGATCTTTGCCACCTGGTCATTTGGTGTATGAAATAGCCCTGTCCTGGGAGAGAGGGTGTGGGAGAGCTCCCTGTCCCCATCCCTGGCCACAGAATAGCCCCTTCCCCTCCCCTCTGAGGGATGTGAAAAGTCACTGGTTTGGGATTGAACATCCTCAAAGGGTGTTGCAGCAACACCGTGGACCTTCCCTGGGGTTTGGAGGCACCTCTTTCCTGGAGAGTGTTGTGACTCCCCCTTTCCTACAAGCACCCATGAGGTGGGCTCCTCATCATAAGACAGCTCCTGTGTGTAAGACAAGGCTCACTTTGAAACTGGGATTCCCCCTCAAAGCTGCCAAAAATACCCTGCAGCATAAACAGGCACAGCTCTGACAACTTGCACCTTGTCTGACCTTGTCTTGCTCTTCTTGGGGAAACAAATCTAGGCTTTATACCTCCGTTATTGGAATCATTCCCCTCACCCTGTCCTCCTCCTGGGCACATGAAAGAGGCATAAAAGATGCATGTAAAGTGTGTGTGATGTAGCTGCTTTGAAGAGCAGAAGCAGGCTTCAGTTTGTTTCCTCATCTGAAGCAGAAATGGGAGATGCAGAGTTTGGTATTTCTCAGTGCCATTTACCCATGTGCTGAATTTCCCCAAGTCCTGGGTTTTTTTTGTCAGAAATGATAAGAAATAGCTGCTGGGGAATTCCATCTTGCAGAAAGCTCAGTAGAACACCTTTGTCCTAACCTCAGAAGCAGGTGCACTCTTTGCCCACCACTCTCTACATACCCACCAACATACTTGCTACCTTTTCTGCCTTCTTGAGGTTCATGCCATGGAAGTCCCAAAAGTTGTTCCAAACCTGGCAGGAGGAGGTTAAGCATCTCCTTTCCCCTTGGTCAGAAGCTGCAAGACCCAAAAGATCCTTGGATCTTCCCTGCTAGGCAAAGGAAGAGCTTGAACATGTGCAGCATCTGAACAACTCTCCTCTTGCTGTCACACTGGTAGCAGGGTGCAGGGTTGAGGGGCTCTTTCACCATCAAGTCCGAATTTTTTTCCAGTTGTGATTTGATGCTGTTTCAAAATAACATCCCCAATTAAACTCTTCCTATTAAAAATAATTACAATAATAAAAATTACCCCAATTCTTCTTCCCTGTATGCTTTGGAGTAACTGAAGCACCTCCACTCTTTTTCTTGAGGGTATAAGTAGGGATTGTACCAATTGACAATTTGTACCTAATTGACTGAAAACTGAAGCAAAGGTGGTTTTGAAACTAATTTAAACAACTTAATTTTAGCACACTGCAACTGTAAATACTACTATCAGATTCCTTTTTGGTATTGACAACATTTACTTTGATGTTATTTCCAAAACAAAATGTCAGTGAAACTTGATGTCTTGGTAAGGCTTTTCTCTGATTTGCTGGAAGGCTGTTTTCCAAGGGAACTTGTGTCCTTCCCCTGGTGATTTTCCTTTACTAGATACTTACTTCTTCAGTTGCCTTTCACATGTAGGTGATTTGTTTAGCTTGCTGTAATATAATAAGGTTGACTACAAACCCTGCCAGCAATAGGATATTTATTTTGATTTCTCCATTCAAGTAGTTGATTTTTTAAACAATTTTGTTCTTGTTGTTGTTTTAGAGCGTTCTTCCTAGGCTCTGAGCTCCTAAGTTTAGTAAAGGGCAGTAATATCCAAGAATCAAGAGAACATCTGCCACAAGAGGAAAGGTGGCAGATATTCAGATTGAGATAGCCTCTGATATTCTTCTAAGTGTACACTGAGGGGGGGAAGTAAGAAACCCTTCATTTTGATCTCATTACTGGTGCTGAAGTGACAATGGAGTTCAAAAAGACTTTTCATCTTAAGAAGGAGAATGAAAACTTTCAAGATGTTGCACTGAAAATAGTTAAATGGAAGACCCCTGGTCTATGGTCTTTCATGCCCATTGATCTGATCCTAGGCAAGAAAGACATAGCAGGAGGAAGAAAACATTTCTAAGGCATTTTGACTTGTTGTCAGCAAATTGTCTGCTGTTCATCAGCGTTAATTCATAATTTGTTGGAAAAATCTGGGGTCAGAGCAAGTATTGCAGAAAACTTTTGTAAAACTAAATTCCAAAATTCTAGAATAATCTCCTGAAACTCATGCACCTTTTCTGTTTACTTTCTGCAAGTGGGTTTACTGGTGAGAATATTGAATGCTGTGGAATTAAAACAAAAAGGGGGCAGGAGAGGGTGACAAAAAACCAAGCAAATATCAGAGTAGTTCCAAAAAAGCAGATTCAGAGTTCATAATAAACATAAGTGTTTTTTTCCACAACAAAAATGGAGTTAATAATTCAAAAACAGCAAGACACTGGCTGATTTGTGAGTTCAATCAAGACTAATCACCACAGCTTGAATTTTGAATATTAAATGCTTGTGGAGTCTGCTCACAAATCATCTGCATAATTTTTGTCATGCAGATTAAGTTATTTGATGAATTCTGTCAGACAACACATACATCTCAAAGTTGGGATAAGCTGATGGACAATGTGCAAACAGAGGAGGGGATGGGTGTGAAGGAATACAAGATATAATTTCCAATGAATAGTATATTCATTTCTGAGTTGGATTCCAACATGTAGAGGTTTTAATTTTCCAGCAGTATCGGTTGATGAATGACTGAGTTTTTACTGCATAATGGTTATGGGGGAACCATCTCCCTTCAAAGTTAAGGCATCAGAAGCTGATACTTGCTGGTATGTTGCAGAGCTGCTTCCCAGGAGCTGCGTATTTGGTCTATTCATGTCCTGCATCTCCTTTTGATGTTGCTGCTGATTGCAGGGGTGGTAGGCAGAGCTAGTAAAAAGTCATCTTGAACCTACAGGAATAAAACAAACAGCCTTAACTATATAATGCTGATGGTTAATCAAGTGGAACTAGGAAATAGAAACTGGCTCACTGAGTCAGAGAGAAGCAACAGCCTGGTTAAAGAGTAGGTTGGTAGGTGAGAGCCAGATAAATGCAAGACTTCATCAGCATGTGAAACCAAATCAATTAAGTAATGAATGAGGGAGCAAGCGCAAGTACAAAAGTACTATGGAAGTCCTCAGGAAACAGATGCAAGCAGCATGGTGTGGCACCCAGAGCATGGGTGGGATGTGGTAAAAGTGCATCTTAGAACCGTGGCTGAGGTGCTCTCACTGAGTTGTGCAAAGGGGACAAGCTGTGTTTTAACCTAGTCTGACTGACTGGCACCCTTCCCTGCCATGGCCTGGCCTTCCCTTGGGGCAAAGAGTTTTAGCACCTCTGAGATTTGCTTGCAAATAGTGTTTGCTCCCCATAAAAGCAGGTGGATTCTGTGCCTGCCCCTTACTGCGATTCCCTTCCTGCTTCCTGCACATACGTGGCTGTCTTCTCTCTCGCTCGTGCCCCTCAGCTGGGTGGCATCACACAGGGGGGATATTTTGTATGCAATATCTCAGCCCAAGCCCATCAAGGGTAATTTGAAACGTGAATTTGGACTGTCTAACGTTTTTTATAGGGTTAATGACAAGAGTAACGCTGTGCTTTGGACTTGGATTGCTTGCACAATAGACTGTATGGTTAACTGAGAATTTTATATCTTGGCACAGTTTGTGTTTGTGGAAAAAGCCTTGAAAACAACCTGACTTAGCAATCAAATGTATATGGTAGGAATGAAAACATACACAACATCTTTGCCAAAACATTAATTTGAAATAATTTTGTCAAATTAAATTTCAGCCTGGACTTTTGTTAAGGACAATTCCTAAAAACGCTAGAAATCTCTTTGCAGGGGGACCTCAGATCTTCCCATTGCCATTGACATCCTATGACCTCCAGAACAATGAGGGTCTTCTGACACTGTCATCATCTTCATCTATCAGAATGTGTTTGTGATTTGCCACAAATTAGGCAATGATAGACAAAGAAATGCAGAAAATTTCTCTCATTTTTAAAAAATTCCAACATCAACAGCTGGTTTTCATACAGGGCTCTGTCCCTTCCCTGCTGCAGCCTTCACCATTGAATCCAGCTAAGTGGGACTTAACTGTAAATAAATAATCAAGTTGACTTCATTTTTAATATGAAATTAATATAAGAAAAGAAAATCATAACCTGACACAAGCCAAAGCAGATCTTGTTGTTGTATTTTTCATTGATAGGAATTTCAGTTATGAACCCGAGCAAGTACATTTATTATTAACCCATTTATTTGGACTGTTAAAGTCAGTGTCTTTCTAGTACAAAAATAAGTGTGGTAACAACTGGTATCAGCAAACCTGTAATACAAGACAAGGTTGTTTAAAAAGTGCAGGCACTGCAGTGCTGAAGTACTCAATCTCCCCGCTGCTAGAGGGAAGAACAGGAGGCTTCAGTCCTGCAAGAGAAACTTGGAATTTCAGCCTCCTGCTGCCCCAGTCACATTCTTGAATATAGAATCATAGAATGGTGAAGGTTGGAAGGGACCTGACAAGATCATCAGGTTCCAACCTCCCTGCTGTGAGCAGGGATGCCTCTCAGTAGACCAGGCTGCACAAAGTTTCATCCACCCTGGCCTTAAACACCTCCAGGGAGGGGGCTTCCACAACCTCCCTGGGCAACCTATTCCAGCACCTTACTACCCTCATAGTGAGGAATTTCTTCCTGATGTCTAACCTAAATCTCCCTTCTTTCTGTTTAAAACCATTACCCCTTGTCCTATCACTGACCACTGCCCTCTCTGATGAAAAGCCCCTCCCCAAGTACTGGAAGGCCACTGTAAGGTCTCCCCAGAGTTTTCTCTTCTCCTGGCTGAACAGCCCCAAATCCCTCAGCCTGTCTTCAGGTGCTCCAGGCCTTTGATCACCTTGGTGGCCCTTCTCTGGACCCTCTCCAACAGCTCCATGTCTTTCCTTGTATGGCTTGTTCACACCATGGGGCAGCTCATCATGGGACACTTTTACAAAAAGTCTTGCACAGTATATTGGAGGCTTCATTCTCAGTCTGTTGAAGTGCAGAGAGATGGCTCCTGATTATTTCAACTGGTGCTAGAGCAGGGATATTGCAGCACTTAACAGGACAATGAGGAAGTTTGGAGGAATCTGTGCCAGCTTCCAAAAAGTACATTGTTGTGCATACAGTGAAGAAATTTTCTTACATAAGGGACATTTGTCTGCAGAGCTTGTTACTCCACAAGTCAGAAAAGTCCAAAAGTCAGTAAACTTCAATTTAAAAAAACAAAAAAACCAAAACCATCAAAGAATCAAACACCAAAAATGCTGCCATCCCCGAAAAAAACCCCCAACCATAGGGCAGTTGGATCACAATAATATGCTGAACTGCACTAGTATGTGTTAACAAAATTCAGAAATGCATGCATCAGTGGCTGAAGGAATCCTAAATACTGGAGACTGGTGAGAGATCTGGTCAGGTCACCACATATATAACTGCTTCTTAATTCATACATGAGAGCTATATTTCCCCAGGGTAAGAGCAGCAGGCTGTAGCTGAACCAAAACTTGCTAAGTTGCTTCTTTGTCCACAAAAACACTCATCTGCCCCATGGAAAATTTCCAGGTTTGTTGCCCCTGCTGCCCCTCAACATGGGATAAGGTGATTAGAAAGTTGGCTGTGCAGTTCTCGGGCATCTTAGAAAAAGGATCCTTCAGTCTCAGCAACCCCCTTTGAAGGTCCAGTGCCTCAGGCAAACTGTGGCTGTGTGAAGGGATAAAAACATAAAGGGCAGAGAAAAGAGAAGGTGGGATTATTTGTTTCTTCTGTAAGCAGTGAAAGGATTGGTTGGTGTCATGAGAGAAATGAATGCCCACCCCCTCACCATGCAACACCTGCAGGCTTGTTCAATCTTCCTTTACAGTGAGACCTGCCCATCATTTATGAGATTTATTTCTTGTTGAAGGATGGTTTGAGTAAAACAAAACACCTCATGCATTTGCATGATGAAAAAACATGCTTTTAAGGGCATAATCTCCATCTTGAGAGGTATTCAAAAGTCTTCTGGACGTGGCCCTGGGCAAACACCTCTAGGTGACCCTGCTTGAACAGGGGGGCTTGACCAAATGATCTCCACAGGTCTTTTCTCATCTCAACCATGCTGATATGATCCACCTCCAGTGTTTTCATTGAAAGCTTGCAAGGAATCCATGTCCTCATTAGGAAACGGTGGGTGCCAGTTTCCAGTGCATGAGAGAGAATAATAACGAAGCAAAGAATGGCAGAGCCTTTTCAGCGCCTCAGGGTAATGAGAAGTGAATTCCCTTTGTTTCAGACCATGCTGTAGTAATTGTGTGTGCGCTTTGCCTATTGATAAATGTCTCCATAACTCTGGCTGCAACTTCTCATAACAGGAATTTTGGGGGAAAGAGATTAAATGCATGTCTAGCAGCACAACTAAACTAACAAAAAAACCCCACCCTCAATGCAGCCTTTTCCAACCCAAAGCTTGGAACACAAAAGAGGAAAGCATGCCAGAATCCACTTCATTCCTCTAAAAGCTGCCCTTTTTCTACAATTTCACCCACTCTGAAGCAACTGAAGGAAAACCAGGATTTTAATAGTTTTGGGAGGTTTTTTTCAATGTCAGGTACAGTCTGCCTAGGTTTTCTCTGACCCCTGAGCACTTAGCGTAACAGAAAGATGTGGTCAGCCCCCTTATGTCTGACAGGAGCAATGGCTGAGGGAGGTAATTAACAGATACCTGCTGGTTTCCACTTCTGTCTTTGCTGCTGAACAAGGCCCATGAGATATTAGAGTAGGCTCTGCCAAAGACAGCATGAAGCAGACACTATATTTTGGAGAGAAGTGGCATGGTAAGCCAAGGACTAGTTGGAGAAAATATTTGAAGCCAGGATGAAAAGTTGAAGCCCCACTCAAAGCAGAGCATTCTTGTTTCTCACGGTTTTGCCAAGAAGTGTTTTTGCAGAAGTCTAGAACTGCAAGATTCCAAACTCTTCTGCAACCTTATACATGGCCCATTTCCTTCTCCTGCTGTGGTGGGGGGAAGAAAAAAGTTTTTGATCTGTCACTTAAAGATAGCAGGGATTTGGTGGCATCTTTGCTTTCTTTCTGGGGAAGTATGAGATGTGGCAACAGGGAATGATGTTGTGGAGTGACTAATGCAAAGGAAAGTACTGCAATTTGGCATCTTCCATGGCACACAAGCAGTCATTTTAGAGCTGCTTTTTCCATAGGGATGAGTGTCAGCATTACAAGCAGTTTTTTCTTTCCTAGTTGTAATCAGCACTGTGAACAAGACCCAAAACTGTGTTTACAAGTGGCTATGCCTATAGGCATGGCATGTGATAGATGTGCAGAGTTGGAAACAAAACTCAAAGAATGAATCATCCTTGTGATTGTTCTTGTCATAAAACCTTCTTAGGATTATTCCTGTATTTTACTGAAGGGATGATGTGTTGTATCCCAAGCTAAAAAAAAACCCCAAACAACTACTCTGTTTCAGTTTGTCTGGAAACAAAACAGAGTTTTCCACCTGGCAGATCAATAGCTTTTCAACATCTTCCTTTTTCTTGCATTTCCCAAATGAATGCCTGTTACTTGGAAGCATAACAGAAATAAAGAAGAAAATGACTGCTGGAAAATGTGAAGCAAAGTCTTTCATTTAAGCAGCTCTGATACAAGCAGTAGTGATGAAATCTGGTATTTTTTTCTTCTTTGCAGTGAAAAAAGGCTGTGTTACTGCACAACACTCCTTATTTGTGGATGTTGTTCTGAGCAGGCCACCTTCTAATGGCAGGCAAATAGCATGAGTCCGTGTCTTGAGAAGCATGTTCCACAGTGGCATTTCCAATACATTTAACATGGATGTCCCCAGCTTTTACTAATTACCTGGTATTGAGTACTTTGGTTGTTTTTTGGTGGTTTTGATACAGACACTTGAGTGCATGCAGAGTGACCCCAGTAATACTTAAGCAAAAAACCAAACCAAACCAACAAAAACCCCCCACATGGCTGCAGAGAGGTCTCCAGGAAAGTCTGACTTCTGCTCAGAGGGAAGAAGAAGATCTGGCCAAGCTGTTTAAGCAACAATGCAAAGAAATTTGTCATCTTAAAACTGCAAAACCTGTCAGTGACCTTGATCCTTTTGGAGGAGCACAGTTACCTATGTGTTCTTTTTTGTCCTTCTTTATACTCTCTGATGGTGCTGCATCTCTAGCCTGATAGGTTCAATTGCCTCCTGCAGGCTCTCTGCTGGTGTGCAACCCTGCCTTGTTGGTGATGTTGGTCTGCTGGCGTTGACAGAACAGCCTTGCACAGCCGTGCAGCTCCAGCAGCACTGAGCAGGGCCATTGGAGCTGCATGGTCCTCTCAGAGAGCTGACAAACCAAATGTGGATGTGTGGCTTGAACAGCAGCTATTAAGGGTCACTTAATGGGGCTGCACAGAAGTAGAAACAAATTTAAAGGCATGGCCAAGCCAAATACTCTTGCCCTACCAGGTCTTAGAGCGGCTATGACAGGGTTGTTTCTTTGCTGGGCAGGCAGGTAGGCGGGAGGCAGGTTGTTGTGATCTCTAAAAGTAGGTTTTGGAGTGAGAGTGACTCTGCCCAGCCTCACCTGATGGCTGAGGAATTGCTGGCAAAGCACTTGCAGTCCTGGTGGCCACAGGCCCGCTGTGTCTTTGGCAGGGAAGCGCTTGCAAGGAAGAGTGATCTGGTTGCCAAAATGTGCGTGGTGCAAGGGCAGCACCTCAGCACTGCTTGTTTCCCAGAGTGAGTAGCTTGTTTCTCTACCCAAGTGGGGACAAGTGTGTAAGGGCTGCAAAAAGCTGCCAGCTGACTGGAAACCCCTGAGATCATCAGAAAGGCTGGGTCTGACCTTTGATGCCACAAGGTAGAGACTGGTCGTTGTGTTATTCACTCTTGGCCCTTCTCTTTGGGAGAGGGGAGTCGCTCCCCCATAGCTCCAGCACCTGCCATAACATTCATGTTGTGAGAACTGGGTCAGGTCTGGAGGAAAAGACATGGACAAGTGACCATGTGCCAGCTGTAGCAGGCAACCACAGCTCACCTTGACCAAATCTGACAGAGCCACTGCGGAAAGGTGCTGGTCCTGGAGAGCCTCTTTGGTGCAGGAGCAAAAGGAGCAGCAGAGCTCCCCAGCTGGCTGCCTAGACACAGTTTGCTTGGGGGAAGCACGTGCTGCTCTGGAATGCCAGGGGTATTTTCACACCACTTTTCCCCAGTATCTGCTCTCTGCTGACCCCACTATCAAGAGGGGGAAGGAAAACAGAAGAGGCAAGGGCTGGAGCGGGGAATGCACAAGGAAGGTAAAGAAATCTGGGAAGCATAAGGAGGAGCTTGGGCAAGCACTGTGAAGCACAGACAGGCTGTGGCAGCATCTTCTGGTGGGTAGGGACCTCTTGCAGGGCCAGGGGAGACTGGTTTAGGGGGCGAGCAGGACCGCTTCATGCAGACCCTGCCAACCCCTCAGCTCCTTCCATAAGCTGTTCCCAAGGCATGGCAGTATCTGCTTGATCCTGAGTCAGAGGAGGGCTCAGACGGTCCACCAGTAGCACCTCCTCTCAGCTTATGGCCACAGTCAAGTAGTAGACATTTGGTATTTGCGTGCACACACAAACACGTCCCCAATTTTATTTGATTTTATATTAAAAACTCTGAGGAGCAACAAGTTTTGCCTGTCTCTGGTGGATATACTCCCAAAGCCATAAAGGAAGGCGAGGAGATTGTTGGAGTGGAAAAGCAATGGGTCTGGGTTTCTCAAACATCTTGTGGGTGGTTTTGAGGACTCAAAAGAGAGGTGATTTAAGGAGCAATGGTTTCCAGCAGGCTGCAGGCCACTTCAGCTATATAAGGCTCATCAGGCAAGACTTGAAGCACTCCCAGTCACTAAAATTTGTATTTCTAATCTTGGCTATGTTTTATACTAGCCATCAGCCTGGATGAATGTTGCCTTTTATTCAGGACAAGTTGTCTTTTCAGCAATGTTTAAATGTATTCTTAATGTGAATTATCATGTTTTATGGTACAGCCTCTGAAAAATAAAAAGGAGCTTTAAGAAAGCTTTTTGCTGGCAGTAAATTAGATCCAAGTTTCCATGATAAGCCATAATAGCTCTTCAGAGCAGATGTATTTTATCAATCTAAGAACACAGACTGAGAAAACATGTACTGCATTCAGGCTTTTAAAAATGTATTTTCATGTTAGTGTGTACAAAGTCAACAATAAATCTATAGAAGCATTATGGTCTCTCGGTTAAACATGATGCAGCTTGCACTGTGTCTGTTATTTACATATAAGATGGCAGGCACTTTTCAAGCCACATGTTGCTACTTAAGACAAAGCTGCGTACTGGTAGTTGCTGCTACACATGGTGTGAGACGTGCCTCTAACACCACCTTTCTCCTCTTCCGCCTCCTCCTGAGTGTCTGTGCGCTCAGCCCTGGGAGAGGGAGGCTGGCATTAGCTGCCAGCTTGGACAGTGCTTGACCTGCAGCCACGTCTTCATGCCAGTAATGTGTGTGCATCTTGTTGCACTCAAGGGGATGGCCCTGAGTGGTGATAAGTCTGTAGGAGGTGTGGAAGGTGCCAGCTAGATTGTCCATCCCTGTAATGCTGAAATGTCAATATAGTCCTGGTCTCCCAGGTGACTCTGTGGCAGTTCACGTTTCTCCGAGGCTTTCAGAGGAAGGAGGTCCACCTCTTCTGGGTGTGACATGGTGGGTATGGAACAGGTGGGCCCTCTTCATTGTCTTGTCATCTTCCTCTTGTCCATAACAGTGTGAAGCTGTAAGTGAGGGGGTTTGGCTGACCCCAGTTATCTACGTTGACAAACACTGCTAATCAACATTTTTCTAGGTTTTTCTTTTTTTTGTTTTCTTGAGAAGAGAGTCTTTTGAAGAGAAGGCTGCTCAGTTTTGCACAGAATTGTAGGTTTTTCAACCAAGCTGTGAAAATAGTCAACAGAATATTAATGACTTTTTCTCATTAAAAAAGCAGGCAAATGGGGGAAGGTTCTGCTAATTGGAGAGCTGTGACATACACTCTATTTGAATGATTTCGGCACCTCTGTAGAACACAAGGCACCCGTAAACTGAGACAGAGGCCTTGAATCTCTAGGGTGTTGCCAATACAGCTTGAGTAACTTCTGTGAACGAAACGTTTTCCAGTCCTGCTGGCAAACTAGTTTGTTAGAATTAGAGAATTAAGAGAAGAGAAAAGCAACTACTTGAATTTTATTGTTTTCTAGCATGGTTTTCCTCAGGAAGCAAATCTTACACAATCATGTTGGCTGCCTGGCTTGAACCTTTCAGAGTCTGAATCCTTTGATTATTTTCAAGCACACTTCTCAGAAGAGAAAAGGTCTGAGATACTATTGAAATCCATCAGTCTTGTGAAAATTAAAGCCCCTCTACAAAAAAAAAACACCCAAGATGTATGCCCCAGTGCAGGCAGCATCTGCAACATGATTGCATATGGTGTTAACTGCTTGAGCACCCACATTAGAGAGACTTCATGAATGTACCAACCACGGGAAAAGCTTCCCTGTGAGCTTGAAATCAACCACAAGATACAGATATGCAAGTAGCCAGGTTTATGTTAGATTGGGTTGTATGAGGGAGTAGTTTTGAAATGTCTGTTTCCCTCTGCCAGCATCATCCCTATACCATTTGATGTATTCTGCAGCCCTGAAAAACTTGCTCAGATCTTGAACATCTAAGAGAGTTTTCCCCAAGCAAGGTATGGATGCTGATAGATTAGCACATTTGGAGCATGCAAGGACTTTTTCAGAAACTGTGCTTAGGTGAGGTCAAGCAGAGTGAGCAGGTATTTTCTCTCTTTCTTCATTGCCTCTTTCAGTCTTCTCCCACCTTCTTCCCGGGCAAGCAGATCTGGCTCTTAAGGTTTCCAAGCCAGCTCCACTGACATGACATTACATTGGCCGTGTCATTTCCTCCCTTGATCGCATTTGTTTCTGTGTCACTCCGTGGTTGGATCAAGATGGGTTGCCCAGGGTTTGGGCTTTCCATTTTAGTTCCTTCTTTCAGTGTGGAGGAAATTTGTAACTTCTCTGCGTGGTATGATGTGATGTGGATCATGACTATCTTCACAGAAACCCTCTTCTAGTCCTATTTTTGCCTTCAGCTTCGTGAGAGCTATCAAATCAGATCCGTTCACACTTAATTATTTGCAGCTCCAACCGGAATCACTGAACCTAAAGGCAGAATAGCCAGCAGCCCTGGGGCTCAGGCGCTGCTGAGAAAAGCCCACATTAAAATCCCTCATCTGCCTGACTTGGAGTGGGAACCTGAAATGGGTCTGTCTGCCAGGGAGCCCTTTGCTGGGTGAGGGCTGCTGTCCATTGGACAACCCCTCTGTGTTGAGGTTAATAAGCTTTAGACCAGGCTTGGGTCAAGACCATAAAACCTGGTAAATGCCCATTTAGTGTACAGGAGAAATAGGCTGTGCCAAAGAAAGCCACAGAAAATGTAGCTTCACTTTATCCTGTCCCTGATCCATCCCTGTCTGATCTGGCCACTCGTTGGCTGCTGGGCTGAGTTGTTCTGGGCACATTTCCTCACCAAACTGGGCTTCTCTTTTCTTCGCTCTGTTTAGACTCGGGTGCTCCTCAAGATAAGTGTTAGCTCTTCTTATGGGTTTCTGTAGAGTCTGTAATCATGGGCACTGCTGTGAAACCCCTTAACTTCATTCTGAAACACAGAATAACAGCCCCCATGAAGTCTGTTAGTTGCCTGTAGAGACCCAGTGAGTGTCTGAATAGGCTTGGGAGGAGATATGAAGACGTTGCAGAAAAAAACCTGCTTGATTCCTCCTGGGCTGAACAGCCTTCTGGGTGGCCGGGAGCTTTGCTGGCAGGGAAAATGTGACATTTGCCTTTTTCCCTTTACTGCATTTGGCCCCAAGGGGCAAGAGCTGCAGGCTACAGTTTCTGCAGCTGGTGATTCAGTTTCCTAAATCACTGCTTCTGGCAGACAGGTGTATCTACATATCTACTCTGAAATGTGGTGATGAGGTGCTGCTCTGTTAAGGTGCCCTCAAGGAGGAAAGATTTGCAAAATTCCATTTTTATTTCACATTAAGTTTGGAGCAGGAATTTCATTTTCCCTTAGACTCAATCCCCATTTAAAACAATGTCCAAGTGAAAAACAAAATCCTGACTTTGGGTTCCAGGAGGGGGGAAACCATAGTCACGTAGTCACAGCTGTACAACACCATTTTCTCTCTTTTCTGCAACTGCTGAAACTTGCCAAAGACAGTATTTGCAGAGCTCAGCCAGACAAAGCTTCTTATTTTCAAGAGTTAGATATATTCTAGATAAATTAGAAAGATAGTAGAGTTCAGAGGTGTAACTCTGTGATCCAAGAGGAAGAGGACTAGAAGACTTTTTTTCAGAAAGGCTAAACTTCATACATTGTTATGCATTCCCCCACCAGAGGACCTTTGTTTATGAAATACCTGCAGCATCAAGGGTGTTACAGTTGCTACTAAAAGGCTGAGTTTTGCATCAGAGTTTGTATGGAAACCCCTCAACTAGAGCAAGTTGAAATGGTAAATTCAAAATGGCCAAACAAAACTCTTGGCAAAGCCATAGGATATTATTTTTGGGGGGGGAAATTCAAGGACATGTGATCCCCAGAGTGAAGGGAGCTAGAGTTTCTCTGAAAAAAAGAGGGGCAGACCTCTAAAAGCTCCTGTCACAGATATGCACAACAGACAGCCGTGCGTCAAACAGAGCAGAAATAGTTTCCTGAACATGGTTCTATTCACAAGCTTTCCTGTAATTAATTTTTTAATTGAAAATACCCCAGAATGGCCTGGATTACTTTCTAGTCATTAGCCTAAAACTTCTCTGCAGGTCTAGAGATGAGACGTTTGACTTTTTGAAACGGCAGCTTCTCACACGCATGATGTCTCTCTCCCACTGCGGCTCTAGGCAGGCGACGGAGGAGCCCCGGCCGCTGCTGAGTCACCACCGTTGCACAAACAGGTTCTCTGTTCTCACCAGTGGGAAAATACTTGTCCTGGTGGTGTTTGGACTTTCTGTAGCTTCAAGGACTCTTGCGGTGTTATAAATAGCAGCAGTGGGGCTATTAAAGAGCGTAGGGCTGTGACTAATGCTCTGTTTGAATAGAGCGCTCACTGCTGCAGATTTATGGTTTTTTATTTCCAGCATACGTCCAGCATTTATAATCTTCCCTTCCTGGAGTTCATGATTAATTTGGAAGTGAGAAGTCTTGCTTTCTCGTTTCCTGAACTGGAACGATCCTGGGACACAGGGCCTGTTACAGACCTTTGCCTGAATGCACACAGTGGGACAAAGCGGTGTACTTCGTCCTCCTCCTTTTTTCTTGGTTTCTTTAAAATACACATTGCACCAGACAAGCTGAGTGCTAATTCTCTGCTGACTGTCTCTGAATCTGTTGTCTCTGACAGCATGTAGAGGAGTCTTCCCCCTCCTGAGGGCTGGGAAAGAGGGGAAATTGAAGGGGAAAAAAAGCCTCTGCCAAAGACCGTAGAACGACTGAAGTTAAAGCAGGCGGTGTCTGACCTGCAACATGTGGCAGGTCATGCTTGAGCACAGGAAGGTCTTAACTTGGTGTAGGATGTGGTGGAGCTGCTTGATGTCCCCACAGCTGGTGAGGTTTGGGTGCAGACAGCATTGCCCATGCCTGGGAGACACCCTCCCCTTGCATCAGCATGCAGGGCTGCTACAGGAGAGGGAAGTGAAATCCAGGATTTCCCCAGGGCAGGCAGGCATGCTGGGGGGGGCTGGGGGCCAGCAGCAGGCTGAGACAGAAGAGGTAAAGCACCAGGGACATGCCAGCTCTCTCCTTCTGCATACAGCTAATGCCCAGGGTATCTCTTCCAACAATGAGCTCATTTGACTAGCAAAATGGGGAAAAAAACCCAATGCAGAGGAGCTGATGCAGATCAGACCTCTGCACTAGGTAGAATATTCGGCAAGGTTACCTCCTGCTGGCTTAGCTCTGGGGGAGGGGGGTTGGTGAAAGGAACAAAAAGTAAGTGCAAAGGAAGAGTGCAGATTGCTAGATACTACAGATATGTAGGCTTGGAAGGCCTCTTTACTAAAGTAGGAAGGACTCTAGAGTGACACATCTGGACTAAAATATAACGTGGAATATTACTCAGAAAGATATGCAGATGTTAAAGTGTATTTCAGGATTGGACATTTTGTAAACAAGTGGAGCTGAGAAGCCCTGCTGGCACAGGCCTCATCTAGCAAGAAAGAGTCTAACAATTCCTCAAGATTTAACGGAGGTCTCGAGTCTCAGAAATAGGAGTGGAAATATCCATCAGAAAACATTCTTCATCCTCTCAAACTAACACAGAAATCCTTGCTTCGTAGTGGGATCAAATTTGGCTTTTGAGGGACACCTGGAAGCAAAGAGGAGTGTTAGAAACATACTTCAAAAAGCCAACAATTATATTTTGCCCCAGCTTTTCTTAAATGTTTTAGGTAGGCACTATTTTATTAATGCATACAAGTGTTACCAATTGCACCCTAAGAAGCACATCCAGTCAAGCAGAAATCTAGTTTACATACCTTGCCTTCACCTCTCTGTGATTATTTTCATCTCTATTAAACGGTTGGTTGGATTACTAATTAAGAGGCAAAAAAAAAAAAACGCTTTCCATTTGCAGTAGTTTCAGAGCCTTAATTTCCTCAGAGGTCTACCAGTGTGTGCTGTTGACAAAGCTCAGACGTTCACATCTCACTTATCCTGAAAAAGCACTGCAAACACGATAATGAACTTAACACGTGTATGAACATGAGAAGTCAGAGAGGCTAACTCCAACCTGTTGCTCTCCTCCAGCAGCAAATGGCGGAGGAACCTGCCCAGAGTGGGAGCATCTGTGCAAACAAACACCACCCTGGCTATCGGGACATCCTGCCCCACTTCAGTGCTATGTGTTGTCACGTGGGGCTGTCACCAGCTTGCATCGTGGCCCACAGCCTCGCAGGACGCTGAGCTCTGGGGAAATGTTGTAAGGTGGCTGCTGCTATCCATGGATGTGATGGCGTGGGGGAGGAAAGGAAAGCTCTGTGGTTACTCCGGTGAAACCAGCAGAAGCTACTGGCAGGCATGAGAACATATGGTGAAGGTGGCACCGAGGCTTCCCGTTGCATTTGTCTTATTTTAAAGCATGTCAGCTGGTCTGTGTGTGTGTGTGTGAGCTGCATGCCAGCTCAGTTCTCCTCTCAGTGAGCAGGCTTTGCCTGAAACACACTTGGCTGCTTAGGGACACTTGATTTCCTTCTGCAAAGACTGTGATCCAGTGGCTGCACCCGCTCTTCAGACAAATACAAGTCAAGGGCTTGTAAAGCCTGACAGATCTGAGCTTGCTCCCGAAGTGAGAAGTGGAATGAAGCTGCAGGGGCAGAAAAGTGGAGTGCACTAAAGGAAGTTGCTCCCTGGTAAAAAATCAGCAT
Organism: Apus apus; assembly: GCF_020740795.1. Taxonomy (NCBI): domain Eukaryota; kingdom Metazoa; phylum Chordata; class Aves; order Apodiformes; family Apodidae; genus Apus; species Apus apus. Next base: position 66,633,440 of record NC_067283.1, on the reverse strand, counting down.
GCTTAATTGTGCCCATACTGTAGAGCTCTGTCCTGAGGGCCCTCTGCTCTTCTGCCATCAGGCAAGAAGCTCCAGGCAAGGTACACCTGAGCTGGCTGCCCCTGAGCCGATGGGACAAATCACTGGGGAGGCTCAGTGGAGAAAAACAGCTCTCAGCTTCTCTGCCAGGTTCAAGCACAGGGTGTGGGGAAGTGAGATAGTGACTGGTAACTGGGGGCAGACTTGGGCACTGGGAATTTCACATAGGTACATAGTGGCCTCTGTGCCCCTCGTGTCCTTAAACATTGTGAAGGATCCTGAAGCAGATGGGGAGTCTTTTGCCACTTGCTGATTGTAGCCTTCCAGCTTCTCCAGTGCAACCTATGTGTCTGATCCTGAGGCTGAAGAGAATAGATGTTTGCTCTCATGACAGAAGACAGGTGAGATCATTGCTCAAAGATTGCCAGACAGTGTGGTAATAGCCTCACGTGTTCATTTTCTGAATGTGTTAATTTTGCTCAAGCTTCAGAACACAACCTTCTTTTAACCTCCAACGTAGTTTCTTTCCAGAGAAGCTGTTGCAAATGGCAATGGAATTTGCTTTCTGCTCTCTGCTTTCCAGATAAAAAGTGATCCTCAGGTCAGGGCAGCATCCTACAGGCAGACAAGCACTGCAGTGCTGGGCTGTGATTTCTGGCTTGAGGGCTGCCTGACTGCCATTGCCACCAGCTCTACTCAAGTAGGGCTGTGTAGCCCTTGAATAATCCAGCTGTGTTCCGAAAATGACCCAAGCTGTTTGTGTTCCTTTCCCACTCTGCTGCCTGGCTGGAGAACTGGAAGTGGATTATAAACAGAAAGGGAAGGTATCCTGCCTGCTAAGCTGTCAGAGCAGTGATTGTGGGGCAGGGATCATTACCCCATGCTGCATGGGATAATTATTTGCTGGCCTAGAGAGAACTGTGCAAGTGTATTCACTTTTCCTGGGTAAAATTTGGCTTGTAGTCAATATTCTAGTTAGGATTACACAGACTAATACAGATTTAGAGTAGACATTAGGAATAAATTATTTAGTGTGAGGGTGTCGAGACTCTGGAACAGGTTGCCCAGAGTAGTGGTGGATATCCCATCCCTGGAAGAAGTATTCAAGGCCAGTTTGGATGGGGCTTTGAGCAACCTGGTCTAGTGGGAGGTGTCCCTGCCCATGCAGGGGGGTTGGAACTAGATGATCTTTAAGGTCCCTTCCAACCCAAACCCTTTTAAGATTCTATCCAGGCTTCAGAGGGGAAGGCAGAAGGATGCCAGTGGTCACACTGCCACCTCTAGGCTGGTGGCTGTGGCTTCTGGGTGATGCTCTCTCAGGTCCCCAGGGACATTGCAGGTTTCCAAGATGGTGACCAAATGCTCAAAGCCCCTGTGCAAATGGGAAGAACAGTGCTGCTCTGTGCAAGGTTTAAAGGATAGGGAGGAGTAGGAGAAAAAGATGGTATCTGCTGAAATGGGATCTGCTGATGGAGGAATGGTCATGAGGGACCAACAGTGCTGGTGTAGCCTGGCTTAGCTTGGAGTTCAGTCCTGTGGTTGGGCATCAGGAGTGACAGACGCTCATTTGTGAGTCCAGCCTCTATGGTGTGGGCTTTTGTAAATGTACATATTGCTTCCAGGTCATGATACTGATTTCAACCAAATTTCTGAGAAAGGAGAAGATCCTAATTGTGGCCGGTTTACCTCACATTGCTCTAGTTCTGTTTATTACTGTTATACTGAAGTAGTTTCTTTTACTAGATCACTTCTACTTTCCCAAATTACAAGACCGTCCTGACTAGATCATATGTTATTCTGCAAAGATTCTCATATATATTTTATTTTTTTAGCTTATATTTTCATGCTGTTCAGCCAGCTCCAAAATCTGCATCAAGGAAATTAATTTCAAGAACTTCTTTTCATTCCTACCTTTGAATTACTGAATGCCACTACATCTGCAGATTTCTGTTTCATTAAAACAAATTCAAGGCAATGTGGACCATAACCTCCTCTGTGTCCAATGAGAAGTTAATGGCATTTAATTGTTTCACCCTGCTATGGTTATAAAAATGCTGCCTTGTAGTCTGCAAAAACATAAAAGAATCTGTGTATTTATACATGTAGGTGGTCTTGTAACTGTTTCAGAGGAAAGGATCTTCCAAGATCGCTCTGTCTGCTTACAGGAAAAAAAGTAATGAGTAATGCTCAGTGTGATACAAAGTAAAAGCAGCAGCAAAATAGCAATTCTAACTGCTCTACTCTAAAATATCAAATACACATAGTAATGCAATAAAGAAAATGGGGTTTAATTGGTACTTGCTCTACTGTCTTGTAGTGGTAATGCTTCAATACCTCAAAATATAGCTAGATTTGTCTTTGTCGGGATGCATTTTATCATGGCACAGGTATGAGTAAATAGTACATTACAGGTAATGCCTTACTCTGAATTGTTGGTGACCAGCCTTGCTGGATACTTGGACATATGTGACTTGTGCTGGTTCCTGGTCAGGGTAAGCCTAAGAATGACACCACAGTCCTTTTGTCCAACCTGATTTACTGTATGAGTAAGTCTGTCCCTAATAATAGAGCAACTGAAGCCACAGAGAACTGTAAGGCAGAGTCAGGATTTACAGCAACCAGAAAACAAGGATTTAAAGCAGCCAGGACGAGAGATAATTGCAAGTTGCAGCATAATCAAATCAGCATGTCAGGTGAAAAGCATTAAGGAGCTAACCTAACAGCATGTGTCCATGCAGACTCACTCAAAATGCTGCCTTGTTTCTTAAGGATAACGTTGGCATCCACCTCAACGATCATAGCATGCCAGGCTGGAAGGGACCTCAAGGATCATCTGGTCCAGCCTTTCTCAGTACTACTATAGTTTACATGAGACGGCTCAGCACCCTGTCAAGTTGAGACTTAAAACTGTCCAATGTGGGGGAATCTACCACTTCCCTTGGGAGACTGTTCCAATGTTTGACTGGCCTCACGGTGAAAATTTTACCTCTTGTGTCCAATTGGAATCTCCCCAGGAGCAACTTGTGCCCCTTGTCTTTTCCATGTGACTCCTTATAAATAGGGAGTCTACATCTTCTTGATAGCCACCCTTTAAGTAATGGAACATTGTAATAAGGTCTCCCCAAAGCCTTATTTTCTCAAGGCTGAACAAACCCTGTTTTCTCAGCCTCTCCTCATACTGCAGGCCTGAGCAGAGGTCTAATCCAGCAAGGCCTTGAATGTCCTCATACTTGGAGGATGGGAGCTCTCAGCATCTGGCAGCACCAATCTTCCATTTAGGATTGATTTAACTAGTCAAACTTCTGTTAAAAATGCTTTGTTAGTAGATCTGTCTGGATAGATGAGCTTTATTTATTATGCAGACACCCCTCCTGTCATTTGCACTTTCATAGTTTACGTGTATAAGCTATACTGTCACTGGAGAAGACCACACTTTGTGGAGGATTTTAAAACAGAACATTTATTAGTAACTTGGAAAAACAAACCAAACAAAAAACCCAACAAACCCAAAACCATTTCAACAGCCATTTGTCTTTTAGGACTCCATTGTCACAAACCGCTGTTACTAAGCATCAGGGAAGGACTCTCTTTGTAACTTTTATTCTGTATTATGAGAACTGAATGCTGGTTTCTGATCTCTGGTATGGCACTGCTTGAGGCTGCTGCTTTTTCTGTTTTGGATGATCCACGCTGAAATTTGCTGATGTGCTTGTAAAGAAAGAGGCTTTAAATGTGCTCCTTTTTCTTCACCTACCTTTGCATTTTCTCTGTTTCTTAACTAAAAATGTATAAAAGCAATGGCTTTTAGCTTAGTTTTCTATTAAGAAATAAAAGCTGTAGAGTTGTTGCTGTGCAGGAGCAATCTGGCTACTACAGATCAAGGCAAATTTTAAAAATATTCATGGGCAGCCTGCCTTTGAGGAACGTTCAGAGTTAGAGAAAGAAAGAATAAAGACAGCAGAATAACAGCGCATGGACTTAAAAGCACAGAATCTGTCTCCTTAAAAACGCTCACTACTTTTAGCACCAAAAAAACAGTTAAAACAAAAACCCGACAGCTGTGTTGTGTGCCATGCTGTGCTGCATGCCGGCCTCAGAAGATGGTGCAGAGGATGATATGGGGGAAGATGAGACACAGGATAAGGGCTCTCTCCTCTGATTGAATTAACTCTCTGAACTTGAGTGGGTCAGTGAAGCCTAAATGTACAAACTCACCTTGGAGTCAAGCTGCTGCAGCCACACGCAGGGGGTTGATCTCCAGCAGTGCCAAGGCTTTGCAGCTCCTGTGGAAATCTGCTTTGTTCTGGTGCAGGGCAATCCTGTGTTTGTTCACTGGGGCTGAAGTTACAAATCTATTTTCGTTGCTGCTTTGTGTCGTTTTCCCTATAAACTATTGAGCAGGACAAAAAATTTTCTTCTTGGAAAAAAATGCTCAGTTGCCCATTGAGATGGATGAGAGCTGTAACTTAATCTCTGATGCAACACACCCTTTTCTTCCTAACACCAGGTCTAGGCAGAAAAGCTGCTGAAATGAAATTCTTTCTTGCTTAGATGTATCAGGCCACACATCAGCTGGTGATGCTTGAACCAAAACATATTTAAATTATTCTCTCCGTGTCTCGGAAATGATTAACTTTGTTAAATTAACCTCTTGGACAGTTATGCCATGTCAGCATTTCTGCTTACACAGACTTTGTCTAAATACATCAGCAAATGACTGCTTGAATCAATGTTTCTATGCCAAATCTTCACCTGTTTACAATAGACATGATATTGTCTGTTTTAAAGCTATGCTATTTTACACCAGTCAATATAATGGCTCGTTCTTTCCACCAAGCAGCCCTGGAAGTTTTATTAGATTGATCTTCCCTTGGATGTACTTCCCAGATGATTTTGCAGAATCACCCATACTGCCTCAATCCAGAAAGAAGTTTTACTGTTGCTGCATTAAGTTATTTTGCTTTTATCTTCTGAAAGCGATTATTTCACTTGATTATCATATAAGACTTTCATCTGACATTGATTTTAGGTGTACCTGAATTCATTGCACTGTCTAATTTATATTTGATATAAAATGACAATAGCTTGAAACTGTATTGACAGATCTTTATTGAAGATAATTACTCAAAAGGAATCATTCTGAATGAATTAAACAGATTGAAAATTGGCTTCAATTTTACAGCACTTCAGCGATAAGAAGTGCAACTATACACATTTCCTCTGCTAAATTGTAGCTATAATTTTGTTTAAAACTCTTTGAATTCTTTCACGTAAATTTGAGCTCCCCAGAGAAGCCTGTAACACCTCAGCTCAACTTCTGAGATTCGATTAATTCACAATTCAAGACGATATTGCTACAGGCAGACATCTCACTCGTTTCCCTGGGATGGCAGGTTGTCACTTGCTTCAGAGAGACTGTTTAGTGGAAAGAGCAGGAGAAGCAACCACCTTCCCTGCCACTGTCAGGATAAGGGTCTGATCCCCATTTTTGGAACAGGTAGGAAACTGGCCACTGCCAGTATGGGTCTGGCAAGATCTCTTCCTCCACCCAGCCCCAGTGAGGAACTGGAGGACCCAGGTTGTACCCACAGCTCCTCTTCTCTGCCTTCAGTCACTGACATCTGTGGGACCAGCCATCAGCTCACATTTAAGCATCTACATAACTTGCTTCAGGATTTCAGAAACCATATGCTCAGCACTTTGGAGAATCAATCCGTAGAAATTAGAAATATTTCTTGTAACGTCAGTGGCTACGTGCATTTTACCCCAATAGGCTGTAATAATATATTAACTCTATTTTTATGTATTTCCACTAAAAAGAGTTACCATGATTGAAAACCTAAAAATTATTCCTTCTGTTTTCTTAATCTGTTAAAATTCACTCAGAAACAGAGGTCATATATGTGATATAATGGTTGTTCTCCATCTCATATTCTTTGGCTGGAAGCTGCTATGTATAGAACTGGCTTTCTGATGATTACCTTCTAGAGACATTTTCTAGAAATGCTATTCAGCCAGGATATAAAACAGCAGAAAGGAGAAAATATGTAACAATAAACCATGGGGGGGGGGGGAAGAAAGATGGAAAACTAGCAGGGCATCGGAGATGGGACTGTGGTGCATTCACACAGAGAAGGCATTCAGCAGCCACAATAGCTTGTGTATGCTTGACCTACTAACTGGTGTAATTGCCACTCAGACATATTGAACTAGTATTTCTTTCATGTCATATTTAAAAATGCGTTGAGTCACAGAAGTGAGAACTGCAGAATAGCTGAAGGCAGGAATATAGAGGTAGAAGATAGACAAAGAAGAAATGATCATGCTGAGAAATCATATTGAGAGCGAGTGTGCTATGGATAAGTTAATTCTTTCATAGACTATTAATTACATGTTTATTTCTTTGTGTTGAAACCTCATTGCCTAATGCATTTAGACAGAGGGGAAGAAAAAGAAAGGACATGGTGAATGTAATTCACCATCAGAAAAATAAAGCCACTGCATGGAAGGCAGTCCCTCCTTCCATGTGTCTGTCAGCAAACATTTTTAGATTCTCCTCAGCATCTTGGAAATCATTCATATTACTGTGCTTCAGCTGGTTTATTTGTATTAATTTTCCTCTTAGACAACTGGGATTGTCTACTGGGAAGCTTTACAGCACATCACTGTGTATCTGAGTTACTTTAGTTTGGCTGTGCTTGCTTTCTGCAGGTTTCAAAGGTTGCCAGCTGCTTGTCCTAAGGGTCTGAGCCAGCAAATTATCAGTACCCACCTTAACATTGAATGCTAGTACTGTATATGGATCTTGACAGAAATGTGCACCAAAGGCTGCTGTGTTTTTTGTGTTGCTATTCATTTATGTTGTATCTACCCTGCAAGACTCTTCATGAGGGACTCTACATGCAAGGCACTATCTTTGTGGAGAAAAGGTGGTGGTCCTTGCCTTGAAGGCCACGCAAACGCCCTTCCCTCATTCTTCACCCCAGGATGCTAATGGGGCAGCTTCTCTGCTCTCCACTCTAGTTTTGATCTGCTGTCCTAAGTGATGTTCTCCTGAGGTGTTCCATAGTGAGAGACAAGATAAACACCAGTCTTTTAAATACACTCTGGTACAATCCCCCTCTTGATAACACCACTTGGAAGGCTGTGTAATTCTATTAATTTCAGTTGGATAAATTGATGCTGATTTAGGTGAGAAGAGTATCAGTCTCGCTACTGCAAAAGCTGTTAGCAGATTTGCATTACCTTGTATCAGATTTCCTTTCCTGGCCAATAAAGCCAATAAAAAGATATTAAACTACAGCAGGAGGTACATAAGGAGGAAATGAGAAAAGCTAAAACAGAAAGGGAAAATGGTAGAGATAGCTGGGGGAAGGAAACACTAAACTGGAAAACAATAGCAATAAATTCTTGAAGTGTATCACGACAAAATTTGAAAAAGAGTTGGATTACAGACAGTTAAGAGGGTCAGTTCAGAAACATGGATGTCACTGAGCTTTTGAGAGAGCAGAGAGTGCTTTTCTTTTTTTCTGATGCTGGCCAGAGGAACTATTCAAAACTACACAGAAAAAAAGGTGTTGAAATAAATGGACAAACTGGAGAGTAGAAAATCTGTAGAACTCTTAAGCCTAGAAATTATTAAAGGGCCAAGTTAGTAGTAAGTGCATTAATCTGTTGTCCAAACAGACTTTATAGTGGGATGCTAGAAGGTGTCAAATGTCCCTGATGTTTGAAAGGCTCTTCTGGGGAGTAACATGACTGCAAACCACAGTCTTATATTTGAACTTGCTAAGTGAAATCACAAAAGATCATAAAACAACTGGAAGATACAGTTATCAGATAATTTGACAAGCAAATAATGAGATAGTATTGTAGGAGGTGTTCATCAGGAAAATCATAACTGGGAATAAAAGGCTGGTAGGTGAAATAGTGGACAATACATTGAGAGAATGAATGGATTTGGTCTTCAAGTAGACCTTTGCAAAACAGTTCTCACTATTAGAGTCTAGAAGCTAGGCTTTTCACATTGACTGTCTTTATCTCTCTGCGTTTAAACCTTTGCTGATCTACCCTTGCCAGTCTCTGCTGGTCTAAGGTAGAGAAGGTAAAAAAGGAACACGGAACCATAGTCAAGAAGTATTTGATAAAAGGCTGAATATCAGAGCAGAATCAAGATGGCATTCATACATGGTAAAATTGTGCTGGTGGCTTCGTTTGTGTGTGGCGTTTGGTGAAAAGAAGCTCAGTAGAATCTAGAGTACTTCAAAGGATGAATGGGAGGGTTTTGGTTTTTTAAACAAATCTATGCTCAGAAGAGGAGGCAAAGTAGTAGAAGCCTGCAGTTTTCATTTTCCCTGTGTCTGGCATGTTTGTAATAAAGTGTGCTGTAGTGAGTGAATGATTTTTTAAATTAAAGTTATTTTAGAACAATATCAACGATGGCTGTGCCTTCACCTGGCACATAGCATTGGATTTCTGTTGCCCTTTGTCTAAAAAGATACAGCACATAGATTTCAGGGAGAGAAGAAGAAAACAGCTGAGTTTTGGCAGGAGTATAAATACTTCTTCTCCAAGATTCAAGGGAATATTTGACTGCTGGAGCACTAGAAAGAAATTTCTGTAGCAAAAAGGCATCCTTTAGTTGTCTAACACAGAATTTCTTGTGTATCCTGTGATGCTACTTGTATCATGGCAATAACTCCCAGCAAGGGAATTTTGATGGAAACTTTTAATGCTGCATATTCCCACTGGATGATAGTTTATGTTGCAAAGCACCGTGTGACAAAAAGTAGAGATTCAGATTTTTACCCGTTACTTTTATTGCTCAGAAAGTTCTACAGCACTGCCCAAGGAAAATTTGCAAGATTAGGCTCTGAGTTACTCACGCTTCATGACAAATCTGAGACTAGCACCGGCATTTAAGGCTTTCATCCTTTTGCTAACATTCTTATCTTTCAAGGTCTGTGATAAAGAGCTGGACTTACCCAGGGTCCCTTGCATTGCTATCTGCGTTTGAGGCAAGTCATTCTTGGGAGTGTGGATACAATTCTGCTCGATTTCTGTATGACTTTGCCTCTTGTTTTTATTGGAAAGAGCGTTGGAATTGGCTTAAGTTCTGAAACATTTTATCTTGTGGTTGAAAACTAGAGTTTTGAATTGTATATGTAGCTTTGCTTAAACTCATATCACACTCTACATGGACCTTCTGAGCTATTTTTGTAGAGATTCTGTAATTTACCACTTAAAACAACGAACAAATTAAATCCATGTGATCCAAAATTATTTCTAGTGCAGTCTCACAGATGAGGAAGCTCATACTGAAAGAATTAAAGGTAATTTTTGTGGTTTAATTCTAGAAAAACATAACTGGCAACTAAGTCACTGACATTGATGATCTAATGTGCCAGGCACCCAGTATTTTTACAGATTGTTGTGGAGTTACTTTTTCTTACCTTGACTTGTACAGAGATATTCTGGGCATTGGAATGCTGAAGGCCAGATGCTGAGATCAGAATAAAGGGAGGATGTGTAACTACTGCACAATAATGCCTTTTATATAAAACAAAGACCTATTAAGAAAGTGAAGAATATCTGTTATGGAAATGTCCTATGATCTGATCTTGGTTTACGGTACAGCATAACTAGTTAACATGCAGCTTTTTTCAAATGCAATTATGCCAAATTATTAAACTGAAATATATTATTGTAGTAGTCAGACAGTGTACTGGAGATTTACCAGCACTGAGGACTGTAGCCCATTTAAAAAGAAACAAAAACAAAACTTCTCATGGACCATACCCTGTGTTCCTTAAAGAGGTACAATCCTTTATTTGCCCTAACTGGAGTAGGGAGAAACTGCCAAAGTAAGAATTATGGGACTGGGTTATGTATATGTTATCAGCCTGCCCCTACCCTGCCTGAAATGATCAAGTATCTCAGACCAGCATGTTTGGTAGCAGAAACTTATAAGTCATTTTTTAGCTACTTGACCCCAACACCAGCAAATAAATCCCTTGGGCTGGAGGGACAGTTAGAGTGAAAAGAATAAGAAAACGTAAAAGCCAGATCTAGAGACCTGTCTGGTTTGTAATGTGAAGAAATAAAACTATGGATTTTGCCTCTCGCTCTGAGAATGCAACTCTAAATCTTCATATTGCCATGCAAAAGCTTGGTCGCCCTTCTCAGATAAAGCAGTCTACTTGTCTCATCAATTCCCACTCACCTATTATTTATTTCACAAGTCAGAAAGCTGTCAGCATTGCGTAAGAGCCATCAGCATGAATATTTGATGACCACAACTCCCATAAGCATAACAAATCTGATATACTGCTAGCAGCCATTAAAAATTCTGTTTACTCCATAAATGTACGTTTTTAGGAATCTGTTGAGGGACACTGTCCAAGGAGATTTGAAGCTGGGTATTTATTATGCATCTTAGTTTTGCATATAAATTATAGACTTCCCTGAGAGTCTAGTCAACATTTACATCCTTAGTGCATATTTCTACATTTAATGAATGCTTAAAATGTGACATCACTTTTGCCACTAACCATTGTGCAATGAAATGCAATGGCTTTTCAGTTTATGCTCTACTGGGATGCACTTGAAAGCCACATGAATGTGCCTGTGTTTTAATAGGCATCAGTATTTTTAAAAAGTGGAGTCACTTTAAATCATATTTTATGCAATACTCGGTTGTAATTGCATATTTTTGCAATTTTTAATCCTGTTAAAACTTTAAATCCTGTTAGAGCTTTGCACGTTATGCAAGAATTCTCTCTGGATTTGCAGGTGGACTTCTTCATGCTTTGCTATCTGTGTTTAATGCAACAGAGATTTCATTTATCTGTGCTTAAATGTACACCAGTTCTTTCTCTGAAGTCTGGAGTTACTTTTAGATAGATATATATAAAATAAAATAAAAAATAATGGTTGATTGTTAATGGTTCAAACTAGAAAGCCAGTCAGGAGTGTTTGACCAGTTCTCAGCTTGTAGGCATTTCATAGTGAAGATGGAAAGATGCCAAACTGGGACAATGGGGGAAGAAAGTTTGTCATTCAGTAGTTTCCCCATAACTGTTGAGTTTTTTTGAAAACCCAGCTACTTATTTTAACAAGGGTATTGGGTACTAAGTATTTCTGAAAGTATTTTCATTCTGGCCTCAGAATGAAAATAGTTCACACTCAGAAAACAGGGAATAAAAATGCAATCAGGGGCCAGAGCAGACAGAGGTGGTTTTCCAGGAGTTACCAAAATGAGCACCATGCACAAATTGGTGATTTGATGTCCATCATTCCCATCCCCATGGAAAGGGCAGTAGTATTCTCTGTTGCTTCTACATTTTTTTCCAAAGGTTACAAGACAAGAATTGAAAATTAATCTGATGATACTTAGCTTGCAAGTTTTAGCATAACAGATTAAAATCTCTTTCAACCAATGTTCTTATATTTACAGATTCCAAAAATTGCCAAATTTCCCAGAAGCTTCTGTAAACTTTTTAACCACACTCACTGCTTTGCATACTTTTACAGACTTTTGTGGCAGTATTTAAGATATTCTTCAGCTAACATCAGAATTTTTTGCATGGCTTTTTCATGAAGTCTAGCTTGACTGATTTGCAGTTAGATGTGTGTATTTTAAGATGTGGGAGTAATCAGCAGAATTACCTGCACCTTATTCTTAGCACTCACCAAAAGAAACAAAAAAAATCCCTGGTTCGTTTACGTCTGGCAAAAAGCAGGGCAATGGTGGCAACCTGAATCCATCGTACCATGGCACCTCTCAGGAACACAAGACTTTTCTTCTTTGCAAAGACTATGGATCTGATTGAGCTGGATATTATAAACATGCATCTTTAAAAAAAATATATAAAAAATATTGACACCATTTTAGTAGACAGGGAAAACAATGAAAAACCTTCAGAAATGAAAATGAAGTATCTGTCGTACCTTTGAAAATTGCATTTTTCCTCCTTGTCAGTGTTTCTAACATTGTTCTAGAAGTCTGAAATTAAATGGTTTCTCTGCTTCTCTGTTGATTTGCCTTGGCTTCTTCCAGTTGGAAAGAAAATAATTTGTTTTCCTTTTTTTCTTCTTTTCCTATAATTGCAAAAGCCCCAAAAGGATTCCCTTCAAAGAAGTCTGATCTGTGATTTAACAAAATAGAAAATGTTATGTAAAAGTACTAAGAAATATTCTCATGGAAGCCTTTAGGGAACAAAAAGAGACAAAACCAAATGTTTTGGCCAACATTTCCAAAGGAAGATCTATAATTTTTGTTATTGTTATTTTTAGACTAATATTTTTTCCTCATTTAAGTTCATAAGAACCAACTTTTCATATGTGTCTTATGCCAGAGCCCAAGCTGGGAACAAGGTGTCTGTCTGCTCTTTAGCATTTGGTATGGTGGAGTCAAGGATCCTGAGGGGAAGTAACAAGATTAAAAGCAAGATTACAACGCTGGACTTCACAAGAGCAGGCTTTGGCCTCTTCAGGGATCTGCTTGGAAGAATCCCACAGGAATGTCCTTGGAGAGAAAAGGCGTCCAGGAGAGCCTGTTGATTTTCAAGGTTCCCCTCCTCCCAGCTCTAGGATATTCCATCCCAATGAGCATGAAATGAAGCAAAGGTTGGAGGGCTGTGTGGACAAACAAGGAGCTCGTGATGATTAAAATGTAAAAAGGAAGTGTGAGAGGTGGAAGTAGGGGCAGATGACCCAGGAGGAACATAGAGGCGCTGTCTGAGTGCGAAAGGATGGGGTAAGAAAAGTCAAAAGCCGCTGGAGTTGAATCTAGTGAGAGAAGTGAAGGGCAACAAGAGCAGCTTCTCCAGATTCATTAGCAGGAAGACTAGGGAAAATATGGGCTTGGCACTGACTGGGTCAGAAGACCTGGTGACAAAGGACATGGTAAAGGTCAAAGTTCTCAATGCCTTCTTTCTCTTGGTTTTTACTGTAAGACTGGACTTGAGCAATCCCAAGCCCCTGATACCAGAGGGAAAGTCCAGAGCAAGGAAGATTTGCCCTTAGTGGAGAAGGACTGAATTAGGAAGCACTTAATCAAACTGGACGCACTCAAGTCCATGGGACCTGATGGAACACACTCATGAGCACTGAGGGAGCTGGCTGATACAATTTTGAAGGCACTCTTGATAATCTTTGATAGGTCACGGCATTTGGGAGGGGTGCCATAGAACTGGAAGAAAACAAATGTCACTGTCTTCAAGAAGGAGGATCTGGGGAGCTACAGGCCAGTCAGCCTCACTTAGACTCCTGGGAAGATGATGGAACAATCCTACCAGATATAATTGCCAAACAAGGTGACTGAGAGTAGTCAGCACAGACTTTGGAAAGAGAAACTGTGCTTGATCAACCTGATAGCCTTCTGCAATGACTGTCTTATTGTGTTAGGTTATGTGATAAAGATCACCTGCACACCCACAAAGGAGCTCAGGAAGACAATGGCAGCAGGAGAGCCTAAGTAATATCCTGCTGGGTCACACCCAGAACAATCAACCCATCAAAGGCCCATCTGCCAAAATCCAGAGGAGCACAAGATCACAATGGCAGGTGGAAACCCAAACTGAGGACTCCTGAGGAACCATCATTTTGCCTGGGCCACTCCCAGGGCTGTCCCAGTAGAATCTCAGTCTCAGTGCCCATGCATGAAACCCATCGCTGTGAGTCATCAGGAGCATCAGGTCACCCTTCAGACTCACGGGCTTGTTAACCAGGGATGGGACATTTTATGAGATACAGGCAGAAGAAGTTTGGGATCACACAGGAATTTTTATGGCATGTGTAGAGGAGGAATGAAAGGTGGGGAGGGGGTGCAGGGGAGGTTGGATTATTTCGGGAGGAACGAGAGTGGAAAAATAGAGAGGTAAAGGTATAAAAATGGCTGGTGGCATGTAAAGAGTTGAATGATCAGTATGGTTTATCTGGCTGTGCCCTGCACCTGGAGCCTGTCCTGAGGGAGCTGAGGCTGTTCCATCTAGAGGACAGAAGGCTCAATGTCTATAATTACCTGCAGGAAAGGCTTACAAAGCCAGGCTTTTTTCAGTGGCACCCAGTGACAGCACAAGGTTCAACGGGCACAAATTTAAATACAGAAAATTATTTTTAAGCCAAAGTAAAAGGTTTTTGTGCACTCTGAGGGTGGCTGACCGCTGGAACAGGTTCCCAAGGAGGCTGTGGAGTCTCCATCCTTGGAGACATTCAAAACGCAACTGGACATGGCTCCCGGAAACTGGGTTTAGTTGCCCCTGCTTTGAGCAGGGAGGTTGGACTGGACGATCTCCAGAAGCTCTTGCCCACCTCAACAGTTTTGCAGTTTGGTGACCTTAGTGTAGCTGGGATGCAGCATAGCACAAGCTGGGAATGCAAAGCATCCTCTTCTCCACTGTCACCTACAGCTGCTCTGATTGGCAGAGGAATGGGTGAGTGTTGTCACTGGCTTCCAAAGGAAGGAGCAGAAGAGGTAACCAGGAAGCCCCCTACCCTGTCACCTTACCCTGGCCCACAGGTGATGGCAGGGGGTCTTTGGCTTCGCTCCCGGGGCTAGTGCTGCTCTGCAAGCACTGGGGGCACCTTCCTGCTGCTGTGCACCCCTCTGGCCCTTCACCCAGCCCCGAGGAACCACTGCCTCTTGGCTCATGTGTTGATGGGAAGCCTTTGCTTTCAGGTGGGTCAATTGGGGCATCCAAGGGTGCTGCAACAGAAATAAGATCCAGGAGTGAGGCAGCTTCCCTGCTCTGCCTAAGGGGATGGAGCCAGCAGCGTTTCCCAGACCACCATCAGCCCTTTCCTGGCCACACTGCTGCTTCAGGGGTGGAAGTCGGTCGAGGGGGTCTGGCTGCCCTCTTCACCCCCCCTCCCAGTCACAGGCCTGGCTCCTCTCTAGAGGCATCCCACTTTAGCACAGGATAAACATTATTTAATCTAGGAAAATTCTTCCAGATAGCTCTAGGCTGTTAAAAAAAAAAAAAAAAAGCAAAAAAAAAAGCTGACAGCTAATTTTGGGCAGTCGTTACTGTGAGAGTTAAAACCATGGGGAGTTTTATTGGCCTGCTGTGATACAAGTTAAATATAGGGGCACCAGGAATTTCCCTCTAGGCTAGATAAGTCCCACATAAAATATTTGAACTTTGCAGGCATGCACACCCCGTTAGGCAATGCCGAGCATTTCATCTGAGTAATAATATAATGAGGGCCTGCTCTCCAGTACTGCAGCAGCCCTGTGTGAGAGGGTGGCTGATTCCTTTGTCTGCATTTTATTCTTACACTCCTATACATGAGCTCTGCTCATCATCCTCCTTACTCCTGCCTGTGCATTCCTCCTCTTTGATCTTTCCCAGCACCACAGGAACCTAATTCACACTTAGTCCTTTGTGTGGAATTACTGAAGAAATTTCACCTGGGTTACTCCAACATTTTCACCAGCACACCTGGGAGAGTCATTTTATTTACAGATTTTTTTTAAAGTTCCAGAGTTCACTTTCTCATTCCTTGCAACTGCATGGGAAGTGTTTATTTTGCTTGGCACTCGGTGTAAATTTAAATCAAAATAAAATATGAAAAAAAAAAAGAGAGAAAGAGAGAATAAAATTAAAAAGACTGTAAGAGAGAAAAGGAATAAATAGCTATGTTTCCTGCTCCTAACTGAAGCAGCTGTTTGGGCTGTCCTGGAAGCACTGCATTTTGGATAAATCACAGACCTTCCCCCCTGTGTGGATACCTCGAAATCTCTGGAGAAATGCTACTGTTCCAGTGTAAACTACTACTTGCATGCAAGTAGCTGTGGATAGCTTGCAGCCTGAAAAGGAAGGGAACAAAAGATGTCTGGTATGAAAGAGCAGGTCAATTGAATTATTCCTAGAAACTTTTCAGATGCTTTTAAAATGAGCTCACTTTGTTAATTACTGCTTCTTTTTTTTATGGCTGTGTGTGCTGGTAGGGTAGAGGAGGAGCGTACTGCAGCCAGGCACTTACTTGGGTTTTGCATGCCTTACAACTTTGGCCAAAGAGAAATCCTCTCCTGATTATTTTTTTTAATAGGTTATTTAGGGGTTAGCTGAGATCCTAGATGCCAATGAAAAGATATGTATTGCTCCAAACACTTCCTGTCTTGGTAGCAAGCTACTGAGTGTATTAAATATATAATGTTTCCCAAAGGAAAGAGTATGCATGCAACAAATATGACTCTTAAAACCTGATATTTCTGGGGGATAAAGGAAGACAAACAGTCCCCATTAGCTTTCTTCCCCCCAACATGTGCATGTCACTGTGAATCAAAGTTCCCAAGTAATTAGATACCATAAGGATAAGGTGAATTTCCTAGAGAATATGGATTTTTAAGTAATGAGTACCTTTTCTCTCTTACATTATTCAATACAGATTTCCCCTTTTCTGCCTGCAGAAAACCTCACTGGAAGCATATTTTTGTTTGCCTTGGCCATATGGATGTGAGTGGGGTGACATGGTAGAGAGGTCTATGCCTGCAGGGCTGGGGCTCTAGCTGTAAAACTGCGACAGGAGAAGAAGCATTTTTGGGAGGACAGAGAAGGGAGGGGTGCTCTACTAAGGAACACCTACAGATTAACTGATTTTGAACAATCTTGAACATTGTGTCATTTGACATCTCAAGAAGAATCTTAACTAAATCTAAACTGTAGTGGATTGCTTCATTGAAGTCTGTGGAAATCTGTGCTGCCTGTGAACAAGCAGCTCAGAGGAACAGATTGTGCCCTAGTTCCCTTAGATGGGGGATTTCTTCAAGGGGAACCCATTTCTGCTCTTTTGGGGAAATGCTGTCCACTTTTTTGTCTCTGCTGCAGGTAAATGAATAATACAAACAGATAAGGAAAATCATAGCAAGCTAGCAACATCTATAGCAAAACTGAGAACATACATTTGTAGCTACTCCCAGGATTTCTTCCAGAGGTGATTATTTTGAAAAAAAACAAAAACAAAAACAAAACAAGCCTGTTTCTCTTTTTTTGTAAACTGCATTTTTTGACACACATAATTTAAAGTTTATCTTTATTCAGTTTTAGTCTTCTTTCAGTAAAATAAAAAGTAAAAATAAATATTTTTAACCTCTCCTTGTACCTCCAGCTTTTGGTACTTCAAGGGAAGCAAGTTTAAAGTGAGCATCTTGTACAACAAGGGAAAAGTTGTGTTCTCTCAATCATCTCTGCAGGTTTTCTGTTTCAGAAATATTATTCTGCAGCATTCTCCTGTGCCTGCAGGTATTAATAACACTGTGTCATTCAGACTATCAAATGAATTGACCAAACTAACTGCAAAGTAGAATTAATTGAACCTTCCTCACAGTTGAGTATCTTATCACCCATACACAGCAGGTAAGTTGGGCAACTGCTGTAAAAACTGAAGCCACGTGCATGTGTGTAATGGTGATAAACAGAAGTAATTAACGTGCAAAAACTTTTGATGCAAAGTTCCCTCAGGTACAGAATTCCTCCATCCTCAGGCTGTATGTCCCCTCCACCTTAAACCAGACGCTTTTACGGGTGAAAATACGAGGACTAAAAGGAAGGCACGGGCAAGAAAGGAGCCTGCTGGCCGCCTTGCAGCCACCTTGCCTGCTCGCTGATGGGCACCAGGGGACACGTCGCGCACCTCCTGCAAACAAAGCACGAAGCGACCGGCCGCTCTGAGCTCAGCCCCAGCAAACAAGCTCGAGTTATTCCGGTATTACTGCCCACAGAGGGAAAAACGGCGGAGCCAGGGGATCCAGGTACGTGCGCACCTTGTTGGGGAGCAGCGGGGAAGGGGCTCCCACGGCTGCGCTGTCAGAGCAGGCGCAGCAACAAGGGAGGGAGCAGCCTGTGAGTGTGACCTCCGCGGAGAAAGTGTCGAGTCAGCGGCAGCGCCCACCGCGGCGTGTGACGTTCTGCTGATGCTCTGCCCAGCGCCGGCTCTCTCGCTGCCTTCCTGCGAAACTGCCGGCGTCAGCCGTGCGGTTCGTTAGGTTCTTGGAAGTGACAGGGCAGGAAATTCTGATTGAAACACCCGTTTTAGGAGGCTTTTCTCGGTTTACATCCACTCTGCATCCCTCAGGGAAGCCGTGCCGTGACAAGTCATTTCGTTTTGCAGAGGATTTTGAGATTGCAAAAGCTGGTTTCGTTCCAAATTGGACTGAAACCTAAATTTCAACATTTTCCATGAAAGGGAAAACCCTTGGGGTCACTGCATTTCTGGCAGGCTGCTGGTGAAGGAAGGGTGCTGGAAACCCTGGGTTTCCCATCCCAGGGTTTTCTACATGACTGGCAGGACTGGGACCAGTGAACCTGAAAACCACAGGGTCTCCCACTTTACCAGTGAGCTGGTGATTCAGTTCATCATTCCCCAGCAGTCTGCATCGGTGAGCTCTGGAGAGCTTGGTGCTGTAGCCCTCAACCTGCTCTCACTCCTCCATGTGTGGGTTAGTCCAGTCTGCTGCTTCTGTCTGTTTGCTTCAAGGCTTTGGATTTCTAGGTGCATTCCCACAGCACAGACCCTCTCTGAGCACCCCTTCTGAGAACTGAGACCCTAGTACCCAGCTCTGCAGGGGTTTTGGAGTCGAGCACCAAGTTTACATGCAAAAACATTGTGGCTGCTTTGTCTGTGGTGCCAACTGAAATCTTTGTCAGTGCTTAACTTGACCTCCCTGTAATATCTTGCTGTCACTGATGCAGATCCTGAGGCTGGTGTCAGGTCTCAGAGACTCCCTGATGGCTTAATCAAACCCTTTCCCAGAGCACTAGCCCTGTGGGTAGTCTGGCAAAGTGCCTCCTCGGGGACACATGATAGCTGAAGTGTATACTGCAGCCTTTGCAGGAGGTTTCCAACCACATCCCTCCCTGCTCCTGCCACCCCCTCAACACTTTATTTTAGGCAGCACGACAGAGATATGGATCTAGGCAAAACAATAACATGTCTATGTGCCATATCATGCCTTCGTTTTCTCATCATGCTGGGACGTTCTTGAGTGCTTTCAGAGGCTGTGCTCTTGGGAGCACAGAGCCTCTTCTCTCTGGACCTGACCCTACCACATGTACCGCAGCAGTTTTCCTTCCTTTTTTGAGCTCTAACCCCTTCTTTATTTCAGCATGAGGATCAGAAAACCAAAGTGATCCCACTTGGCGCTATTTTTTTAGCACATCTGTCACACTGTCTCAACCTATCTAAAAGTTATTTGACCCTAGATGGGTCAGTGACCCATCTAGCCCCTTACCTAAGGTAGACCTTCAGCTCTCTTTCACACATGTATCTGCACACTTCATGCATTGCCTATGCACTAACCCTGGAAAAGGTCTCTGAAAGCAAGAGGTCAGACAGCAATCAACAACTGGACATTTTCTGTAATCAGAGTTTCTTTAGAGGATTCAGTGTAGATGAGTCAACATTCTCCAATGGGCAGAAAATACATCCTTTAGACAGTTTCTGACCACAGAAAACCACTAAGTGCTGTACTTGTGATTCTCTCCAAGAACAAGCATGCCAAACTGAAGTGACTGGAAGAGGGGAAAAGGTTGTCTGAGCATCTTCATCTTCACCTGAAGCCAGTGAGGGTTGATGATGCTTAACGTTTCTGGAAAATAGGCCTAATGTGCACCAGGTTGTGTTAGTGTTTAGCCAAGAGCTTAGGAAGCATAGTCTTTTCTCTCCCTCTGCAGCTTTGGGGCAATCTGTTTTCTTGCAACAACACAGAACAGTACTAAGGATTTATATGTTTTTCTGAATGGTGGCAGACACTTGATGGAAACCTCCATATGTAGGTCTGGATACAGCTCTGCTTCTTCTTATTTTTTTTGTTTATTTGACCATCTAGAGACTTTTATGGGAGGAGACCAGAAGGGTTTATCTTGTTTAACTTGTCACAACCTAGGCTGCAAGAGGTTATGGGAGTGGTGTATAAATACTGGGTAAACAGTGGAAAGATCATTGACACTGAAGGACAATGTTAGCTAAGAAAAGCTCAAGCTGGAAACGAGGTGTCTATAAATGGACTGTATCTTTCTAAGGGAAAGAGTTTTTCACCCCCTTCTTTTTAAGGACAGAGCTTTATCATTTATTCATTTAAGATACAGCATGCCTGGCAGCCACAGCAGGGAGCAAAAATCAGACACCCAGAAAATCTTCCCAGCTCTAAGGTCCTATAAGTATCTTTTCTGCAAAAGCCTGTGCTATTGAACGGATAGAAAGCTGCCAGAAAAGGAATGCTATTTGAGCCTAAGCCTGCTCATGGTGAATTCATTTGAAAATTCAAGCAGATGATTTCAGGGTAATTATTATTATGTTGCTTGCTTAGCTGCAGCTGTGATTTCCTTTTTGCATAGTGTAGACAGAGCTTCACAGAATGTTTCCCAGCACCTTCTGTGATAATTGACAGCTTTATGTAAACCCTGCCTATTGTTTCAGATAGCACAACATGTTCTTAATTGTATGTTTCAGATTAGAAATGGATTGAAAAATGTAAAGACAAATAAAGCACTCAAGGCTTTAGGTTTTGTTTCACTTGTTCACTTTTTATATATACTCTTGGGTATATTCTGGTGTTGAATGGAAGCTTTGTGAAAAAGCTGAGAAAAGATCATGCTTCCCCAAAATTCAACCAGTATGTTGATATTGGGCTGTACATGAGTAAATGAGAGACTTTTTCTATCCATATTTCCTTTGCCCTGTTATCTTTGGAGATTATTTATCTTTAATAAGGTGATTGCACTAAGAAAAAAAAATAAAATATGCAGGGCTAGATTGTGCCACCTATGCAGAATGGTGTGTAGGAATCTAATGATGTTTTTTCCTCAAAAAAAGGTCCCACAATCATGCAACCTGCCCCTTGCTAGAATGAAGGCTGAAGACATGCTAGCCTTCTGCAGAAGGTTTGCTGTGGGAATGGGATGGGCATAGAGTTGCTTGAGACATTAAGCTCTAGGAGAAAAATGAAATCATGGCCTTTAGTGAAAGAGAGGGAGACCTACAAGATATAACAACACTGGTTGAGGCTCTGTGCCCAAGGTACACGACCTCAACAGCAAATGTGCAAGCTGACCTCACTGCCATGGCTAATAGCACCCCAATTAGCTACAATGGAGGCTTTGCTAAAGCAAGTTTGAGGAGGACCATATAGATGCATGAGAGTAATGCGGCAAGGAGACGTAAAAAGCAGGTGGAGATGACAGGAAGAAAGGTGTGGATGCAGAGTTCCTCTCTGCATTAAAATAATTCTTGCTAAACAGGCTTGAATGGAGGATTGCAGGAGTTATATTTTTTTTTAATTGGACAACAAAACAAAATTTGAAACACCATCTCCAACCCAGTAGACCAGCAATAATCAGAAAGCCAGAGAATACTGTATGACACTGGAAAGGATTTTATGCAGATGATGTAATTCTTTCTTTGAATGAATGCTATTAATCTACATCTGAAGCGTAAAACCATGAGGTAATGGAATACATTAATTCCTGCAAGCTGCCAGTGTCTTTAGGCCAGTGATTACCAATGTTTTCAGAGCCAGCCTCTTAGCATTTTCCCTCCTTGCCCTTGTCCTCAGTGGATAACTTCCACTTTTGCTCAGAGGTTCCCCTTTCAGCTTTCCATCAGCCAGAGCCTTTGCTGCTACTTCCTCTCCTGTGTCTCAGCTCCCCAGGCTCCTACTGCTTTTTCCTACTGCCAGCTCCAAGAACAAGCACACAGATCCCAGCAGAACTTACTCATTCGGCCTCTGTGGCCTGCTGAGCCTCCCTGTCAATGTGGACATACCTTGCTAGCTGGGCAGAGAAGTCCTATCCTGAGTTGCTGGAATTGGTCCCCTTGCTCAGCTGCAATAGTGAAAGGGAAGGTGAACGCAGAGGATGTGAGTGGCATTTTTTCCATCACAAATTAAACAAGGGTGTGGGAGCTCATTATTGTGTTCTTCCAGGTTCTCAGCTTTTGCTCTGGAGGGAACCTCAGGGGATTTTCACAGCATTATGCAAATGACCTTGCAGAGCAAGCTATTAGCATTCACTAAGTATATCCAATAGTAGTAACTTAAGCTGAGGCAATAACCCTTCCATTAATGTTTGGGTTTTGTGTTGTTGTTGGGGTTTTTCTGGGGGCTTGGTTTGGTTTGCTTTGGGGTTTTTTTGTGGGTTTAACAATCTCCTTTGGAGCAGATTCTTCCACAGGTGATGTAAGTATAGGCTGATAACTGATATTCACTGCAGGTTTTACAGTAAGGTATTAGAAGAACAAAGACAGTCCTGGCTATTTTTATAGTGGTGTAAGTGCCAGGTCTCTGACCCCAAGGTCTGGCCTGCCATTCCCTGGGGACCAGAGCTCAAACTCTGTATCTCAAGCTGTAAGCAAGCAAGAGAATTTTATTTGTGCAGCTGACATGCTAAGGTACTTAAGGTGCCTGAGATCAGGTGAAGATGTCTGCATGGGAAGAGCCAACAACAGCTCCCAGTCATGCCTAGGGTGAAAGGAACAAAACCAGACTGCTTCTGTAGTTCTAGCTGCAGGCTTTCTTTAACAGAGCTAATTACCCACATCTTCAGAGCACCCTTCTTTCCATCCTTTGCAATCCATCCACTGTAAAGCAGTTTGGAGGGAGAAGCTGTGGTAGAAGAGACTGGGAGCCAGGTTTTAAGGGATGAGTGAGATAGATGAAGCTAAGAGGAAGATGACAAGCTTGATACGGAGATGGAGCCTAAGGGAAAAGGAGAACAAGGATGAGAACTGGGAGAGGGGAGTCAGAACCAGTTCACCAGTGTGAGACTGTTTGGAAAATCAGTTCAGCAGTGGGACAAGGGCAAATGGTTAGAACAATACAAGGCAGAAGCCTGGAGCTGGACAAAGGATCTACAGAGGAACAGACTTTTTAGGAGAGCTCTGGAGTAGTGCTGGGACTGTCTGAGCAATGAGGGAGAAGGCAGAGTATTAATCTGGGTCAGCGAGACTGCAGTAAGGGGATGCTGGTAAACGAGAAGGACTGAGGGGCAGAAGAGACTCAGTGAAGGGAAAATGTATTTGGGCAAGAAGCCTGGGGTGGGGATTTGCAGCCCAAAGGAGGGAGAAAGGAAAGCATTTGACTAGCAAGGAGCAATGGATAGGGCTAAGGAGTGCACAGACAGAGAAGAATCAAAACAGAAACATTATAATAGGGTCAGATGGAGCCAATTCAAGCCTGAGAAGGAAAAGCAGAAGAGCTTGCATGTGCCTCTTGTAGCATGTGTTTCTTTGGTTCATCCTTTCCAGTGTCAGCAAATAGCACTGAAGTGACTGGCAAAGAGAGAAAAAGAGTGTGTGTGTGTCACACAACTGTGCATCCATACAGAGACAGGCCCTGTCAGATATACGTGGTCAAACACTGGTGGAAATTGTCCCTTAGCTCATGTGGCAGATCTCTTCAAGACCATTAAACAGGTTCCTGTGTCCTCGGGTACTGAGAGACCACAAAAGCACATTTCTAGGTTTTCAATGTGCTTTTATAAACCTAGGAAATAATGTAATTTTGTGGTTTGGGTTTTTTTCTTTTATTAATGTGTAAAAAAATCAAGCTCTTAGCCATTGGACAATGCTAGAATTAAGGCTGTCTATGCAGCAAAATTCTCTCAGCCATGATACTTACACTTTAATTGGATGATCATACATACTTTTTCCCCTCAGGACCTTCCTTTGCTGAAGGTGCAGGATTGATCTGCCCTGGAATGGATCCAAGCTTTACAGGGTCCCGTTTTGTTCAATACAGAAGGTGGCAAGTGTGTATTGCCTGAGACAAAGGAACCAGGAAGAATGTCTGAGCTGTATCTTGCCCTGGAAAAATAAAAATCTTGGTTCTGTTCTAATTCCTAGATGATGTTAATCAAGTTTTGACAGTTTGACAGCTTATTTAAGAAAGTTTGTTTCTTACCTTCTGTATTCTAATCTTCAGATGCTGATGCTTATAACAAAAGTCAGTGTAAGTTGTTCCCCAATCAAGTAAAGTGCTGTAAAGTAAAATGCTAGAGCTTCTGAAAAAAATCAAACCGTGCATTTAAAATTAATGAACAAATGGGTATTTGTAATAACTACAGTGGTGGGAGTTATAGATATTAGTAATTCTGTCTCCACCATAGGATTTGAATGGCACCATTACTAAGGCTTTGGTACCATGCCTTGAGCAACATGGTGAAAAAGAAATATTGAACAGGAGCTCATTAATGGTGCAATCAGACACAATGTTCTGGCTGCAGCAGATCCTGTCTCATGGGTTGCTGACCCCTCAGATCTGCTGGCAGAACAGCACATCTCGCTGTTCCTCACTTTTGCAAAAATGATCTGGCTGAGTGGGGGCAATTTGGCCTGCCCTTTAAAAGCATATACACCTTCCTTCCCCCCAAAAAACACCCCCTCAGATAATTTGACAGATTTTGACTTAGGAAATTACTACAGATGCAGCTGTGCTGGCAGATCAGAAAGTGTGATTATATCCCTGGCAGAGGAGGGATGATGAGCAGCTGGTGGTAGAGCCAGGGCAGTAGACTCTTGCTTGGGACGAGCTGTGATCAAAACATGTCTGACCCTGCTCCACTGGAGTCCCACCCTCAGCAACATGCAGCACACGGGGTGGCCTTCACCTAGCGTGAAGGAGCATGATGTTGGTTTCCAATGATTTTCCACGTCTCCAACCCTTTTCCAGGTCTCCAGCCTTTCTAGTGGTCTTGCCTAACTGTTGAGAGGTGAGCTTGACAGATGAATTGTGCTTTCTGAGTACATTTTTATGTATAAGTACACCTGAAATGTGTGTTACATAAAATAAATGTGTGTCATGTATATGTATGACTTTCCACAGAAAAGTACATTTTTTGGTACATTTTCTTTGCTATGCACTAGGAAATGCCCAAGGGGCAGATGAATCAGTCCTATGGCACGGCCAAAATCACAATGAGTCGATCAAGTGGACCTCACAGGGAACATTTAAATCCCATAGGTATTTTAGAGACACTTAGTAACTTCTGGTGCTCCTTAAATATTAACAGCTGCTCTGGACTGTTGGAGGAACGATAGTTTGGAAAGCTTTCTGTGCATATCCATGACATAACTGTGTCTCAGTTGAAGAGGAATGCTTCCTTTAATCAAATCATTGTGCAACATGTCTGATTCACCATGGAGCTGCTAAGTAGTGTGTCCCAACTCTCTGTATCACATACAAGAGGGGTAGGAGGGGCGAGGGTGAAGTGGAAAAGGGAAATATGTTTATTAAGCCATGTTCTTACTCTGAATCTTAGGCCAGTGGTGGACAAAACCAGTTTCCTAATGTAAACTGGAGTCTGAAAGCTTCTTTCATTTGTCCCAATAGCTGTTGGCCCGAAGAACAGTTGTAAGGAGAAGCAAATAGGCTGAGTGCAGCAACCAAGTATTGACTGGATATTCCAGTCTTAATCCTTCTGCTATCCTTAAAGAAGATATAAGGATATACAAGGTGATCTGCTAACTTCATGATAGCAAGTTAGGCAGCTTCCCCAGAGCGAAGCCAGATGGCTTTCAGGACATTTTGGGTTGTCTCTGTTATGCCAAAACTGCATTGCAGATATGTGGGCTGAGCTGGGAAACATGCCCCTCTGGCGTAGTATTCCTTGAGTGATATTCGTGTATAAAATGCTTCTGTTTTGATTGAGAAGGATTTACCAACTGAAAGGAGGTTTAACATTGGCAGAACTGTAATTTCCACCGACCGGTATGGCTTTTCTGAAAGAAAAACACTGAAAGAAAGACTGACAGGTAGTTACAGCTCAAGATCCATGTTATGGAACTTTAAAAGACAACATGAGGTGCAGCACTACAGTGTCATGGGTGTCTTGTGCAGGCCTTAAAATGGCTTACAAGACCAAAAGGGCCTGGGACACTTTACCAACACCTAAACCTCCCTGTGGCATGCTGGAGATGATCACCTGGAAGAAATGTCAGTTGAAGGGACTATCCACGTGGTAACCATTCACATTGTGTATAAGTGGTGTGACTGATTTTTGTAGTCCCACACAAAAGTAGACTCTTCTGAACCATTGTCAGCCTGTGAAAAGCTTCCAAAGATGAAAGCTGCTGTTGAAAAGCTAACGTGGTGGCCAGCTTCCAGCTTGGCATCCACTGCTGATGTTCCATCTACCTAAAATTGCCATTATAACATAGTTAGAAAAGGCGTTTTTCATTTCCTGCTCTGCACTGATGTGTAGAGTTACTGTGTGCTGTTAGCAACTAAGTGCTGGTTTTCACTTCAGAAACAGATGCCTTTTATTGAACGCTGGATCCTGGCAGCCCCTCCATAACTATGGAGATGGAAAATGGTATGAGAAGCTCCCTGGACACAAATGTGCATGTATGGTGCTCTTTCCATCAACCTTAGTTTTCTTTTTTCACTCTCCTCAGTTTTAGTTTCTCAGACAGGAGGCTTCTCTACCAATATGACCACACTCCTCCATTATGAAGAGGAGCACTCTCACATGCTGGAGAAATGCAGCATGTGAGAAATGTGCTCAGCTGCAGTCCCTGCCCAGACCTTCTTCCTTAGTGAAACTGTTGGTGTAAGAGCTATGGGCTGCTCTGTAGTTTCTAAAATATTTCAAACCTCCTCCATCAGGACAGGCTATGGAGCCTCCAGACTTTACAGCTCAGAGCATGATGGCCACTCTTAGTGGAGATCAGTGGGAATCTGACTCAGTTTCTCTGAAGCTGTTTCAGAAAGTGAAACTGCCCTTGTCCTCTCCCTGGGTAATCCCCTCCTACCAGTGGTCATGAATCACCCTAGAATAACACTTCTGTACAGATGATTTTGAAGTTCTGTTGAGTCATCTGTGCAATCTGCGAGGGTTGGCTGTACACTTGCTCCAGAACAACCTAGAGGGAACTGCCTTGTGCCATGCATGGCTCATGGTGTCCCACAGTGCTCACATGCAGCAACGTGCACCGTTCTTCTTTGGCACCCCCATCTTGCTTTTCAAAGCTTAACACCCCTTTTGCAGCATTCTTGCTTTCCAGGTTTTAATTGAGTCAGGTCATAAGCACGTGTTTACCTTGCTACTATTTCTGCTGGTTGAAGATATTGCTGCCTCAGGTATCGCTTATTGTTCCTGTGCCGGAGTTCACCATTCCCACCGATCTGCCAGCAGGTGGAAATATGTTTACATGCACCATTTGCTTCCTTACAGAATTAACTGAATTAACTTAAACCACTAAAGAAGGCGGTCCAAACTAGCCCACATGCAGTGGAGCATCTTAGGGAGTGTCCACACAACCCCTTTTGCTGCCAAAGGAAGAGCTGTAAACTCCATGTGGGACACTAGAGCGGGTAGAAGACATTTATCCACAGCCTTGAAATCCAGCTAACTTCAGCCTGGACCATTGGAGGTGATGCTAGGGCATGGATCAGGTTTAAAATATTAAAATAATCCAATGTAAACTAAATCAAAATCTAATTACAAAAATTTGCAACAAAGAGGGAAGAATGCATGTAGCATCTGAACTCTGTTAAAGGATTTGCATTTGTACGGGAACATTTGCAAAACTAAATGTTTTAAAAATTGTTTCAGATTATTTGGCCAGAAATAATTATGGCATAAAACCAGACTGTAAGTACAGAAAAAAACTAAATTAAGCTAGAACATGAGGTAAAGGAAGTTACTCATAAGAATAATTGTTTTCTATTTAATATACTTTTTTTTTTTTTTCAGCAGCCCTGAAACGTCTCGTTGCAGAATAATTAGAATATAACCGTGCCCCAGGAAACCCAGCAGTTGCAAGCCTGATCCTGTGTGTGTGTGTGTGTGCATGGATGTCTGCCTGTACATTGCTTGTAACAACCTGACTGATGGCAAGTGTCTGGGGAATTGAATTTTTTTCTCAAAATTCAAGCTATTTCAGAATTAGGTGTGGGGTTGAACCTGGTGTCAGATAATCACTACTGAGAGCGAAGAGAAGGCAAGCAGCACGTGAATTAGTTTTTCAGTTGATTTAAACTTAGGAAAGACTACAGGTGCCACTGAAGAGCAAAAATATTATACAGCAGCTTGGAAAGGTTACTCTTGTAGAATTGAAAGATTGAAGGTGGCATCAGTTTGGGGGAAGTAGTCTAAAAAGTGAAAATAACAGGTAGTAATGGGAGTAGAATGCAGTAACACAAATAAAAAGAAAGCACGTAGGGAGCGCAGAAAAATTCTTTCCAGATTTATGATGATTTGCAGCCAAGCAAATTAAGAAGTCCCTGAAGAGATTTTAAAGTAGCCTGGATGTAAATCTGAATGCAGGCCATATTATTTGCAGCTTGGAGTTCTTGTTTAAAATACTTGCAATCCCTTTATTGCAGCTGTGGCTTTCTTTAACTTTTCAATCGTTTGCTTGCTGTGTGGCACCAGATACACTTCTAGAGTTAAGGTCTATTTCAAGCCTCAGAGGACCTAAAAACATGAGCCATATGCTTGGAAATTAAGAGATGGGGCTTAAGAAACATAATATTAACATGGTGACATATACATGTGATATATATAGACACATAGAGATACATTATTATGTTATATGTACACAAATGTGTTTCTCAATTTCTTTTGCTCAGTCTCTCCATCAGAGCCCTGAGAACGCTAACAGTCCTTAATGGACCTGACCAGTCTCACCTGGGACCTCCATCCACCCACCTTAAAGGGGCTCAGAAACCCTTCTAAGCTCGGCTGGGGACTCTCAGCCTTTGAGTGGGCTTTTTGGAGACATATTAGTCTCCAGCTCAGCCTGCCTAGGCCTGGGTGTGGAGTTCTTTTCTCAGGAGCTCAATGTGTGGATTGGTTTCTTAGTTTCAACTCTGCTTCTGGCTTGCCATCCCTTGGAGAAAAAGACCTACTCTTGTTGCTCTCTAATACTCTTCAAGTACCTGTATGAGTGTGTAGAGATGAGATACTGTGGCCATCACTACCAAAATGACAGAAGATGGTGACTCCTGTCTACAACACAGAAGCACTATGACTGAAATCACCTTTTTTTCCTTAATGAAGAAGGAGCTGTCTCTAACAGGCTCCTCTTCTCCTGGAGGCAGGAAAGTAGCAACAGAAGGCAGAGGTAAGGAACGGAAAACTCTGGCAACACTGTTACAGTATCTTCAATGCAGGAGAAAATCTAGATAATGCTTTTATTTTCAGATGTGTAGATCTGTGGTTCAGATTTGGCTAGAGAACTTTGCCCACAAATGCAGATAATAATGTATTAAATGCTTTTGCCTCACTGATTTGAGCCTGCAAATCATTGCAATCATTGCTTGTCTAGGTAAGGAGTATGCACTGATGTTGCTCATGCAAGTGTTTCCAGAGCTTGCTGTTTAGGTTGTGCTCACTGTTACTTATCAGTCAGACCAATTCACTTGGATTTTTATAGGTCAAGGGAACTGGGACTCTGCAGTTGATGGTATTGCTGCAGCAGACTTCCAGAATCATCTTTGGATTACTTTTGGTTATTGCATCCAGTCAACTCCACAATATCAAGGAATGTTTTTGGTCTTGGTAGTAACAGTACTGGGCAGCAAGTCCCAAACCTGAAAACAAGGAGCAGTCATTTACACCCCCCTGTCCTCTGTGCTTCCCTTGAGAATTGCTTAAGAGGCATATATACACCACATGGTCAGGCAAGGGGCAGGATGATGGAGAAGTGAGTGAAGGAAGATTCAGTCCTTCTTCTCCTAACCTGCAGCTTCTCAAAAGATGCATCCAGGTTGGGGAAAATAACGTGGAACACATTTCCTCATGCAACACAGGTAGAGGTAAGGTTCTTTGAAATTGAAAGAGAGAAATAGTGTGGAGAACAACTAAATAAAGAGAGAAAACACACAACAGCTAGATGGGCACTGGGAATGGGATCAGGGATTGAAGGAGTAATAAAAGTGTGTAAGTGGAAAAGGTATTAAAAAAACCCAACAACTTAAGAAGCTTATAGGCAGCTGGAAGGAAAACAGGGGAGATGCAAAGGTGGAAACTACAGCTTTGGCTTTCATAAACCAGACTATAATTATCATGCTTGCTTCATTCTACAGTTCATAGCAGTGGAGGGAAATGTTTGTTCATCTCTTGGTTTGTGTGATTAAAATGTTCTTGGCATCAGCTTTGGTTTTAATGTGATTGGTTTTTAAACATAATTAGAAGCATTTTTACAGCTTTGTGTATTTCTATTTAAGAGACAACAAAAGTAATGCACAGTTGTGTTTTTTACCAGAGAAGGATCTCTAAAGCATTACCCAGAATGGTGCTAGAGTCTTGATAAGAAGACCATGTGTGGAGGAGCACTGCAGAACTGGCTCTGAATTTTTGCAGAAAATACCTCTGACTCAACAAAGAGCACAACCCGTGGTTTCTTAGCCCCACTGATCTTGGTGCTTTGTTGTGCAAGCTGTTCACAGGATAAGAGATATGAAATGGAGCCCTAGCTGGGGGGGAGGAGAGGTTCAGTTATGTTTCAGTTCTCTATGAGCTTTTTTGATGCAGTAACATTCACTTTCTTTTCTGTTTAAAGTTTACTGCTGAGGCTACAGTAAGATAGATCATCAGGGTCTCTAGGTATGAGTGGTCCCACTAAGCGAAGAGGGTAACTCACATGCTCAAATGATGCCTGTAAAACTTGATACAAGAAGCATTTAATCATGTGCTCTGGCTTTCTGAGAGCGCACTAGTGGGACTTAACAGACATGCAAATTCTTTCCAGAAGATAGGCAGAGGAAAAATTACTCCACAAGGGAAATCCCTCTCTAGAGAGGGATTCACAGCTGTGCTATGTACTCTTCCCCCTCTCTGTACTCTGGTGCCAGAAGCCTTTGAGAAGCTGAGCTGCTCTTTGCAAGCTCCTCTCCTATTTATGCTCAGCATCTGCCTCACATGGCTGGGTCTCTTTATCTCAGCAAGCCTGGCCTTCATGCTGGATTTCTTCTGGTCAGGTATTGACCTGGGCTTTTGTCACCTCTGATGAACTCAGTATTTTTAAAAAGTGAGTGCATGCCACGTTTGAGATTTTACAGGCTGGCCATCCACTCCTCCTGTGGGATTTCTATGGCAAGAATATAATTTACGTATCTCAGAGGAACCATGCCAATTTAAGCCAGTGGAAGATTTGATGTCTTGTCTTGTGCTTTTGCTTGTGTTGCCATAAGCTCAGCTCCAAGTTTAATTGTGCATCACTGCCAGTTTCTCGTCTCCACAAATACACGCACATTTAGTTCATCGCTATTTTGATTGTTCCACAATCAAAATAAGGTGTTTTATATTTTTGTGACATAGAAAAGGCCCTAAAGCTTGTTTGTAAAGAATGGGCTGGGGAATGATTTACCTCTGAAGGAAACAGAGTGTGTTTTTTTTTTGTTTTGTACCTCTTCTTAAGCCAACCAACAGCTCTGAGGCCTCCTATTACACGCTAAAGCATGTTTTGATGTTGCCTTTCAAGATGCTACAGTGTTTAGATAGAATTGTGAAATGTCTTGGTCCTTATTGGTGTAAATCGGCTTCAACTGGGATAGGACAAGCCCATGGCACAACTTTCTGGAAGAGGTGCAGTGTGCAGCTGGAACAGAAAAAGGAGGGACTGCCAAGCCAACCCAGGGAAGCACCCCAGCCAGGAGGGGAACCAGGCTGGATGTCAGCATTTTGGGCCACCTAGCAGCCTTCAGCCAGCCTGTGAAAAACAAACCCAAAATACTTCTCTCCTTACTGCAGTGAGAAGCCAACCTTGAAACAGGTTTCTTATTCATATCACAATTGCTCTCCTATGTCTAGTTTTCCTATCTCTTGTACGCTAGGTAGGTAATTGTTTATTGATGTGTGTAAAAGGGGACAGGATACAGTCATGCTGCTGTGACAGGGTTTTGGAAAATAAGATCCATGGTTTTGACAGTGTTGGCCTTGTGAAATCTTGGGACAGCTGCAAAACTGCGAGTGCTGTGTTTTCAACTTGTGTTTGTTTGCTAAAGCATGCCTTGAAAAATTCCTGTGCTCCTCAGCATTAGAGCCTGACACATTTTAGCCTTAGTTTAAAAAGATTGAACAGAATCACTGGCCACAGCTGGAAGAAATGATTTTTCAGGAGACCCCACAAACCAGGAAATTGCATAGCAGGGTTATTAACAGAAAGACACCAAGATCATTCAAAGCAAAACCATACAGTTAATTATTGCTGTAGCCATCTGGATTTAAGGAGGATGGAATGACTTCAAATGATAGAAATAGCACAGCTTACAGAAGGTGCTCTATGTCTGGCTTGTGCTGCACCATTGCAAATACTCTCTGTTATTTGAATGCCACTTCATAGTTGGGGGAACAAGGCTAAAGGAACTTGAAGCTTTGTTGTTGATCTGTGCTTAATGATCTGCAATATGCCTGGCAAAGTAAACATCCCAGTAATCAAGACATTTTAACTTGTTTGAGATTTTTTCAATAGAATGGCAATTTGTTTTTTTTTCCCCTCTTTGTGGATTTCTTATATTCACATCTGCACTGGGAAGGAGGAAAGGGAAAATGTGTCCAGAGAAAATAAAAGGAAGTAAAACGTAATTAACACTGCAACCTCTGAGCTGTTAAGTTCACTTAATACACTCAGAATGCTATATTTAAAGGAACTCTTCCATACAGGTCTGTGGCAAGCATAATACTAGAGTGACATTGAATGGCAAAAATACTTGGGGAAGAAGGCATGGGATTAAATGCTTTTTGGTCATTCTGATACGTTAAAATATTTATGATTGAATTTAAAGAAAAACATACCACTGAAAGCATCCTGGCAAGGTGCACTTGTGTTAAGTGCATATGTGTCTTCTGTTTCTTTAACAGATAAAATAAAAGGCTCAGCAAAAAAATGCTGGCAAACCACAGCATATTTAAATGAACATTTGAGAACCTAGAGCTACTGAGAAAGAAAGATCAGAGTGAACTGGTGAGCTGAGGTGAAGGGGAGATGCAGTGGAAAATATGAGCAACTTCATGAAAAAAGTTTAGAGATGGCAAGAAACCTGTCTAGATCAGTTAGGAGTAAAAATACACAGGTGCAAGGAAGTAAAAGGGCTGTACAAGTACAGAGCCTGCTGATCTACAGAGCTCTTTCTGGAAAGACAAGCAATTTTCAGTGCGAAAAAAAAAGCTCTGGCAATTGCTTTTCATTGCTACATCTACACAAACTTCAGAGCACCAGCCCAAGCTCAGGCTTGCCTTGTGTTTGGACACAAGTCTCTGCTCAGGCCCTTGGGTGAACTCCATCTCGGGGAGGAAGAAGGGAGTCTGAGCTGGCTCAGCCCTTTCATGGAACCCCAATGGTATCACACCCTGTGCTGCAGATGAGCCTTTGCCTTCTCCCAAATCCTCCATCCCTGATTTCATTATTCTGTGTGGTAATTATCTCCCTCCCAGAAGGGATTAGTGTCACATCCCACAAAGCCATTGCTAGATGTGTGGTGTGCTGAGTACGTGGTGTTCATCTCATGGCAGTGGCCCAACCTGCTCCTCATCCTGCTCCGTGCAGGTCAGCAAGAGCACAGGCACAGTACATGTCAGTCACCAGGGCTGCCTTTTGGAGAAAAAGGCAGTCTGGTTTTAGTTTCTTCTTTCTCCTTAGACTTTGGCATGTCATCATGGAGGGTCTGGCTGGGCAGGGAGTGTGGCCGGCCTGAAAGTTGCTGAGGGTGAGTCTCTTGCTCTCGGCCTCACTGTGTTTCTCAGCAAGGAGAAGTCTCCTAGTCTTGCCAGAGCTTCCAGCACTGAAGGAGACTTCAGACAGACTCTGCTAGAAAAAAAACTCCTTAGTGGGTGCTTCACCCTGTGGCCCATCTCTTGTCTGATCTCTTTTCCTGTGACCAGACATATGAGGCCTCATATGCCAGGAGGAAAGAAGGCTGATATCAGGCTGCAGTGGTGGTTTAGGTGGAGTGAGGAGTGCTTCCCTTGCCTGAAGGAGCTGTTTCTGGGAAAGCTCTCCTGTGATTACCCCTGGGAGAGCAGCACAGCTGTTGAGGCTCTTCCAAGGAGGGGTAAGGACAAACAGTCACCAGAACATTTTGTTAGTGTCTTAAACACATTCATGTCTGAGACAGTCTGATATCATTAAGATGAACATGGTGAAAATAATTAGATATGTCATCAGTGATCATGAAGTTCATTGAAATGACTGGTTAACAGTACCTGGAAAAAAGGTGAAGGTCTGTCAGTGAATTGTGGCCTATAAAGCTTGATTAACCCCAAGCTGGACAGATTTGCACCTTTCTTTGGCTGCAGGGTCCACACCAGTGACCAGCACACACAGCTGCAGTGTACATACGTATCTACATATGTAGATACCTATCAAGTAAAAAGGAAGATTGGGCCAAAATTCTTCGATGGAACATTTTTCCATTGCACAATGCCAGTTTGACCAAATCATGATTCAACTTATGGGACAACATAAAAGCAAGTCCCTTTTCGGACACCCTGCAAGGGGAGATACAGGGTGTTGCCAAGCCAAATGTCCCAACCAGGACCAGCTCCTTCCTTGGAGCAGCGCATGGCCAGGTCCCTGTTATAATCTTTGCCTGCCTCCAGGAAAGCAGAGGTCTGGCTGTTACTGACAAGGCTGAGTTGTGAGTATCTGAGGTGACAGCTACTGCTGGAGAAAAGGGGGGAAATGACCTCTCCTTGCAGCAGCAGTTGCTGCCCTATCTCCCTGGCCCTGCTGCAGGAGCAGCAAGCCCTGGAAACTCTCTGAAGACTGGCTTGTACCAGGTAAACCAAGATCTTCTGACTGTCACCTGAATGTGCTGAATGAGGAGCCTCAGAGCACAAGCTAATAGACAGCAGTTCTTTTAGTGAAACCTTTCTGTTAATTCAATACAGGCTACTGAGGGAATTTCCCTTCTCAGAGAAAATCTCATCTTCCATAGAGAAATAGCACTTGGTCTTGTTTGCTTTTTTTTTTTTTTCAGAAGTTCCCTTAAAAATTCCCCGAAGCCTTAATAATAAAGATTCTCAATTGCGTGTCAGGATGTAATGTGCAATATAAAATGCTCACATTTGATGCTCAGCATAGTTAAATTTACCACAGTGCTTCACATTCAATATATACCAAGAATTCTAGCAAAATCACATACTGTTCAGCTAGAGGTTTATCATGGGGTGCTTAACAATGAATTATTTAGAAGTACCTAATGTAGCACAGTTTCTTGAGAGCCTAATGTGTGTATATTTATACATTAAATGCCTGTGAGCCATTACAGAATACCAGTTTGAGTGCAGGGGGTTTGAGCGTAAATCTAGAGGATGTTTAAAAATAGGTGTCCTCCTAAAAATGCAGTGAAGTTTTAGAAAGAAAAAAGCCTTGATAATCTTCCCCATTCAGATATACACACAGTCATTTAAAGGGAGTCTGTATCCCATAGGGCTCCATTTAGGTGAGATTTTAAAAGTGTCTGAATTCTGCCATGAAGGATTATTTTTTTTAATGTGCATATTGATATGGCATTTTAGATCTCACTGACAACTTTTAAAGAATTTCCCTCATTTGCCCATTTGAGAAGATTACTATGTTCTTCCTACTAGCAATCATCCATAGTACTTTTCCCAAAGTACTTTACTGAGTGAGTATGTGCTTCCTTTCTGCTGATGGAAAACCAGACAGAAAAAAAAATGAAGCGGTCTGCTCAGGATAAATAGCCTGGTATTGCTGTCTCTTCCAAACTTTCCCCAGGCTGCCCTCAGGACTGTGTTTTCTACTTGCTGGAGCAGGTAGGGGAGCCTGCTGGAGCAACGCTGAGCTGGGCTGAAGACAGCTCTTTGGCCCCTTGCCTCTGGTCATTTGAGGTGAGCACCAGCTCACAGCAGCCTCTTTAGCTGCTTTTTTAGATGGCCATGGGAATAACCTCACAGGGTCAGACTTTCAGTTCCGTGTTTTGCCCTCTGACTTTGAGATGACTGGTTTTATGTTGAAGGGTGGATCAGCTGGCACCATCTGACATGCCCCATGCCTCTCTGGGGACCTGTCTCCTCTCTGGCACCTCGTTGAGTCATTCTTGTAAAGACACTTGTGCTTGTTTGCAGAGGAAGGGCACCTATTACATTCCTGTGCATATCCATGCGGTGAGAGGGCTGGATTTCCATGCTGCCGTGTGGGATGCAGTTAAAAAGAATTTAGTAGCAGAACTGTTTCCTCCTGGCTCCAGGGAGTTTACTGGTGTCCTTCATTCCAACTTGCATGTTGAAGCACCTACTTGGAACTTACTCATGTCCTTGCAAAGATACGGGTGACCTAGGACTTCCTTCGGCAGCATCTGTCGTGAGTTCTTTTTTTTTTTTCTGAGGCATCTTGTAGGGAAGGGCCAACATCTGATGCTTCCTCCCTGGTCACAATAACCCAAAGTCTTCAGACGACGCGTAGCAGAAGATGGAGTCAGATGCCCTTTACTTGCAAAGGCTAGCAGGACAAATTTTGAGGGACAACTGAACAGGACAAGTAGAGGTGCAGACCTAGTTTCAGAAATCACTTGATCTCAAGTTTGTGAATCATCAATGGTACACCAGTTTAAGCTTGTGGCACCAGTAGGATCATATTCATATTGATGTGTTCAAGCTGATGGCAATTCTGTTCCTTAACAAGTCAGAACCCTGAGTCTAAAAACCAGAGGGGGAAAACAAACACAGCCTCTAACAAAAAAAATCATCACTTTCTTGTCTAATCGGAGAGTAGTACAATACAGTTTCTCCTTGAAGATACACATTAAGGGTCTGACTTTTCCAGCAGTCTCTAATACTGTGATGGATTCCATCTCCCACCCTAACCACCAGGCAGTGTGATAGCAGCCCATACACTTCCTAGTGCCTTCTCTGCAGCAAATACTTCTGCTGTTTCTGGGCACCCGTAACAGAGAACCTGCCGGCGTTGTAAGCCATAAAAATGTGTTTTTTGAGGTAGAATCTAAGTGCACTCAAGAGGAAAAATACCCCAGGACAGCGCCTGTGGGTGTTTTGCCTGTGGCCAAAAGCTCAGACAGAAGTGGTCTCACGTCTGTACGCAGCTCTGCAATGAGCTGCTCTGCATCTTCCTGCCTTGGTTTCTTCCCTGTGAGACGAGGGTGAAAGTACACACCTGCCTCCTGAACGCCCGGCATGTTTCAGTGCAGTTTGAAAGAGGGCCCTATGCAAAACTCGAAGGCTCTGGAAATGGCGGTGGTGTTCCCTTAAGGCAGGTCCCGCTCTTCCAAGAGAAGGATGCAGCACGGCCGAAGAGCTCACAGCTGAGCACCAGGGCTGCCAGGGGAGCAGGAAGCACAGCGAGGTGATGCAAGAAATATTTAATTGGGTTTATTTGCTAAGGACATCACGTGCCGGCTCCTAAACGTAAAACCCGATGGAAAAGCCGAGCAGTCATGAAAAATTGCCAACATCTCTTTGTCAGGGAGTCTGAATTAAAAAAAAAACAACAAAACACCCAAACAACGACCCCAAAACACAACAATAACAACACAACAAAGAACCAACAGCAAAGTCCTCCCTCCTGAGAGCCAAAAGTCCAGCCCCCTCGCCTTCTGGGGGTGGCCGTGCCCTCATGCCCCCGGAGGCGGGGGGGGAAGGGTGGGGGACAGCCCTTCGCCGGGCAGGGTGACCCCGGACGGAGCAGACACACACGTGCACACGCTGTGCACACGCACACCCGCACAGCTGATGCAGGAAACCAGCCGCCGCGGCACAGCCCCCACCGGCAAAACCCGCAGCCCGGGCCAAAAAAGGGGCGCCGCGGCGGAGAGCACGACGCGCCTCCTCCTCGTATTTCCTCCCCCGCCCACTTCCAGCGGCGGAGGGGGCTCGCTGCCGCCGGCTGCCGCCCGGGATGAAAAGTTAGCCGCGGCAGGATGCGCGGCGGGGCGGTGAGTTTCCCCGGCGGCGCCGGGGCGCGGCGGGACGGGCTGAGCGGCGGGGGCGCGGGGAAGCCCGGGCGGCGGGGAGGAACCTCCGGGATCTCCGCGTCAAGCTCGGCTTTCCACGTCTGTCTCTCTCTCTCTGTGTGTGTGTGTGTGTGTGTCCGGCCGTGCCGGTGCCCCGGGGCCCGGGCCGCGGCAGGGGGGAGCGCGACGCGCACCGGGCGCAGCGCCCCGAGCGGCGGCGGGAACTTTCGCCCTCGGGGGGAAGACGTTGTTTGGGGCCGGACCCGGGCGCCGCCACCGCCAGCCGCGTAGGGACCCCGGGAGGCGACCCCCCGCCCCGTCCCGTCCCCGGGGGGACGCGGCACCGAGGGGCCCTCCCCGCCTCGCCCCCTCGGGGTGAGGGGCGGAGGGGCCGCGGGGTCCCGGCGGCGAGGCGGTGCCTGTCGTACCTCGCCGTCCCTCCCCCACCGGGCCGCGAGGAAACCCCCTCGGTGACCCCTCCCCCGACCCCTCCCCCACCCCCCGCCCCCACCCCCCCCCGTCGGGCCGGGGAAGGGGGCGGGGCCGGGAGACCCGGTGACGTCACTGCTCCGGCCCCGCTTCCTGCAATAGAAAGTGAGAGAAGGTAAAACACCCCCCGCCCCCCCCCTTCCCTCCACCCCCCCCCCCCACGGGTGCCCCTCCCCCTGCCCGTGACCGGGGCGCCGGGGGGAGGGGAGCGGAGCGCAGCGCGTCTCTCCCCGAGGGGAGCCCGGCGGATGCCGAGCCTGCCGGCCCTCCCCCGCCGGGCCCGCCCCGCCCCTCCCGCCTGTCAGGGGAGGCTCCCTGCCGTGTGTGTGTGTCCGTCCCCCCCCGCCTTGTCCCCCCGCATTGTGTGTGTCCCCCCTTCATCGCCCCGCAACCGGAGGTGGGGGGGGTTGGGGTGGGTCTGCTCCCGTCTGGGACATGGTCCCCCGGAGGAGGGGTCTGCGGCGGGGGCGGGCGCGGCCGGGGGGCCGGCCGGCGCGGCGGCGGCAGCAGCGGGGGGCTGCGGGGTGGGGGGGTGGGGGGGAGGCCGTGCGGTGCCGGGAGGCGGCGCCTTGGCCGGCCCGGGGGGGACGGTGCATGGAGGAGGGGTGGGTGCCCGTGCCGGGCTCTGCGTGTGTGTGTGTGTGCGCGGCAGCGGCGCTGGGTCATGTTTGTGTTTGAGGTTGTCAAGTGAAGGAGGCTCCCGGCCTCCCCCCCCCCCCCCAGCCCGCCCCCCTCCTCTTCCTCCTCCCGCCGCCGCCGCGCAGGGGTCGCCGCGTTCCCCGCCGCCGCCATCAGCCGCCGCCGCGCCGGCCCCTCCACCAGGTTTGCAGCGGGCCCCGCCGGTGCTGGGGCGGGGGGGACGACGGGGGGACACGGGACGGGAGAGGGGCTCGGGAGGCGCCGTGGGGGGGCGAGGGGGGGCACGGGGCGGGACGGGCGCTCCCCGCCGCCCCCCCCCTCTGCGCGGAGCTGCGGCAGCCACAACACAATGTGTCCTCCGCCGGCGGCGGCGGTGCGGGGCGGGGGGGGGGGGGAAGACGGGGAAGGTCCGCAGGCCCCGCTCCACCCCCCCCCCCCCCCGCGCTCCGTTTCCACCGCCGCCCCTCCGGGACGCGCGGGGGCTCCGCGCCCCGGCTGTGCCCGCCGCCCGCGGCCTCCCCGGGGGTGGTGGCGGCTGCACCCCCAGCCCCGCGGGTTTGTCTGTGTGCTTCCCCAGCCGCTTTGCAGCTGGGGGCGTTCGGGGGGCTGGGAGGGTGGGTAGGTGGGTGGGTGGGTGCCGCGTAGCCCCGGCTCCTTCTGGCCCCGCTGGGTGCCGGGCTGCGGCCGCCCCCCCCCAACCCCGCACCCCTCATTCTCTTCCCCCCCCCCCCCCCCCCCTTCCCCCCCGGCGTGTGTGCAGCGCTTTGTTCGGTGCGGCGTTGCAGAGGGGTTTTCCCAGGCTCCTCCCTCTTTATTCATTCATGGTTTTTTTTTTTTTTTTTCTTTTCCTCCTCTCTCCCTTCCCCTTCCCTTTGCAACCCTGCGAGCACATACCGACGGCTCTCGGGGCCCCGGGGCTGCCTCCCGCCCTCCCCGCACCGCTCCCTCGTCTGCCGGTTGTTTTTTGCTTTTGGTTTTCGTTTGGGGTTTTCTTTCCTTGGGTTTGTTTTTTTTTTGGGGGAAGGGGGGCGTGGGGGGATGTGACCACTGCGTTTGCAAAGGCCCGTTTTTCTCCCTCTCTCCCCCCCCCCCCCTTTTTTTTTTTTTTTTTGCTGAAATTAAGGAGGGAATGACTTTTCCTCCGCGTGTCCTGCGCGGTGTTTCCGCCGTGGCTTTCACACGGCCATCTCTTCCCCCCCCCCCGTCCCCGTCCCCCGCCCCGAGAAAGAAGGAGTCCTGCTGGTGAGCGGGGGAAATTGGTGGTTTTAAAGCGTAAATAAGATGTCATTTGTGCTGCAGGGGAGCAGCGAGAGGTGCTTGCGATTTACCGATACCCGAGGAGGGATTTCAAACTCCTGCTGCAAATAACTCGCATAAAGAAGTGACGGTGTTTATTGCCGCCTTTAAAAACCCGGAGCAAAAAGGGGCTCAGGGGGTGCTTGTTGCTTCAAGCCACCCAGCTGCTTCTCTGCATTTCTAGCTTGTGTCCAAGACCGGGAAAATGGACCCGTTAGCATTAAGGCTTTATTTAATTTCTAAATCTCTCTGTTATCCTTGCAGATAAAGTGAGCGACTTGACAGGCTGTGTGCTCTGTTTTGCATTTTTCCTGATTTTTCCTTTCACATGCAGTAATACCCTAAGTGAAGAACCATTAGTCAGAAGAACATTTTCCAGCCTTCCTTTGTGTCAGTTGCAGGCAGTTTCTTCTCCTGTTTGGGTCCTTTTTTGCAGCAACAGACAAAAGAAACATTAAAAATTAATGATTATATTCCTCAACAGTCTGTAGGCTGAAGGGGTGGTTGCAAGTAGCCTATTTTAAGTGGGTTTGAATTCCACTTTTGCAAAGACATGGTTATCTCAAAAAAACCCAAATAAACAACACCCTAAATTAATACTCTAGCAAATGCTTAATATTCTATATACTCCCTCCTTCAAGTAGCCATAGTTAATCAGCTTGTCCATATTAGGGGCCATTCTGAAGTTTATAGAAATTTTTACTTTTTCTTCCTAGCGTTTACTAAAAGACAAAAGTATCTGAGGTAGTACTACTATTTTAAAAAAAGGTGAACGGTGGTTAATTTTTAATTTTTGTTTAGATTGAAGAGTGGAATACACCAGTAAGTTTCTTTTTGAAGTTCTTGTGCGTAAGTAGTTCGCTCTAGTTCTGTGTGAAACTTCACGTCCTGTAGGATTTCAGAAACTAAATAAGATGCTTCTTAAGCTGGAAGCAAATCATCAGAATATTTGAAAAGTAAGAAAGTTTTGTACATCTTGAAAAAGATGTAGATGTGGGGATACAGTTGTAGATTTGTGCCAGTTTAGCAGCATATCTCTGTGTCAGGCTATTAAAAGAATTCCCTGCGGGAATGGGGTATATCTGTACCAGGGCTTTGCTGGCTGCAGCCTCCTTGAAATACTGCTGCAGAGACTGCTGCAGCCATGTACGACCAAGGTGAAAACTTGCTGTGCAACAGATTGCAGGTGTTAAGAGCCAGTGTGATTCTCTGCTGTACACTGATAATTTCAGCGGAAGTATCCCATGGAGAGCTCTTCCAGACTTGCATGATCCATGTAAGGAACCTGAAGGTCACTGATGTTACAAATAGGGTGGGTTATTGCTGATGCAGTGTGTATTTGCCCTCTGCTCTGCTCTTCCCCCACCCTGAGATGAAGATCTGTATCTTTAAGCCTGATGTCAAATTTTGTTTAGTTTTCTGGATTTATTTGCACAGGACACAAATTGTTGGAAGACATTTTCTGGCTAGAAAACAGCTGACAAATGTGGAAAAGTGTCTTGGTTTTCTCATGCTTCCTGAGTAATCCCAAAAGGAGTTTTACCCTCGTGTAGTTTTCTTAAGATATTGGAACATTTCACTCTGTAAGAGGATAGGTGC
This sequence comes from Apus apus, assembly GCF_020740795.1. Taxonomy (NCBI): domain Eukaryota; kingdom Metazoa; phylum Chordata; class Aves; order Apodiformes; family Apodidae; genus Apus; species Apus apus. The sequence goes on along the minus strand of NC_067283.1, from coordinate 66,591,526 downwards.
AGAAATGTCTCTTGCTCATTGCTCATTTCTCTGGTGTGTGAAAAGAAGCAGTATAGGTATCTTTGTTTTCTTTATTAATGCATGCATCTCATAACTTCTCTTTCTCTTTTTTTAGCATACGGATTAACTGACCCCTTTGACAAGTTTATGGAGCTGCCATCTCTCTGCTTGCTGTACTTTCCACTTCTGAGAGGAGAAAGTGGTGTATGTGATTAGAGGAAAAATGCCTCGGACAAAGCAGATACATCCCAGAAATCTGAGAGGTATGTAGCTCTCAGCTGTGAAAGAAAAGCTCCTGGAGAACTCAATTGCAGTTTCAATTGCAAGGTTGCAGGAATATGTATCTAAGAGGTCTGTTTTCATCTGGATACAGGTTGCAAGCGAGTTTTAGGAGTTGTCTGCATGACAGCTCTAATTTTGAGAGAAAACAGTGGAATCTGTTCTTATTCCTTAAGTCTGTGTGCTTGATAGCATTCTTGATATCCTCCAGCTTACAGCAATAACCAGCATGAACTTTGAAAATGCAAAGGAGGGTGTAGTTTCCTTACCAGAGCATTTACAGTTGAAATATACAGGGAGGTGGGAAATGCATGTAACGTAGCGGTAGCATGAGATCTGACAGCTGGTAGTTGTTCTTTGTAACAGCCATCAGTTTGGCTTGCTATTGAGGGGATCATGCTCTCCTCCCATGCATGCCTCCTCACTATCTATCATCATCTGTCACCCACGCTACCTCGGGCATTGCTAGGTTTGACCTTGGCCTCCTCGCTGTCAGGCAAATGGTGGCTCGTTTGCTATGGAAAAGGAGCGAGCAGGGAAGCTACCAGCTCCACAAACTGGCAAGCTTGCATGTCCAGGCATTTCCTTGAATAAGATCCATTTCACTTAACTGAGCCCAGGACGGGCAGATGAATGTGAGGAATCTGATCCTATGGTTGTTACTGTCTTGGTAGAAGTGACCATGGAGGAATTAAATGAGGGGAAAAATACAGGTCAGCTGACAAGCAGACGCGTATGTCGAGGGAGAATGCGCTTCCATCCCCACCCTCAGACTCAGCTTTTGGGAGAACTTCCTTCCACCTGCACCCTCATGTGTAGCTGTCATCAGCTTTTTTAATGTGGATTTTACGGTTTACAAAAGCATCCCTTTGGAGAATAAAAGCCATTACAAAACCACAAACGTCAACATAAAGTTCTAGGGGCAGGAGCAGCAATTGATTCCAGTTTTAACTTTTTGTGCCAAAACCCAGCAAACATCCGTATGTGTTTCAGTTAGTTTACAGCTGAGAGGCTAACAAGTGCTGGTGCGTACAGCTGTATCCACCACCTCATGTTTACGGACTGTTATCACTGCTGCCACTAACAGTCTCTGCTGGAGAAGACATTTTTGCAGTGTCTTTAATCAGGAAGCGCTGAGGAGCATTGTTCGGCGTGATGGGTAAACCTTCATCACAGATGAGGAATTCCATGTTTAGGTGATGCCGTTTCCCCTTCTTACTGAAAGTGAAGCGATAAATTAGAGCCCAGTTTTCAGTAAGGCTGCTTACCAAGTTGCTGACATAGCTGAGCTTTTGTTTTCTGATCAAATATGAGAGGCATCTAATTTCACTACTTTGTATCTACTCTGGTATTGCTTGAAACTTAATAGGACTTAAGTCTATTGTAAAGCTTTCTATTAACTTCAATAAATACATTTAAACAAAACCGTCTAGTTAACCTCTTAATTGTGTAACAAAATAATTGCTTTTTTTTTATTATTTCTCCTTGTGTAAACTCCCCAGTCATTTAGCTTTTATCGCCTTCTGCAATAGCAGTTTTCATCAGTTCCTATTTTGCCACAAGTAGTGGGATGTCTTGAATGAATTAAGACAGCTTAAATGTTGAGAAGGGAAATAGAGGTACACAGTGAGCCCATAATTTGAAATTATGTTGGAACAGTTAAATGATTGTTAAAACTACACAGGTGCTGCAAACTTCAACACGTTGTGAGCATATATTGCTACTATCATGGGTTATTAGAGGTGAAGTGATTTGAATAATCAGTTTACTTTTCATTAGTTATGCCCTATTTCCATTTTCAGTCTAGATAATGAGGAAAACTGGATTTCAGTTTCTTTAGTAATTTTATCAGTCTCAGAATATTGCAGAAAATATTTGCTTAAACCCTCAGTTTTTGCTGGAACTTGAGGAGGCTGAAAGATTTCAAAGGTCTGTTTTTTGACAATTTATTTTTATGTATGCAAAGTTAGACCCATCTTAAGCTGACATTCTTAACCACTAAAACTTTAGAAAATCTTGGTTTTAACACTGGTTTAATCTCTGGCAATTGGTGCCAATGATAACTAAATCTGCAAAAAGAATCTAAGTCTGTGATTGCAGGTGTAACTCAGCAAGCTCTTGCAACTTTTGGAAGATGTTCATGTAAGGTTAAGTAGCCTGTATTTTTAAGTTAAAGGGTATTTTTAACTTGTCTAAACCTGATTGTCACCTTTGGTACTATGTACAAAGAACACTCCATGGCCTTACCTGGCTTCTCCCTGCCTGTTTTCAACTCCTCTTGTTGCCCCGTAGCAATCAAATCACCAACAGCTTAACTGGACTTGTCCAGGGCCCATCAATGTTTAACTTTTTTTGAGAGATTGCTGTTGAACAACCCTTGACACTCTCTATCCTGTCGTGCGTCGGATGAGTTACTTGGATTGCACTTGCAGTCCAAGTCAGCCTAGAGAATAAACAACCAAGTCCAAGAACCTAAAGTATTTTCCTGTAAAAAAAAAAAACCAACAAAAAACCCAGGACAGTCTCTCTTTCCCTCCCCTGCCAAAAAAACCCACCATAAACAACCCCCACACACTGCTGTTAGTTAATTTGAGGTTTGCTGCAGCACAGGGGTAAGTTTTGATGGTTTTAATATTGCCTGTGTTTACTGTAAGCAACTTCATTGTCTGGGAAAATGAAGTAGCATTGTTTAATATAGAGAGCTAAATTTAAGATTTTGGCAGGAAACCTTTTGGCTCTTTTTGTGACATGCCTCGATTTTACTGATTTTGTATACTTCTGGGAGATCTGTGGCCCTGAAGTATCAGGATTGGTTGAAGATCAAATTTATTTTTTATGCTGAGGTCCTTTCCCTTCTGCTTGGCTTCCACTGTCTGTTTATATGTGAGTCAATATAGTGCTATACTAACCTGATTTTACAGCAGGAAAAGAAAAACACCTGTACAAAGAGGACAGGATATGGGAAGCATTTTGCAAGTTTAAAAAAAAAAAATATATATAATCAGTTGTCCATTTGTTTTCATGACTATGTGCTAGTGACATGGTTTTAATGCCTGACCATGGCTGGATGAGCATGCTGTTTCTGAAGGATACCAATAAGGAATCTGTTCTGTTGCTGCCCATTTTATGTTGTTTTCTCACATCAGCCTTCCCTGCTTCTCATGGCAAATATGTCCTTATCTGAAAAATGTCACCATCACCAGTGAACGGCTTTGGTAAGAGGAGTTGTGCACAGTATCAGGGTTGGTCTCCTGACTAACTGAACAGTCTTGTTCATCCCCAGCAGTAGGGATGAGTGGCTAAAGTTTGAGAAAAATTACAGCTTTTCATGTCTCAAAAGGATACAGATTGGATGCATGTAAGTTCTGGCAAATGGTTCATAGTTTCAAAGGCAGAGGCCAAGGCCATGCCCAGGAAAAGCCTAGCATGGGTTACTGTCAGCTGTGTGGCTGGAACTGAGTTTATAAGCAAGTGTTCCTGATGTTCCTGTCTTAGTCTCTTAAATATTAAAGATCTGTATCATGTTGCTAATCAAAAGCATCATCACTCGCCCTCCGGAAAATAAGTGTACTGCTAAAGAGGAAAGTATCTGTCTTGCTCTGACATCCAGAGGTCATCTTCTCTTAATATACTTTATTTGTCATATGAAATTTTGGCTCACTAATACTAATGAAAGGACTGCTTTGTGTGCAGTTATACCGTATGTTTACATAGCCAATTGATACCCAGGTGTAACAAAACATTTCATAGAAGCTGTAATGCATTCCTAGAAGTACAGTGACATTAGAGAATCATGCCTTTAGCAGGGCCGAGTAGGCTTGGTTTGTTGTCAGGTGGTTGTGAGGGCATAGAAGGAAGAACAACTCAACAACTCATGTTTTTGTTTACTTAGAAGTACCCAGTTGCAGAGTCTTCATTTAAAACTTGTTTATTATGTGTACAGTGTTTAGCTCAGTGCTCTGTTTCACCAATAAAAAACTGTAGCTGAAGTATTTTGAACTTTGTCTCATTCTAGATAAGCTTTCTGTTATTTTTAAGATGACAGCTTGTTGCTGGTTCCGTTTTTCCTTCTCAATCAAATATTTCTAATTGAAACAAATGACGGATGGGTCTGTAAAGTTCAACAGCTGCCTGCAAATCTTTTAACACTTTGCATTTGATAAGGAAATGCAAGTATAATATGAATAGCTTTGCTCAATAGCTTGATAGCTTTGCAGTAATCTGAAAAGCATGCTTTGGTTTGCTGGAAAGCTGGATACGTCCTGGGCCGTACAATGTCAAGAAGAGCTAGGCATCTGCTGTGACTTCAGTGTGATTTAGCAAGGGCTCTTTGAGTTGGTTTAAAATTGTAACATGCTTGATTTGGTTTAAAATTGTAATGTGCTCTCAGTACTGCAACAGGCCTGTCTACACTGAAAGCTGACAAGTTCATATTTCTTATTAGTGTTTGGTTGTGTAGTCTGTAAAGCTTGAGAATCGATTGGTGTGCTGTGCTTTAGTTCATGATTTGCATCAAATCACTTAAAAAAAAAAAAAAAAAAGCTGAGTTTTCTCAAGGCTTACTTCTGTAACCTGTGCTTGCATGGTTCAAAATAAATGTGCAAGCACATTTGGCTTTTGGGACTTGATATGGTTTCTCAGTCAATAATGATGCTCTGTTTTAGAGTATTTCTGAAGGGCTGTTGATGCTATATTGGTACATTAGATGTGCTACTGTTCTGTGCTCTGTGGTGTGCTCGTGGACATTTGTAAAGATGCTGCATATGTGTCTTGCTTAAATTTCTGAAGCATGTGTGGACACAAGGAACAAGAAGTCAAAGTTTTGACTGATTTTTTTATAGAAATCTCCTTTCATTTGGCAGCAGGTCTTGTTTCTGTATATCAGATTGTTTTGTGTAATTTCTTCTACAAACCAAATTTGAACCCACAACCTCCCTCATGAAGGTAAAGAGAATGCATAGCTCTGCTAGTGTATCATAAGCTGGAGTAGCAGCAGATCCAGCTACCATGCAATGAATAGACCTGATCTTGTGTAGACCATGTAAGTACTCTCTCTGTGCCTTGAATTTCTCACTTGGGATGTGGACTGATAATGTTTCTCTTTGTTTTTGTTGTTGAAAATGTAAGATCTTTAGGCTGCTACTTGTGGTATATATGGTCCAACATCTTGCATATTACTTATCATGTTGGCTGCAGCCCTCACGTTTTATTGTAAGGTGAATGTCTATATTTACATCTGGAAAACTGTCTAAAACACTTTCCGGCATAAGAAAGTGGATTTAAAGCTGTAATTTGCCACCCTTTCCCCATAACCTGTCTTGTTCCTGTCTTGTCGTTCGGTGTTTCTGAATTTGATCATGTGTTTTCAACAGGGTGTAGTCCTATTCGCTGCACAGGATGGTTGGGCTTTATGTCAGTGGCCACAAGTGGTGCACAAAAGCCTGTTGAGAGTGGATTGCAAGAGGGGAAGGAATAGCAGGGTGGATAATACTGCTCAGTGTTGCCTTGGGGCAACTGCATTTAATTTCTCCCTATACCACTGAGTTCCTTGTGTGAGACTGAGCGGTTCTCTTACACCGCACCTTTGCAGCCAGGCACTAATTGTGTGTGCTGAGTTTTGCCTGAGCTGAAATGCCTGGGCACAAATTCTGAGTTTTTGCAACTGCAGTCAGTCCACTGTGGCTACAGTTTGGATGCAAAATGGTGCAAAATTGCTAAGTACCTTTAAAAAAAAATTAATGAAAACGTCAATGTCTACATGACTTATGCTGAAGATCCAAGAATAGCCAACACTTTTGGCAAGTCTTTTAATCTCTTCTATGCCTCTGTTTCGGGCCTGTACATTGGAGATACCAGCACCACATCAGCTTCTAAGGGCTCAGAAGATAAAGCTGTTAGTGTTGTGAAGCAGACACTTGATGGTTAAGTAACGGAAAAGATGATGAAGAAGCTGGTAGTAAACAGAGCCAAGCAGTGAGCACGGCCCACGTTGTACACTGGCTTAGTTTGCGTAAACGCCCTTACTTCTGGCATACTTCAACTTCTTGCTGCTCCACTTCACAATCTTAACATTTAAAAGGTATCCTTAAAGGTTACTTCCTAGCTTGTAAAATAACAAACAAAAAACCCAAGAAATTCCACCGTATTGAACCGCAGTGCTTCTTGTATGAGTCATCAATGTGGTGGGACCTCAAACTTCAATACTGGCTTTTGCTGCATGAGCTGTGCAGCATTCTGGTGTTCCTGGTGTGGACCAGGCACTGGAGGGTGGAGAAGGAATCCGTTCCCATCAGGGTTTTCATCATCATGTTGCAGAATTTTGAGCTGTTGCTGAGAAAGCCCCTGCAGCCAGGAGGGAATACGTAGTGTGGGAAAAGTCTCTAGAGACGAACATCTTTAATGTCGTCATTTCCCAGTTGGTTTTAAGACTGGTTTAAGCCGTTGCTGCTGGAGGAGGAGGAAGTGAAGCAGTCCTGCCTCCCCCCACCTCAGATGCTTCTTCCCTGCATAGTTTCTTTGCTTTTCCTTCCAGAACCCCCTTTCTACTGACAAATTTCAAAACTGGGAAGCAATGGAGATTCTTAATGGATGACTCTTAAGAATTTTAGTGTACTGGTAAACCAGCAGGAAACTGAACTCGTCTCAGTTGACACCTTAATTAAAAATAAAATAAAACACTCCCTCTAAAATTTGGCGTAGAACTTTCATTCTGAATGAACAAGATTTGGCTAACATTTAAGAAATTAAAAAGAGGTCCAGAAAACCACACTTGATTGTAGCTGGCACTGACAGCTTTGAATATGTATTTATAGGTTCCTGCATATGCGCGCTAAATATTAGGAAAAGGCAAATGGGAATGGTGCAAGGAGAGTGACAAAAATGGGTGTTTTCAGAAGGAGTTAAAATAACTGCTGAAGAAGAGGGGTAAAAGAATGATATTCCAGCTAACAGGATTGCAAAGCAATACCTGTAAGAATGTTGAAGAAAGAAAAATAATGGAGGAAGGAGATTAGTTGTGTTCTCTTGACTTGAGAAAACAAATAAATTGTATTTTTTGTGGAATATGAAATCCTTATAATTGCAGTTAGAATCAGGCTTGAGCTGAAATAAATTGGTTAAGAGTAAGGTTAAAAGAAATTGAATTCATACAGAAATAAAAAAAGCAGCAATGAGCCAGGGCTTGAGAGCTGTGTATGTAAGCCAGTTCCATTTCTTTCAGAATACAGTGAAGTGGAAACAGGTGCAGATCTGTATTTCTGCGTCACCTTTACATCCTGTGTCTTTTTTATTGTTAATTGAGCGTGGAGTAAGAAATGCTACAGAATTTGGCATTTGCTGAAGCATGAACTCCAGTGTTTTAGGAAGGTCATGAAAAAAATCATAGCTGTGAGAAAAGAAACAAAAAGTAATATTTCAACAGTTGTTCTTTCAAACATTTCTATTAAAGCAGGCAGTTTGCTCTGCGATGAAACTGAGTCCAATCTTTTGAGCCTGGGAACAATAACATTTTGTAAGAGTCCATCTTTCTTACAAGGTTAATGGTCATCTGCATCTCCAGTGGCTCTTATGAAGAAGGTGAAAGCTTATGCTGTCACCATTTTCTTAATTGATATTTTTTTTTTACTGCTTTAAAACTATGTGAGTTTCTCTGTTGACACTCCTGTCAGCATTTGTAAACTGTGAAGTCCACTAGACTCTGCAGCTGTGGGCTGTATTACTGTGTAGGCCAATAAACATTCCAAGAGCATTGTTACCATTTAAAAATATATCTTTGCAAGGAATTCTCTTCAGTAGAAAAGGTACCAAAGGGATTTGCAGCATAGTACTGTTTCCTTCAGATTGGATTGTGCCTGTGTTAGGATGCTTGGAAGAGTTTGTGTGATAAATACTTACCTGCTGCTCCAGGTGAGGATTCTTGGGCTGTGGGAAGAAAGCCTGGTGGACTGCCATGCAGGACCTTGCTCAGGATGCTTAGTAATGACACACTGGTTGTCTGCATGTTAGGGGCTAGTCTCTGTTTGATCTAACATTTTGCAAAAATGTGTTTTTCTAACCACAGTCAACTGTTATCACCAAAACAGTCACCCGGTAGCCCACACTGATGTACTCAGGAAGCTTAGAAAAAGGCTGTTTTGGGGGTTGTTCTGGTTTGTTTTTTAATCCTGAAATTATTTCCATTCATGGCATGTATTTTGAATTTCTTCATATGCTCATACAGTTTGCTTGCAAACTGCTGTAAGTATGTATGCTGGAAAACATAAAGGAGACTGAAAACACGTAGCTATAGGAGAAGAGCTTGTTTTATACCAATATGTAATTCCTAGACTTGCTTATTCTTTGTTATGTTGAACTTCTCTAGTAAGCATTTTAGTTCAATAATGGCTTATGAGATTATGGAGAGAGAAACTCAGGCTCTTACTCAGTTGGAAAAGTAAAATTTTCCTTGCTATGTTAACACAGATGAATAAACTGGACTTTAACTTTCCAAATTAGAGGAGCTGGGTGAAGTGCAATCTTTCCCTCTACTTGTTTAAATGTATCATAACTCAGAATATTTACATTAAGAAGGATGGTGGTGGGGAGACCTCTGGCAGATGTTTGGAGCCTTCAGTGATGCATGTGTGGGGGAGGTGGGGAACCTGTAGTTCAATAGGTGAGATTTTTGGTGTAAAAACTGTTTGGCTTTATACAAAAGGATATTAAATGCCCTTAAAGTGTCTCCCTGAATTGCTGATTTAGCAATTCTGATGTGACCTTTAGTGGCAGATTGAGGAAGAAATGTCTTTCTAATGATCCACAGGTTGTGAACAGCGGAAGGAAGATTTTTGTTAAGGCCAAGTTGGAAAAGTCTGTGTACTTGAAAATGTCATCTTTGACTTAACACTTTGTTGATACTCCTATATTTGGATATGTTTAATGAAGTAAAGTGGATTAAAGAAGCAGAAGCAGCAAGTAGAGAATGCCTGTTCATGTGTCAAATAATCTGTAGGCTTTTTTCCTCCTGGATTCCTGTGTGTTTCAAAGATAAGTTCGCTCCAGGTCTCCCTCGTAAATCCTGGGGCAGACCTTGTGGGCTGAAATCATGATAGTTTTGGAATGGGCTAGGGGAGGAAGAGCAGTGGTTCTGCTGGAGCCTGTGGTGTGGCGTCGCTACAAAACAACTGTGTGTGTTCCTGGTTACCTGTGAAATATGTGGCTTACACCCTGCCAGCAGTAGTAGTCATGGAATATCCAGAGCACACTGCATGATTTCCTTTGATTTTTGGCCTGATTTTGGGGGGTGGGAAGTAGAATTAGTTAATGTGAATGACATTGTTTTTAACTGTGGAGCTCTCTTTGAGTCAGATGGGAGATTGCATGCTTGTTCTTAACCCTAAAGGTTGCAATGCAGACACAGTATGGAGCCAGGAAAAAGAAAGTGTTTACAAATGGCAGTTACAGTGTAATTGCTGTGGTGGTTTTGCTGTTCCATTACTTGGAAGGAATCTTTAGCTGCTGTGCTTTTTGAAGAGGAGTGCTTTTTTCTTACACAGTAGATGTATGGATTTTACCTTTCTCCCTGCTTCAGGATTTCTTACAGAAAGAAGTATTTCTGCCCCAAATCTAGGAAGTAAACACAATGGTGTATATTTTACCTGTGTTTAAAATATTTCACTCTGTAATTTTTATAAGCAAAATACCTAATATGCCAAAATGTTCCTGTAATTCTCAGTTGTCAACAGGCAGAGCTAAGTATGTACATTGTAATAGTTTAATACCTCAAGCCATAGAAGAGAATTACCTTCTTTAGTGTAAGTGCAATGCTTTTGCGGCTAAGAGGCAAGTAGGAACTGTGAAAATACAAAAATTTGTTACAGGGATGATTTAGAAATTTTCAAAAAAATCTTTTTGTAGTGCACACAGAGGACTTGGTGAATTTGTCTCGAGTATTGCATGCAATTGTTAAGGGAGGTGAGATAGTACCCTTCTTCAAAATAACAATGTATGGGGTGTATAATTATTTTCCCCTGGTGTTTGTTTTTGTTGTTGGTTTTGTTTTGTTTTTCTTTTAAGCGAAGTGTGTTTCTGTGCCAGTGAAATCTTACAGTTAACTTAGAACACTGTGTATGATGTTGTGTCCAGTTATATGTGTCCGTTAGTATGTTTCAAAATAATGGGGGTTTTATGTGATTATTTTTTTTCCCTTCTTTTCTTGGAATTCTAGAACGTAACCTGCAACAACGATGTAACATCTGGAGGTACCAGAGGAATTGCTGTTCTGGTACAGGATGATTTTACTGTTGTCAGACTTGTGAAATGCAGTTTATCTTCAGTATCTCCTCAGCAAGGTTTGGTACCAGGATTGCTGTAGAACCTGGCTGCCGTCCCTCTTCACGTAGATGAAATCCATTGCCGCAGTGGTAGAAAGAAAGCCAGTTTTTGTTGTTTGGCTGCTAAATGCAGATGTGCTTCCCTGTTGAAGTGGTCAGTCTTCCTTCTCTTAGGCTTATTAATTAGGCTAGTCATTAGGCTTGCTCAGCAGCCCTGCAGTCTTATGTTTTTTTGCAGCTTTCAGTTGTCTTGGTGTGTCGTTTGCATATGCAAGAGTATTGCCAGGGCAAACTCTGAAATCCCCTGATGGAGCAGGCTGGGACCTCCTGCTTGGGGCATTTGCTGGAGGGATCCCATATCTGAGGGTGAGTGAGTACTGTAGGCAGATCAGGACACGTCTCAGAGCTCGTGGGAAGTTTTCACAGGCATCCAGGCAGCATACGGCCCCAGCACAAAATGAATATTAGTTACTAATGTTTTTCCAGTATCTTATGGCTGGCTTCTGTCATGCCTTTTAAAAAAATCAATGGTGTATTCCTCTTTAAGTCTATAATTTTAACTTTTTTGTGTCACAACTTTTTTTTTTTTCCCAAGTGGTGTTTCTCTATTTTTTTTTTTTCTTCCTCTGGGGTGTTTTTCTTCTCTGTTCTTTCTCAGAGTGACTTCCAGTTCTCACGATCTATGGATACTGCTTCTCTAACCATTCTGTCTGCTAATGCAAGTATAACCAACAGTCTAGTAAGCATCTGGGAAACAGGTAAATTCAGTTTAATCTTATTTCTCCCTGTTGTTTTTTTTTCTCCTGTTCTTAGACTTCACAAACCTGTGACATTGCTAACATCTTCCATGCATTGATTTTATCCCTGAACAAAGTTGCAGGTATAAAGACATTCCTACTGAAGATACCTGTAGTTTACATGATGAAGCCTTAAAAAATATAGGTAACAAAGTATGTTCTTCAGGAATAACTTCTCTACGGTACTTTGAGATAGCAGAACAAGAAATTGGCTATGGAGAAGCATGATGTATTAAGAATCAAGGTTTAGAGATTTGAAGAATGTGATATCTGTCTGTAATATCTCAGGAAGCAATGCCAAATAATGGATTTTTAGTATATCTGAAAACTGACCCCGTTATTTTAGGCAGTATTTCTACAAACAGTGTCTCCAAGATGGAAGAGTGAGTTTGTTCATGGTTTCATTTCTCATAATTCTTTATAGACACATCTAGGACTGTTTGAAATTGCAAAAAAAAAGTTGATATTGAAATATTTTCTCAGCTTTCACAGTAATTTTTGTACTTTCTTTTATTCTTTTTTTTGGGGGAGGATATGAGTTCTAGACTTCCCCATTCTGGAGGAGATTTACATTCTAGGAGCATTTCCTTTGAATGCTCAACCTCCATGCTTTAGTAACATGCTGACCAGATTTGCACAGTAGGTCTCTGGTTTTTTTCCACCTTGGACTGTCAAAGAGAATTTTCTGATTTTCAATTTAGTTGGGAAATCAAAATTTGCACAGTGTGGCTGGTGACAGTTCTAACTCACTGATGTTTGCCTTCTGTAGTCGTATGTATTAATAAAAAGCTACAATAAAAATACTTAGAAATAGGGAGGAATCTGAATGTTAATGTCTCATTGGTGGAAAATAATGGCCTGAAAAGGATGTAGTGGTCAGCATATTTCAGAGCTCAAAGTTTCTGGTTAACCACGTATTTCTGTAGGGGAATTCAGGAATTTGAAATGCTTTAAAATCTACAAATGTGAGGAAAAGGGGCAGAGAAGACAAAGCCTGTTTTTAAGAGAAAGGGTTAACGTAGTTGCAGAATTATGTATTGGTTACCTGCAAGTTAATTTCAATCTCACATTTCTGGTAAACACTGGCGTAGAACGTGTCTCTTGAGCCAATGCTATAACTAATCAGCCTTTTCTCCAGGAGGCTTTAAAAACACAGTTTTGGCAACAGTAACTAAGATTATATTTTTCAGAAGAACCCCCAGTAAATGAAAAGAAAGCTGGTAATCAGGTTTGATTAACGGATCTGCATTCAGTTATTTATGTTTACACCCTGATTAGCATGTATGCTGCATTTAAATATGCAACTTTACTTCAGCAAAATTTGAGGCATGGAGAACAGAGATGATCTTTCAGATGCTAAAGGTGGGAGATGTGAAGTAAAAACATGCAAATATGCCCATCTCCTTCAGCCTCGTAAGGTTGTACCTAAGTGACTGATATTTTCATTTAGATGTAGGATTATGGAGTTTGTTAATCAGGTACAGGCAAAGGAAAAAGTGTGTGGGGGGGATTGGTTTTATTTTATTTTGAGTTTTTTTACAAAGTCTACTTAATCTACAACAGACTTCAGTGTTAACTGAAGTACTAAGGCTTTTGTTTGTGAACTACATATCTCCTCATTTTGTTAAAGTTTAGCATGTACAAAAGTGTGTGAGATTTTTTGGGATTATTTTAGGAGTTGCTAATTTATGATAGCCTCTGATCATTTAAACCTGTATTTCCATTGTGATATTTACTTCATTTATGTGTGCAGACTAGTAGCTGTTTCTGAAGTTGTTCATAAAGTTGCTGGTTTGCTGTTTTTTTTTTCCTTTGAAAACACTGATTCTGGTGATAGTTGTTAGGTACCAGCATAGAGTGATTTGCTTTGCCAACTCATGTCTTTTGCAAAGTTGAGACTTCTGGCCACAAGAGCATGTACATCTTTCTGGGTTGCAGATCCTGGCTTTGTGAAAAACTGACTGATTCAACAGAAAGGTTGGCCTGCCACGTAAGCACACCATAAAAAAAATAACCACACAAGCATCTGACAGCTTTGTGGCTTAAAGTAGTGGATCTGACACAGGCAGATGGAAAATTCATGCAATGGGGATACTGTATCAAAACAATTTTTGAAGAGAGGCAAAACAGAATCCTTTTCTTCCCTTCCTCCCTTCTTTGCTTTCCGGTGACTCTGTTTTTACATTGTTTCCTTCTCACCTTTTGCCTTTTACATGACTCCTCTTTAAAAATCAACATTTTGCATGAGGATTGAACAGTTCCTCAAAGAATTTTTAGGCAGAACCATTAAACTTTGAAGGGGAATATTCTCATGGAGATAACATCAGGAAGGTGGGATGCTTTTTTCCACTTAATCTGACTGTCCAAAAGGAGCCATAACTTACAGCGCTCATGCCCTGGGGAGGGAATTCCTGTGCAGGATAATTTGACTCCCTTTCTTCCAAATGAAACTCGATACTCTTTCTGTGCCCTTTGATGACACGAACCTTTTTCCGTCTCCACGTGGTGCATTTTTTTGTTGCATTAGTTTTGATGGCCTCTGCAAGGTTTTGTCTTAGTCTTCTACCTGGGCTTGTAGAGCAAAGACTTCTGTTTACACAGACAGGATTCTGGTGTTGTTGGACTGGCAGAGGTTTGGAGAACTGTGAAGGGATAGAAAGTCAACACAAGCGAGCAACAAAGAGAACAATCACCCTTCTCTCACAGCAAGCAAGTCTATCACTGACCTTGCCAGCTCATTTTGTTGTGCTTTTTTTTTTTTTTCCCCCTCTCTCTCATCTTTCCTCAAATGTTTTTGAACTGGCACACATAAGCAGTACCAACCCCAAGTAATTCACAATTGTTTATTTTTCTGCATAGGCAATACCCAGACTACTCAGTCTCTGTGTTTTGCCTCTTGCATTGGTGTTGGAGTACCATTCATGCAGCCAGGTTTCTTTTGTGTTTGCTAGAAGAAAAATGAAGAAAATAGCTGGAACTGCCTTAGGCATTCATCCTGTCATATTTCTCTGTCCTCCTTTAAGTTGTCCAAAATCAAAACAATTCAATAGTAACATTTTTCACCAGCTGTCCTTGGGGCTTCTGTATTTTTTGTTGCAATTCTTTAAACAGACCTTTCAAAATAAGGTATTGCTGTTACAACTACCACAAAGTCAAGAAGTGGAGGCACAGGAGGATTAAGAAATAGCTTAACCAAGGGGTTGTAGGTACCTACTCTCCACTGAAGCCTGAGGAGCTGTTGCACCCAAAGCCCCTGCTGGATCAGGCCCCTGAATGAACTGACTGGTGCAGTTGACATGCCAGAAGGATGTGATGTTATCCAGAGGGACTTGGACAATCTAGATAAGTGGGCACATGTGAACTTGATGAGGTTCAATGGGGCAAGTGCAAGGTTCTGCACCTGGGTATAAGGAATCCTCATGATCAATACAGGTTGGGGGGATGAGGTGATAGAGAGCAACCCTGCTGGTTGGACTAGATGGCCTTTAAGATCACTTCCCCCACATTCTATGATTCTATGAAGCCATGTCTTTCCTGGCTGTTCCGAGTGGCAGTGGTCACTGCTGGCCCAGTGTTTTCCATCATAACCCCTTCCTGAAGTTTTTGAGCTGTGTGACTCTCTTCACAAGACTCCCCCAGCCCCCGCCATCATGTTTTTGTGCTTTGCTCTGTGGGATGTGGATTAATGAGATGTTGATGTGTGCGTCCAGGGGCCCATGCCTTGCTGTGCCAGCAGGACACAATTCCAAGCAGCATCACCAGTTCCAGGAGCTGCCCAGTCTGCTCTTCCCTTTGACAAGTCTCATCTGAGGGAAGCTCTCTGTGGTGAATGAATTATTGAAATAAAGTGCCTAAAGATACAGTTAGACTTTCCTTCATCCGGAGGAGTAATTAACAGCTGGATGTCTCACCACTGAGAATTAATTCCTTTTGGTAGAGGCCAAGTCCTCCTCTGTGTCCCTGCAACTACATTTGTGTGTCTTCAGTTCAGCTGGGCTGTTGCAGTGAACAAGGCAGACCTGCCCTGAACATGCAGTTCTGTGGGTATGGTGAGCCCCTGCAGTGGATTAGGGCTCAGAGTGTTAATTTCTGAAGCACTAGCCTGGCAGGTTCAGGGGAGCCTGGCCCCAGTTATGTACAGGCTGTGGATCTCTGATCTGGCTGCAGCCTCCCTGAAGCAGCTGACTTCATGCCTGGGGAACTGCACTAGCCTAGGAACCATAGAACATGAATCAGAGGGATTAGAGCCTCGTGGCAAGATAAAGGGAATAGACTCCTGGCTGTCTAAATGTTGGAAAAGTTCTTCTCCATCACTGTTGCCATCTCTGTACCCAGAAGTGATGAGGAACTTGGTATGAAGCTTTGTGGTTGAGTGAGTTTATCCTTTATGCATGCCCGCATGAGAAAAGTGTGTTTGGTAAACAAATTTTAAAATGCCTGGTTTGTTCCTTCTGCTCCACATGTAAATCCCAACGTGGGAACTGCATATACACTTGCTGAGCGTTTTAAAGTTGTAGAAGGCTAATGATGCAGCACTGTAGCTGTAGCTTTTTGTGTCCTATCAGTGACAAGGTATGTGCAAATCATCCAGGAGTCTGCAAACAAGTGGAGGGAAGGGGCTTGTCCCTCTCCTGGCATTTTTCTCCTTTGCTCACCTGGCAAAACTGTGCCTGGATCGAACATGTTTTCCTTATTTTGGTGCTCCTACAAGCTATTCTAAATAATTGTTATAATAACAATGCAGACAGTGCATTGGAAAAAAATCTGAGTTTTTTTTCCAGAGACGAATCCAATCTGCCCACCCGTTCTCTCTGCAGAAACTGGAGCTCCGGAATTGCTACAGAAGTGCTCTTCCAAGTCACGGTGGTTGCTTCATCCCCTTCCTAATAGCTGTGCTCCTGTAGTGGTGAGGAAGTAGCAGCAGTGCTACCAAGCTTGATGTGTACAAATTCCTCCATACAGTCCCCAAAAAAGTATTAGTTTGCAGTTAAGTGGATAAATATACTCCCGAAGGAAAACTTTGTCCATACCTGCCTGTAACTGGAATGCAGCTGAGAGGAACAGAGGGGGTAAAAGTTCTGGCTGAGTTGTCTTTGCTTTTTCCTGATTTTCTCTTTTCACTTCTGCTTAGTGCCCATGGAAGTTGTTTGGCTTTTTTTCTCAGAGGTTATTTTGTTTGCTTTTCTTCCCTTCCCCCAGAAAAACCCCACCCCATTATATAAATGATATATTGAGCATCTTGCCTTCAAAAACTGAGTTCAAATAATATCTTCATGCAACTAAGACAAGAACTGGAAATTAGAAGAGTGTATTTGTGGCTTTTCATTCAATATTGATTCATTTTTTATATACTCCTGTCCTCTATTGAGCTGAGGCTTTTGCTTTGCAGAAAGAGAAGCGTGTCCTCATGTCAAGAGCATAATTCCCTGTTCTTTTCAGCAGGTGCTTAAACACATTTGTAAATTCCAGCTTATAGCAATTCACCCTCTACCCCCTGTATATAAATTCATAGCAGAGGACACAATGAGGGGTTTGAGTGTATAAATGATACCTTTTTTTTTTGTTTGTATGGAATTCCCATGAAGGGGCCAGGCCTAAAAATATGCAATCTTTCCAGAAACAATTCCTGTGCACTGTGTGTTGAGTAATGTAGCTGCAACCAAGGAGAGAGCTTCTGCTGACAAATTCCCAAATGAATGCAGGAGTCCAAGCTGAGATAGTTTATATGTATATAAAGTTTTATTATTGGTCATACACTCTTACACAGCAGATTAATGACACAAAATGACTGTGGCTGCAGAATGGTTTATTTTGTGTACCATAGAGGATACAGTAACTTCCAGTTAATTACTTCAAAATATGTTGCAGAATGCAAATGAGCAACTTAAGGCATGTAAACAAAAGTTGTCAGACATCTTTTGAAGGCAAGCTGTGAATTATGTGCTATTGAAATGTGTGACTTGATTTAAAGAAGTAATTTTGTATCAATGCTGTCCTTTGCCAGTGGAGAATTTCAATAAATAAACACCTCAAAACATTCTCAGTAAAAAAAAAAAAAAAAGGGAAATTCAAAAAGGAAAAATCAAAGGGAACTTTAGAGGGCAAGTAATAATTCTGCCACAATAGTAGAAAAATCTTGTATAAGGGAAGGGAACCTGAAGTGCTTCATTTTAGGAGTGTTTTCAACAGAAATTTGAGTGGCTGCTAATTTGAAATACAAAGTTCAGCATGACAGTTGGTAAGCTTATGAGTTCAGGTGTTTCTCAGTACTCATATCCAGTAGCCATATAGGCATGTTTATGCAGCATAAAACCCCTTCCTTTTTCTTGCTGCTGCTGTACTGTACTTTCCTTGGGAAAAATCCTAGTCCAGAGATTGTGGAGTTTCATGTCAACGAATGCTCTCTCCAAATTACATCCCTGCAGCAGCAGGTGAGAGGCATAGGGGACCTGTTGGGCACAGTCATGTCCACCAGCTACAAGTTTCTTTTCACTCACCCAGATCATTTACTCACTTGGCTGGCAAAGAAATTTATGAGTGATGCCGTCACTTGATGGGTTTTACTAGTACCTTTCTTTATATCGAATGGTTTCCGGTACAGTATGTAATTCTCAGCAGCACAGGGGAGCTCCGTGGTCCTTGTGGAGTTGCGTAGTTTTTGTCTCTGTTTTTGACACAGTTGAGACTACCCCTCTAAGTGACTGACCCTTGCAGACCCATCAGCACTGTCCATTGGCACTCAAGTAACCAATGGCTCAGAGTCCACTCAGGTCTGATGTGTCCCGACTGACTACTCCAGTTTAAACCTATCATTGGGCACTACTTACACCAGCAGCTATTATACCCCACGTGTGCCCATAAGTAGCCATGTTTTCCAGTTTATATTTACAGTCTAAGCTGTAATTAATGCTTGAACTCTTTCTAAGCTTACTTCTAGATGTTTTTTGGTGGCAGTATTTAACTTCTTTCCTAGACTCGGAATGGGCTGCATATTTCTTCTGTGTTGTGAAACTTCCACACAGGAACTTTTTGCTCACCTCAACTTCTGTAGAAATCCACTTCCAAGAAAAGGGTGGTGTTTGCACCAAATTCTCTGCTTCCTTTGCAAACACAGAAAAAGGAAAACATTTTTCCTGTTAGTGACTGCTCTAATTGGTATTTCTGCTTGCATGAGAACATATCCCAAATTTACAGAGAGGGATTTGTTTCAGAGTTGTGTTAACCTGAGAACTCTTGAGGTTTTTTTTTTTTTCATTCCTGGCAGCAGAATTGAATTCACTGTCTCTGTTGTTTTAATGTACTTTCTAAAAATTATGGGATCAGTAACATAATTGTCTCCATGAAATGGGGGTTGCCATTCGCAAGAGACACTTCTGGGGTTTTTGGAGTTGTTTTTTTAACCAATGGCTCATCTAGGCTGGGCATGCGTGAGACTGTTCAGCCAGCTGCATTTGTGGCAATGTTGAAGATGGTCTGGTACCCTTCAGCCTTTGATCATTCTGGTAGTTAATACTATTCTGTTTAATCTTGATAAAACGTAATGAAATTAGTCAGATGATTGTGCATACTAGGTTTAGATTTTGTTCTAAAGGTAATAAGGATGCCAATAGGCATTCAGTTGTTCCTAAGACAAGCATAGCATTGATACAGAAGTGTTTTCTCTTGGGACATCAGAATCAAGTCTGGTTTATGTTATTTCTGTACGCATACTTATCCTTTTAAGCTTGTAATATCCTCTGGAATTCCCACAGTTTTCTGCAAACAGCTTTATTATTAGATGTGTGCTTTCTGAAGTCTCCACTTAAGTTATCTTCAATATCATGATGATATTGAGGTCACATGTAGCAGCCAGACAGCGCGGGTCAAAAATTTGTGGGGAAAAGGAGAGACAGACAGGGAAAAGGGGCAGACCAAGGGGTGGTGGATGAATCAGGGCTGTATAATTTACTTACCTGTATGGGAAATGTCTACATCTAGTTATAAATGAAACTTTTTTAGATCTTTCCCCAAACTTGATTTTTTGTATTTGCCTGAAATAAAGATATAGGAGAGAGAGATGACATTACCAGAGACTGTGGAGCAGATTCTCACAGAAGTATAGAATATTCTGTTCTGGAGATTATTTTTTTTAAATTCTTGATAAACTGGAAATCCAGCTCTGAAAAACTGTAGAAGAAAAGGCAAGAACAAGGATAGAGAGTTGATGCAAAAAAAAAAAAAAAAAAAAAAAAGCCCAAGAAAATTGGATCCAGATGGGGGAAGTGGGACCTGCGTTCCTGAGCTATGGAAAGGCTCTCCCATGTTTATCCCTGTTTCCCATTATTTTCGGCACAATGTGAGGAACTATATGCTACATTTATGTATTGGAATCGAGAGTAAGAAACTAGTAATGAGTCTGTTGTCAGCGTGTTGTGCTTTCTTTAATTTACAGCATCATCACTGTGCTGTGCTCCCATAAAGGACAGAATATAGCCTTTGTCCCTGCTTGGCGGAACCAAGAGTGATGCATGCAGTTGGCAAAGGCTTCAACAACAGAGTCCCCATTCATTGCTGCAGAGGAGTTTGTTTTAGCTGTGTTGCCTAAGCCATTTGTGGTATAACTCAGGACATTGTACAGAATAATATTGGGCATGGAATCTTCTCTGTTGTACTAGACGTTGAGAAGGGAAAAAAGATACCTTATTGCAGTCAGTTGCTGGAATAGGCCTGCAAATGCAAGCTGAAGTATTACGACCCGTTCCCTTAGTGACATCATATAGCAACTGCTAGAAGCGGTAATGGGCAACTACCATAAATGTCCTGCTTGCACAGAAATACTCAGTTTTACCCTTTACAAACCTAATGCCAGCTTGGGTGTTTTGTGACTTATACAGAATGGACTGCTAAGAGAAAGATTTTTCTGAAAATGCTACTTGACTCACCCACCTCATGGTTTGACAGTGATGTTTTATTAGGGCCATAGGAACTATAAAGCGGATTAGATTCTTGTCATTGAGCTCTGCCATTAGGTATTTGTTTTCTGAAAGTAAATCATCCTGCCTTTTTACATTAACATTCTGCTCAAGATTATGCAAAGTATTATTAAGTAGAAAGTTTTTGCTTACAATGGAAGACAAAAGAACAGCTGACATATATCAGAAGCTGGTGATACTGAAAATATTGCTGTGCCATCCTGGCTGTTGTCTGACAAAGAACTAAAATACTGTATAAAACTTTCTTCAGTTAAAGTCATGGGTCTTGCATTTTATTTTGGAGGACCTTAAAAATAAAGAAAGAATTGAAAGGAGGCATTTCCCAGAGTCATGGGTTGCCTTTGCCTTTGTTTTGTCTGCAGGGCACTATATATTGCCTGCTTGGGAAAACATCTTGCTTTTTCTTGGCATTTCATGTTGTAGTCCTCAGTGTGACCTTGCAAAGCAACTAGAGAGGCTGGAGAAACTTAAAGCAAAGTGGTTGTATTTCAGCCAGGTGGTGGGTTAAGTTTCTGATTACTAAGTTAGCACAAACGAAAAATGTAAAGCCTGACAACAAAGTATAGACTAGGAGGCTTTTGTCATATAGTGTGTTCAACCTGTTTCTCTGGGATTTTGTCCAAGGTGTCTTACAGACACAAAAATCTGAGGATCCACCTCTGCATAGGTGCTCTTTGCCTTTCTGGTGCTACCTTTCTAAGGGGGAGCCTGTTCCTGGAATTAAGGGAAGAAAATTTCAGATAATGTGTCAGAGTGTTTTGAAGCTCCTTTTTTCTGTTCTCTTGTACAACCAAGATGCTGGTTGTCTCACATTCTTTAAGCTTACCCAAGAGCAAATCTTGCTGATGAGGAGGAACTTTAAAATTCCTGTACTTTACCTCTTAATAAGTCAGTTACATCGTGTACTAGAAGAGTTTTATTGAATCATGTAGCACTTTATCTTCTAGAGCTAGAACACTTTATTGCGATTATGTGTGACATTAACACACACTGTTAGTTTTAGTTAGTGACAAAACCTGACGAATTAAACCGAAGACAGACTTGGCCTTGGGGAGTGGTATTTCTAAATTGTCTTCAACTACCAGCCTGTTCTACAGTTAGACACTTTTGGGACTCTGGCCGTCACAGTGGTGAATTTGAGAATCCATTGTAACGATGGAATTTGGTATTCATAAATATATAAGGGTGGGAAGTGCTGATAAAAATGCTAGGTCATTTTTCATGGTTTTGGGGCTCCTTTCAGCTGGCAGTAAAATAAAAAATACACAGTTGAATCAGCTTATTCATTCCTTATACATATAATCTGAGCCTTCTATAGTTAGGCCATGCAAAAAAGAAAATGGGAAGTTCTTTGCATTTGGAAACTAATTTGAATTTAAAGGAGATATAAATGTAAAATTCAGGGAATGTTCCAGCTCTTCAGACATACTCTGGGACCAAAAAAAGTGCTCTGTGTCTGTTCAGCTTTTCCCATTTTTTAAATAGAATACTTAATCAAGAATAGCTACTAGCTGTGCATAGCTAGGCTTTGAGTGTATGAAATTTCTGTGTGTTTTATTTAGATTCCTATGGAGGCATTACCTAAGTAGTATTTAAGTATCAGATTTCAGGCTGGATATTTTCATTCTGCTTGTTTTGCAAGCACCTAAAATTACGGTAACTGAGAGAAGGGGGAAAAGTGTAGTTTGTGCTTTTGATAATAATATGTATGTAATCAACACCTCCTGGTTAATGAATTAGTTGGCTGTTTCATTCATACAGCAATAGGAGGGAAAACTGCTGGGATAATCAGCAAGTATTGGCAGAGGGATTCAACAGCCTATATATCAGTTAATATTTTCTTTAACTAGTTTTTCTGTAGACTAGATGAAAATTTTGAATATGTACCACCCCTATGTGTCTAATTATTTTCCAGAAGCTGAGGCAAATTAAATATTATAAATGGTACAGTATTTAATTACTCTGTTAAACCTCAAGGAAGCACACTGAATGTTTTTATTTCGTTTTTACAGTGCACAGTCTGCAGAATAAACTTTTGATTTTAAAAAATTAAACATACTTGAAGGCCTTTTTTTTTTTTTTCCCCAAAGAGTTATTGTCACATCAGTGTAAATACATTGATCTTATTAAATGGTGATAAGAATATGTTCTTTCTATTCATAACTGTTAAGACTGCAACCGAGTGTGCAGAAGTTTTGTTACTATTTAGAGTTCATTGCTTAGAGGCCATATAGAACTCAGGTAGTAAGAGACTGATGCATCATCAAGAGAATAAATTTATCTTTGATGGCTACTAAACCCGTGCCCTCAACTGTCTTATGTTCCAGCACCCATACTTTTCTTTAAACACTGTCTTTTATCAACTGGATGGAAAAACGAGCAAAATGGAGCATGGGGCCATTCCCTGAGCAACAAAGAGAGGACAGCGTGTGGTTGACCACCAAGTTATGGCCACCCCTTCTGCATGGCAAGAGGTGGAGCAGTTTTGCGAGGAAAAGCAGTGTAGGAGAAGTTGTGGAGAGGGGAGGTTGCTCGTTCTGGTGCTTGGCTCCCCAGCCCCACAATGTTCTTCAGTGTGGGTCTGCTCATCCCTAATACCATACTTCCTTGTGGGGAGCTCATGTTCTTCAAACCAGGAGAGGGAAGCGCTGGTGAGGAAGAGAACCAGACAGCTCCTAGGACTGGCTGGACCTTGTCACAGGGTGGAAGCAGCCCTCTGGAGGGAAGGAATGCAGGGGATGTTTGATGTGAGCTTCCTCTTGTTACCTGCACCTAGATACTCCTGCTGATGGACGGGGTCTGGGGGTTTGGGTTGGTGTTTTTTGTTTGTTTGGGGTTTTGTTTTGTGGGTTTTGTTTTTGGTTGTTGTTTTTTTTTTTTCACAGAACCAACAGTACATTTTTGTTTTAAAAAATGCTGTAAGCTTAAGCTGCCATTCTTTCATCTTGGCTATAACAAAACCAAACAGAAAACCAGTAAGCCAGGCAGCTACCTTGGAGCAGGTGTGTTTTCCCCAGTTAGGAAGCCTCATGACTATCATGACGGCTTTGTAGAGTTTATTATTTGCCAGACATGAATGTGAGATGCAGATTCCTTGCTCAGTCATGGCAGCTGTCACCTGAGAATGCTGGTGCTGGAGAATGGAGGTTTCCCTGGCTAATGAGCTGGGCTGCCCCATTGGGAAGCCCATGCCTGCCTGAGGAGGGGGACGGGGTTCACGAAGTGCCAAAGGCCTTGCCAGCAGTGGCTTTTGGGAGGATCTGAGATCTCTGTGCCACTGGTGTGTGGAGGTAATAAAAATAATTTCAACATGACCTCAGGGATATCTGCATGTTTTCTGTTGGGTGGCAGAGACTGGGTCTCCATCTGCTTTGGTGATTAGGTGTTACCTCTTTTCCCTCTACCGTACTGGAAACCAAATGATAACTCATTTATTATTTTCTGTTTACCAAGTGTACTGTCCTTCTGTAAGAGGTTTGGTAGCTATGTGGTGCATTGTAATCAAATGTCAAGTGAAAATAAGTTTCTGGAAGCACTCGGAGTTGTGGGAAGGTGTTTTGCAAACCTTGTTTTCTACTACAATAATGCTACAGCTAGAGGAAACGGTGCTTTGTGTTTTGTGTTAAAAAATAAGGATAGTTTAAGCTACAAATAACTGTAGAATTTGGAATCACCAAGATAAAAGAAGTGGCTCACACAAACTACTTAAAATTTTGAGTCTGATGATGTTTGTATTCTTCTCATGTGTGAAGGCTGCCAAATTCTAGATGCCATCTTTCCTGGGAACTAACCAATGCTCTCTGGCATGATTTTTACTTCCCCTTATGTCTATATTTGAAAAAGCATATGTGTAGTCCCTAAGTGAATATAGTGGTTAACAAGCTATGGATTACAACCCACAAAACATATTTGCTAAAGTAATTTTTATAATGCCTAATGGAAAACAAATACCAGAGCTACTAAAACACAATTATTGCTATACATGCATATATTTCATATATGAGAAAAGCGAAGGAGAAAGCCCCTTCTGAGTTTTTTCTTGAGCAGGCTTCTTCCTGTTGGATTTAAGTTACTGGAACTCTGAGAACAGAATTTGGTTCTTTGGTACATATTTATGTTTTCCTTGGTAGGGCAGGACCAGGTAGTTACTGTCATTAGACTAACAACAGTTTGATTCTTCATAGTTACATCCTGAGGAAGTAATGTCAGTAGCGTCCCCCTAAAGCGACACTGGTCAGAAGTCATTCTATAGGCAGCAGTATCTCTGTTGTTCCTAAAATGATATGGGCCATGCGTAATTTTCAATACCTCTACAATATGCGTTGTGTGCAAGCAACAAGATGTGATGCTTGAGCAACCCAGGAAAGGACTGCAGCATCTGGAGAAAAGCCCGGCCTTACCAGGAGTGGATCACTCCCATCTGATGTGTGTTCTTGGGGACAGGTGGGGAGCGAACCCTGGCTGGGAAGGAGTGTGTTGGGATTGAGCAAATTTCCCCCTGGTCTTCAGCAGCAGATTGCCATGGGTGCATGCAGCCCTCGCTGCGCCCCGTGAGTAGCACTGAATTCAGGAGCTAATTCAGCAAGTAACCACTAGCTTGAACACAGCATAGAATTAGAGGTGTGGTTGCAAACACTAATGCCTAGTAGTGCTCTTTAGCTTGGTTGCTTGGTTTTGAGCCAGAGCTCCCTGAAGTTGGCTTAAATTATTGGATTTTTTTTTCTTAAAATTAAAAAGGAACTTGAAATGAAAGGAACTTGCCTTCTTTCGTCTAGTACTTTCACATTTGTGTCTTCCACATGATTGCACCACTGTGAGGGTAAGGAACCTGAGAAGAAAACCTGAGATTTCTGTAAACTTTTGCTTCCTCTATCAAATCCCTTAAGAAATTATCAAAAACTGCCAAGGTTTATGATGTAGTTAAAGACTTAGTAACACCTCTTAGAACTCCCTAATGCTCTGATTAGAAGGAGGAACTCAGCTGAAGCGTGTTGTTAAGCGAAGCGCTCTGGCTTGCATCTTCAGAAACAGAATTTAAAGTCTGTTTTTTTCAGATTAACTTTTAGATACTTATGTAAGTATGCTTAGTACTTGTAAAATCAGTTGAGGTTGTTAGATGGGTAGAACTTCTAATCTGAACTGCACCTTTGTGTTGTGTTGGTTTTTTTTTCTTTAATTTTGGTCATTAGTTTATCAATAGTTGGTTGATAATTCTGCACTCCGTATTTAGGACATGACAGGTAGTTTCCATATTAGCTGCCTGATTTTGGTAAAGCAGCTTTGCAGAGTATCCACCCTTCCACCAGCATTCAGCCCATTAAGTTCTCTGTTTTGTCTTTAAGAAAACAACTTTGTACATGCATGTGAATTTAATTTTTTTGTTGTTTTGTTTTTATTCCCCTAAGAATATTAGTTACTGCTGTGGGAACTTTCTGTGGTTTTCTGGTAACCTTTATACAAACCAGGAAGAAGTGACCATCCTCATTTCAAAATGAGTTGAGGCACAGCTGGTAGGTACTTTCCAGCTGAGTACAACATGACATTCCACATGGCTTACCCTTCCAAACCTCTCTCAGTCCAGCTGTTGTTACCTTGTCAGGTATGTCTCGTGAAGCCAAAGGCAATATCTGCCATGCACTTTTATAATTTTGGCTACTTTGGAGAAAATGAGGAATGCTGTGACTGGTATAAATAGAAGTATGACCACAGCTTAACTTTCGGTTTATTTTCCTTGGAATCTGGAACATATGTGCATGGTCTGTGACTCGTGGAGTCCCTCAGGGGTCAGTACTGGGACCGGTGTTGTTCAATATCTTCATCAACGACCTGGATGAGGGTACAGAATGTGCCCTCAGCAAGTTTGCTGATGACACTAAACTGGGAGGAGTGGCTGACAGACCAGAAGGCTGTGCTGCCATTCAGCGAGACCTGGACAGGCTGGAGAGTTGGGCAGGGAGAAACCTGATGAAGTTCAACAAGGGCAAGTGTAGAGTTTTGCATTTGGGGAAGAAAAACATGATGTACCAGTACAGGTTGGGGGCTGACCTGCTGGAGAGCAGTGTAGGGGAAAGGGACCTGGGGGTCCTGGTGGACAAGAGGATGACCATGAGCCAGCAATGTGCCCTTGTGGCTGAGAAGGCCAATGGCATCCTGGGGTGCATTAGAAAGGGTGTGGTTAGTAGGTCAAGAGAGGTTCTCCTCCCCCTCTATTCTGCCTTGGTGAGGCTGCATCTGGAGTATTGTGTCCAGTTCTGGGCCCCTCAGTTCAAGAAGGACAGGGAACTGCTTGAAAGAGTCCAGCGCAGAGCCACAAAGATGATTAAGGGAGTGGAACATCTCCCTTATGAGGAAAGGCTGAGGGAGCTGGGTCTCTTTAGCTTGGAGAAAAGGAGACTGAGGGGTGACCTCATCAGTGTTTACAAATATGTAAAGGGTGAGTGTCAGGAAGATGGAGTTAAGCTTTTTTCAGTGATGTCCAGTGATAGGACAAGGGGTAATGGATGCAAACTGGAGCATAGGAGGTTCAATGTGAATATCAGGAAAAAATTTTTTACTGTGAGAGTGACAGAGCACTGGAACAGGCTGCCCAGAGAGGTTGTGGAGTCTCCTTCACTGGAGACATTCAAGACCCACCTGGATGCATTCCTGTGTGATGTATTCTAGGTGACCCTGCTCTGGCAGGGGGGTTAGACTAGATGATCTTTTGAGGTCCCTTCCAACCCCTAGGATTCCGTGATTCTGTGATATATATATATATATATATATATATATATATATATATATATATATATATATATATATACACACACATACAGGAACTTTCCATCAAACAACCCCCAGTATTACAATAATCCTAATGCACCTGCATGGAACAAAAAAGGGAAGTAAGCTTTTTCAGTTAAGGCACCCTTGGTCCAGGCTCTGCAGTAAAAAACTGCCCAGTAATGGTTTTGATAAATTGTGTGTCAAAAGCTGCTGTAGTTAAACTCAGTGGTTGCTTTGCACGAGATGGGATACCAAAACAAGCTGCTGAAACTTAGTTATGCATGTGCTGTGGATGAGGCTTTGCTAAGGAAAGCGTACGTTAGTCGTTTTATCACCGAGGTGTTCTGCTCTGTCTGAGTTACTTTACTGGAGAGCATCAGTTCTTGAAATATTGCCACTTTCCGTGTTGCCAGTAAAAGGAAAAGCCAAAGTAACATGTCTGTATGGTGGCCAAGAGCTTCCCCAGGACTGCAGT
The DNA here is from genome assembly GCF_020740795.1 of Apus apus. Lineage (NCBI taxonomy): Eukaryota > Metazoa > Chordata > Aves > Apodiformes > Apodidae > Apus > Apus apus. The sequence goes on along the minus strand of NC_067283.1, from coordinate 66,563,928 downwards.
CCTGTCCATTTTCACAAAAAAGTCTAGAGCAGCTTTAACAGGGGCATTGACTTCTCCCTGTCTTGGAGAACGTGCTTCAGCCCTGGACTCCTCTTGCAAGCCATGTGGTGGAAGTCAGGAGGAGTGAGTTGGAGAGTCCAGCATTTAGGACACAGTAGTTTGTACGCAATGGTCAGTGTAATCCAGACAAGCTGCAGGTATCCAGATCATGTTGGGGCCATTCCAGCTGTGAAAGCAGTCCAGAAGGAGAAGAACACAAAATGTTTTTGAAGCCACCTGTGTTGTTCGACCTGTGCTGTGTCCCACAGAGGCACAGTAGTTCCTGTCTCCTCATGATAAGACATTACCGTGACACCTTAGCTCTTAAAGAATTTTGTGAGGTTTTGGTTTTGTTTTCATTTACTCCCTTGTTTTTCCCAGCCCAAGGACTGAAGTTCATTGGGATAATAATCACAGTAATTTTTTACATCCTTGCTACTATAGGGTGACTGCAACTGTAATACTTCCATGGGTGCTTCTGTGTTACCCACAAGACTAGCCTGAATTGTGTACCTCCCCGCATGTTCAGTCAGTTCTTCAGGCTTTTTTTCATCCTCTGTATGTGAAATACTTATTGATGTATTCAACCTTGATTTGAGGGCAAAATATGGTGTTGCCCTCAGTGTCTCAGTATTAGTCTGGACTTCAATGGGTGATGGATCAGCTAAGCTTGGAGAACTTGCTTTTTAATGTTTGGAGGAGGAGGGCACCAGTAGTGTCCCTTTACTGGAGCTTGATGTGCTTGTTCCACTGCTGTCCACCCTGTGGCTATGTCCTTTTTTAGAAGCAGGATGCAGGGAAGTTGATGTGCACAAATGATATGCATCATCTGCTGGTACAGTATATAAAAGTCAAAGGTGGTCTTCTGGCAGATTTTTGCCCTTTCTTATTTGTAGAACTCTTAGCATGTAACTGCAAACCCCTGCATTTATTTTCTCTGTAGTTGATTGCATGGACTTTGATTGTTTTGTGCAGTTTAAATGACTTGCAGTGATCCACATGGCTACATCATCTTTTATTGTTCTGCCTTAGCCTTGCTGTTGAGGGCAGGCTGTACCTGACCTCTGTCCAGGATTGCCAGGGACAGCAAGAGATCCAGTTCTTCTTTCTGGATTTCAAAATAAAGGGACTGCTCCTCTCTTAGGCCTCAGTCAATGCCGGGTGCTGGGAAAAGGGTGAGGTGATTTGCCTGCATGTAGACTCAGGGCTGCATTGGGTCCCCAAGAAACTATCTAACCCGCTTACATGAAGACAGGGTTGGCAAAGCCTTGGTCATTTATGACAGCAAGTAGCATCTTCATTTACAGACATACACTCTTCATCCTACTAAATCTATCAAGCTATCTATCTATCTAAAAAAAAATATATATAATATATATATTCTGTTCAGGTGCTTTTCTTTCTGTCAGAAAGCTTTTCTCACTGTCTTGGAAAAGGCTTTATTTTCGTTTAATTAGTTACTCTGTTTGCCATGGATAAGGAAAAGCAGTTCCTTCCTCTTTTCATCATCCTTCTGAACAATTGAAGACTGCTTGTTTGTCTCCCTTCAGCTTCCTTTTGTTTAGATTAGAGAAGTAATCCATCCTTTTTCTACTCTTCTCTGAGTATCTTTCGACTTGTGCATGTTTCATGCATGGAATACAGCAGTGAAACTTGACCCAAATGCTCCTGCTGACATCCCAGTAATGGTGAGTACAGCAGAAGGCTTTCCTCACGGATCTCCGTCACTGTCTGTTCCAGCACAATGTTTGCTCTTTTGCAAGATGCAATATTGTTGAGGCACATCTAGCTTATTGTGTGCTGTAACCTCTAGCTCTCTTCCACAGAACTCCTGCAAGAGTGCAAGTTGGGTCATAGGTGAATTATGGAAAATTGGTTGTGAGGCTAGCATGGGAAAATGAAATAGAAGAAGGGATAAAATTACTTAGAGGAAAACTGCTAGACTGAAGAAACTTCAGAAATATTTATCTGTAGGAAAAAAAAAAAAAAAAGACAAAACTTGGAATGTTTTTTCCATAGTTACTAAATCTGATGCCAAAAGGGTTTTGGCAATAAATGTGCTGAGGCTTTAGTTTGAGTGTCAAGGTTATAACCTGAATGAGGTTAGGAGATAGCCAAAGGAATGTCTTTTTCCTGTATATACAAGATAGTAGTATTTGTACTAGTATTATTAATGCTAACATTTGCTTGCTTGCACTGATGAATGCTGAAACCTGTCACTTCACAGCTCAGGTTGCTTTTCTGTGTGACTTCTTCATACTTCCTAACAAATTTCAGTTCAATTGGTTTTTGTATAAAGCCTTCGATAAATTCAGTTGGTTTTATTGGTATGTATTTTCTTGTAACTATTTTTGTAAGTTTAAAGAAGTGGTACTTTAAAATTTTCCATAGTCTTGTTATTCCACATTTGGAATAGCAAGATAAACCATTCAGTGTCTGGGGTAGGTACCTATGCAGAACAATTCTTATGATGCTTTTGGCTATTTAGGGTGTGTCACACATGCAGAGTGATTTTTTTCATTTGAGAAGAGGTAGAAATCCTCACTCATTAAAACAATTTGTCTTCTAGATTGGATAAAAAAATGTGTGTCTTTGTAGTGGGCTAAAATCCTGCAAAATTTCACCACTGTATTTTTTTCAGTAATCCCAAGATTGTTTGTTCAGCTGCTTTTATTCAAGTGTAGCACTTAATGTGAGTATTTGAAAAAAAAGAGAGATGGTTAAAGCATGGAACTTTTTGGGGTTTTTTTTAAGCTTCTTTGACATATACTTGTTTCAAACTCATTTTCCGTGTTCACATTGTTGATTTTACATGCGTGTCAAGGAGCGCGCTGTGTGCACGAGCACTCCTTGGAGGGGTGTCAGCAGTTTGTACTCCTGAGTCAGCAGAAGTAGCTGGAAAAAGGACAGATGTGTGGTAACTGCTGTGGCGATTGCCGAGGTTCATGTTGCGTTGTTTGGTCCCAATTATGGGCCTTAAGCCCCTGCTAACAGCCACAATCTCCTTGTTTATGGGTCTGTTCCTAAATGCTTTCCTTTGGAGAGTCACACAGCTATGACTGCACCCTGATGCTTTTCAAAGTTTCCTTATTAGCCTTAAGGGAACTCTCTTGAACCTGCTGCTTCCATCTTCAGCCTGAAAGGGGACAGTTCAACAGAGCTGTGCCAGGTCTGGTCTGGCAGGGGTGGACTGAGAAGCAGGAGGGAAGGGCTGGTAAACCATGTAGTCAAATAATGGCTGTATTAGTTTATAATATCTGACCCAGCTATTACTGAATCAGCCAAGGACTGGGTTGAAATCATACAGGACTTTGTGAGCTTTATTTCTCCTATGGTCTTTCACTTTAAACTATTTGAACCCCAAACTTCAAAAATTGAATAGAAATAATCTGTTTCATTTTTCAACCTGTTCTGTTACGTTTTTTTTGGGTGGGTTTGTTTGTTTGTTTAAGAAATTAACCATCTGAATCTTCAAAGTAGTACCCTTGGTAACCCTACAATACTTCTGCCCTGGAGCTCGTGTGCTGCTGTGAAGGGACAGTCAGCTGTAGAATTGACCTGTGCTTTGTCTGTCAGGGCCTTGTGACTACATTATTTGTTGTGTATTATTATTTGTTCTGTGATTGCTGCTAAAATTTGAGTTGCACAGTTTGCAGAAATGCTGAGTAACCGCTGTTTCCCTTTTATTTTGTTTTAAATAATTCAAAAAGACGCTTATACAAAGCTGTGGGTGCCCTGCTGCATAATTAATATTACAACAAAACCACAGCAGCATTAAAGTAATTAGTCTAAAAGGAGCTCTGCCTGTCTGCTTCCGACAGAGGAAATTTTGTCCTGTTTATCACTTTGGAAATGTAGATCCAGGTCTCTCCATAAGATGTTTAAAATGATAGTTTTTGCTCAAGTCCCTCCGTTGAAATTTAAGGAGGGATTAAAAGAGCAGGAACAAAGAACTGTGGTGCCCCTGGAAAGCTCAAAGGAGACCACTCCAAAAGGACAAGTGGTTGTGAGGAGAAATCAAGTCTTTGCTCACAGGAAGGTGGGATCTGTATCCATAGGTTTTAATAAAAGTTTGAACTGTGGGTGGAGTGGGGTGCCATAAGGTGGGTGTTGGAGTCACCCTGATGAGTTGCACAGCCCCTATCTTTTCACACATTGCTTGCCAAAGACCCCAACGTGAGCTCCCAATCGTGGCTGAATTGTCAGCTTTTTTTGATTCGTACGCTAAATGCTTTTGATGCAGAAGTTGGATGTTAACAATGATTGATTTGTGTAGCAGTCCCTTTTGAAGTAAAGAGCCCTGTATCTACAGAAAAACATTAGACAGTGGGATAAATTCTGCTTAAAAGCAGTGTGTATTTTATATATAAATATCTTATGAATTATTTTAGCACAATATATGTTGACATGAATACTTATGTATGAAAAGGAAATAGGATTTTAAACTGTTTAGTTGAATATGTAAGTATCCCTGTCCTTGTTTGATTTAGTTTTTTCCTCCCCCTCCAAATAATTGGGAGAGAACTTCAAGGCTGTGGCATTTTGGTCCCTTCTCACAATAATTTCAGTCCTCGACTGTTGATACTTGGTTCTGTCTTAGCTGTTTTTCTCAGAAATCTATTACAGCTTTCTTGAAATCGCCATCTTAATTTCTATCACAACATTTCCTAAACTGTTTCACATCTTGGGGTTTTTTTGGGTAGAAAACCAGTGGTACCCTCAGTTGTGGTTGAGAACCCCAGTGCTGTAGCCGGCAGGCCTGTGGCAGTGCTGTGACTTGGTGAGAGGCTCTTCCGCAGGCTGGTCCGAGAACATCACTAATGGTGATGGTCACCTCTCCTGAACCCAGTTTAGTGCCAAGCAGAAGGGCACCACCCAGGCTGTGCAACCGCAGCTGCCTCTGGCCCTTCACAGGCTGTGTTGTCTCATGTCATGCAATACTGTTCTTGGCTATTAAAGGCATTCTCTCTTGTTGACAACTGACCGGATTATCTTCTACCAGCTGAGCCTCCAGGCTTATTCCACCAGAGCTCGAGAGTCATGCCCACCTTAGCTGCATGCTGATGCTGTCAGTCAGACAGGGGTGATGTGGAGTACCAGGCCACTCTTGTTTACATATTTACGTGCCTGACTTAAGGGCCATGGCAGATCCAGGCTCAGCAGAGCAATGTGTGTATGGCTGCCGCTGGGCTGTGGGGTTGAAACCTCAGCCTGGTGAAAGTGATAAGGGGTGTTGTTTGCTGGTTGCCCATAATTGGACCCATAACAGTGATACACCAACTTGTAATGAACCCTATGAATCATGCCATTACTTCTTGACATATCGGTTTCTTCTAATTTGTGCTCAGAGGGAGCCCAGACAGTCCCAGGGACTCCTCCCTGCTTTACCTTCATGTGAAAGACACCTCTGTGTGGTCTGGGCAGGCAGAACACTTGTTGTAGGAAAGAAACTTGAACAGCTCCTTGGTTTGAAACATCTAAGGAACAAGCAGCATTAGAAACCCATCCTGGAGAGCCACCATTAGAATAGGGTGAGCAGCTATTCTGTTGTCGTCTTCCATGAAGTAACTGGGATGTTGTGCCATAAATACTTGTGGCTTTGATTGTCTCTGCAGAATACACTGTGTGACAGACAGCCTTGCTTTGGGGTCTGTAGCTTAGGGATTGTGTTGAGTCATGCAGTTGATTATTTAAATGTAAATACTAATTGACACACTTTAAAATTTGAATGTCATTAGGAGGAGGTTTTTAGACTTAGGCAAATGAGTATTTTTTATGTAACACTGTAACATGCTTACTAGTTTTGACAGCTTTTTTCCCTCCAAAACAGAGATAGCAGGTAATAATAAGCAAATAGACAAGCTTATGCAACAAGGGGATATTTTAATAATCTTTGCTTTGGAGAAGGCAGGCCAGAGTGAGGTACCTCTTAGAAACAATCTACTTCACTGTGCTTCAGCAGATTGACAGCGTCTCGGAAAAGAAAATAAGTGTTTGCTATTCCTGTCGTAGACTTCTTTCAGTCACTGAGACAGATGTTCCAAGCATGTTCCTCTGTTAGGTTTCTTTAGTAGTAAAAATACTGCAGTCTAAATATAGTTTAAATTGGTTGAGGTACCTTGTTTGAAGATGATTAAAAATTGCACTATGCCTGATTTAAATCCTAGTGTAACAGGACAAAACCATTGGAAAGACTATTTAAGACTACTTCAAACCCAGGTAGGAATTTTTTATTCAATCATATTTAAAGCAGTTCCAAGGAATTGCTCTTTTTTTTTTTTTTTTTTAACATATCTGACTTACATATGTATTTTTAACAATCTGTGTATTTTTAACAATCTGACTTAGGATGAGCCCTAAATCACATAGTGAACTCTTCTTTCCCCTGTTTATCACTTGGAATTACCTTGGATAAAAATGGAAAATATACTAAGTTAAATAATTCTCATTTCCTGTATCTACAGTGTTTTATATCACACATCAGGAATACACAGATTATTTTTTTTTTCCTTTTTAAATATATATTTTTAATGGAGTTTAGTGTTTAGGAACAGTTAAAGTGGCTGAAATTAGAGGGAGCCAATACACATTCACAATGTACCCAATTTTCCTTTGGGGGATTTGGGAGGTGAGGAGACTGTGTCCCTTATGACCTGCCTTCCCTCTGCCATTGAGTTCCCATTCAAAGCTGCTCTTTGTCATCTCCAGCTCACTCGCTCTTGGGGACAAGGAGAGCTTAACAGGACAATACAGGCTGAGTTCTGCTGAATGCGTTGGTGGTAAATAGCTCCTCCTTTTTGTATATCCCCCCATCTTGTATCTAGATGACTGGTTGCTGATCATGAGACCCACATTTGAAGACTGCTGGGTTGGGCGTGGAGTGGTGTGCCTGGATTTGGGTCACGGTGATATGACCGTAACTGCCCTGGCATCCCTCACGGTTACAGGCGCGATGCCGGTCAGTGACACTGATCAGGGGGAACGCTCTCGTTTGGACACTGGCTGGCTGGAGGCCTTCTGCTCCCTCTTGCTGACATCTGGCATCAGGACCACGTATACAGGTGAAGTTGCTAAACTGCGGGGTCTGGGACAAGGTGCTCTTTTGTTTCCAAAAATGATGAGTAGAGCAATGCTAGGACACAGTTCAAGGTTGATTTTGACACTTGGACTTTCACTCCAGTGGAAGAGATTGGGTTTTCAGCTTTAGAAAATGGAGATGTCAGTTTGTAATCTATTTTTGTTTCACTACTAGTCAATTTTTTTCATGGACAGTTTAAACACTCCTCCAGGAACAAAGTGCAGGGACATGCAGGTGCTGTGATCTCCCGTCACTAACGTCTGAAAATAGTTGGCATCCTTCATTGTGTGCCCCTTTTTTAGGGGAGGAGAGAGAAGCTTGCATGGTAATTGCATGCTGCCAGATCATTGCTGTGAATCAGGTGGCAGCAGGAGTGTCTTGCAGGTCCTGCTTCTGTGAGAAAGAAAATGGTACAAATTTATTGTTAGGAACAGTCATACTAATATTTTTCTTTGGTTTCAAGCTTCTCTGCTCAGCAGATGATTGTAGCTATTTACTTATTAATTTCTTCCTGTTACTTATCTTGGTTTAGTGCCCATGGGTATTTAAGCTGTGAGAATAGTGGGAGACACTTTCAACATCTAATTTCTATCCCTTTTTGCAGCATTCTTCTTCTTGTGATTAAATAGAAGTCCTGTAGCGTTCACCCCACGAGACACTTTAGAAAGTTCACAGGTAACTTTACTACCCATGGACAGCTAAATGCATTTTTTTTTGGGGTAGCACGGTCATGGCCTTCATTGTTTTTTATGAACATTTTAATGTTTTTTTAATGCAAGATTACTATTAACCTGCTTCTTGGGTTTGCTTCTCTATTTGAAGAGCTGAGTGGGATACATCAGGACAGTTGTAGAACTGGGATTTCAAACTTCATCTCTTTTGTCCAGCTGCCATGCCAAAGTATAGGAGCATGGTGAGACCATTATTTCCTGAAAGGTAAATTGTTCATTTAGGGACAGGCATCTGAGATTGTTCCTTATTTCTTTGTCCTTACCATTTATTAACAACAAGGTTTGCAGCAAGATGATGGTGCCTTTAGCTCAGGATTTATCAGGGCAAATAACTGCAAGTGGAAGAAGTAAAGTTTCATGGAGGTGAATAAAGATGTTCCTGCCTACCCATAGCATTTAGACATGGCTAGTAAGAATGGGAAGCACCTTCATCTTAACATAACCTGCCCTAGTACTTTGCCGTCTGTCTCAAGACCTGCAATAGGAGATTTTGTCTGCCTCTCACAAGCTCTCCTATCAAGGCTGACTCCCAAAAAGGGGAACAGAGGGGTTACTTGACAATGTTTTCATTCAATTGCATGTTAAGGAATTAAATTAAGACCCTGATTGTAGCTGCAGTAGAAGACTAAAACTGGCATAAACCATATCTGAAGGTCTATTTTTTTTGTCTGTATAAAGAAAATAAATTAACCACTAGTCCAGTATGTGGGGCAGAACATTCCTAAATGATAGCAAGGAGAAAGACTTTCAGAAAAGCACCACAACTGCTGATTCACTAGTCAGTTACGTTTCTTCCTCCAACAGGGCATACAAGTTTCTTGTAAGAAATCACCAGCAGAGAGCTCTGAGGGGGGGTGGTATGCTGTGAAACAAAAACTGAAGTGGTTGCAGACATGAAGCCTCCCTGCTGAACATTAACGAACTGTAACATTTATATGTAAGGTTTGTGGCTTGTTGTGTATGCTTAGCTTGTCAAGTTTCTCGGGGCATTAAGGGTGGCAGTGTCATTTGTGCCACAGGCAAAGCCCTCTGCCTGTGGATGTCACAGTGACCTTGCCTGAACTGATAAATAGCTGTCTTACCCATGGCCTTTCCTAGCTGAGTAGGTTTGCCACTTACAGCGTTTTAAGGTCTGCTTCAAAAGAGATCAGTGGATAAGGCATTGCTCCTTTCTGCCTTCTAACAGCACATCAAGGGAATGCCAGAGTTCTAGGAGTAGCAGAGCAACCATTTTTACCTGTCCGTGCTTTCTTCCCTTTGAAAGGTGCTCATTTGTAGGGATGCATGGTGTTGTACAGCTTGTTGATTTTAGAAAAGGAAAAAAAAACGAAAACAACAACAGGATGTAAGGTTGGGGTTTTTTTTCCCCTCTTACTGTAAAAATCAGGCTTGTTCTCTGGTTTAATTTTGAAAGCAGACAAGAGGCGGTATTAAAATATAATGAGGGAATTCATTTTGTTGGTTCACCGTGGCTCAGATTTAGAAGGGAAAATAAACCCCCAGAAACCTTCATCAGCTTAAGGGCTCCCGTGTAAGGACGTTACGCTTTAACCTTCAGCAAACCCCGACACAGTCATGGCTTTAAGCACAGGCTCCAGTGTTTTCCTGGAAGGAAGACCCAAGCATCCTGGCAAGTGTTGCGTTACGGCTTCGTTTACCTTGATCGTAAATCCCAGGGGCAGACTTTCATCTCTTGGCAAGAGACCTGGGGTGCCTGGATTTTCCCACCTCCCTTCGGCTTGGCTTTTCCAGAGCTGCCTTTGCCGCAATCCGATCAGCCTGGGCTGACCCTTCTTCCGCCGTGCTCGGCACGGCCTGCAGGACCCTGTTCATCGGCCGGCTCTCCCGGCCTTTCATCAGCTGGAAAGGAGTGCCGTTTTCCTGCTTGCCCCCGTGAACCCCGGGGGGAGAGGAAAGCAGGAGCGGGAAGGGCGGGCTTGCCAGCCGGGTTTTTCCGTGGCGGGAGATGGGGAGGGGGTGGGGGGTGGGATGCGGTGGGTTTCAACCTGGACCAGTCGCCTGGTCTGAAAAAAAGGGAGGGGAAAAAAAAAAAAAAAAGAGGAAAAGAAGGGGAAAAAACCAAACAACACAAACAAACAACAACACCCCAAACTAGAGGGGGAAAAAAAAAAAAAGGCACAAGAAAACAACAAGAAAAGGCAAAGCAAAATATCCCCCACCCAAAAAACAAAAAGCACCAACCAACAAACAAACGACCCCAAGAAGACCCAAACGCAACCCAACCCAAAAAGCCAAACGCCACCCAGCCAAGCCCCCCAAGCAGCCCCCCCAGCCAGCCCCCCAGCCTTCCTGCTGCCAGGGCCGGGCGCGCTCCTCTTGCGTAAGAGGCGGCCCCGTCTTCCCCCTGGCTGCCGTTGCCATGGCGAGGTAGCGGGGGAGGATTCCTGGGATCCGTGAGCCGGGAGAGAGAGAGAGAGAGAGAGGAGGGGGGAGAGCGATTACGTCTAAAGCCGGCACTCCGCTGCGCCTCGCAGGAGGTGGCTGCGGGCCGGGCAGGTGTCCCGGGAGTTGGGGGGGACCCCGCCGGGGAAGGGGAGCCAGCCGGCAGCCCCCCGACTCTTGCAGGCATCGTTGTGAATAAAATAAAGCTGTGGGGAAGGGGGAGACGGCGGCTCCCGGGATGAGGTGGTGATGACATGTGTATGCGTGGGGGCTGCCTTCAGGAAAACTGAGGCGGGGGGGGGGGTAGGGGGTGGGTTCGCCCCGCAGGGCTGGTTCGGCTGGACAGGGGAGGCTGAGGCAAACCTGTGCCCGTGGCTGTATTCGAGGGGAGGTGGCTGTCGTGTGCTAGAATTGGGGGGGGGGGTGTCTTTCAATCTTTCCATATCGCAGTTCTCATCATTTTAATCGTAAGCATACAAACGCAACCTGCAAGCCCATAAGCAAGGAGTCTAAATGTTAGCCCTTTGCCTGGTATCTTAGTAGGGCAGCCTAGATCAGGTCACTGAGGTGTCTTTAATGTGAATGGAAGGAATGACGGAAGAAGACATCAGTGTCCGCTTGGGTGAGTTTTCCTTCGGTTATTATTAATTGTTAGTGTTCTGCTTCGTCTCTTGCTTAGCGTCAGGGTCTTTTTGCGCTTTGGAGCACTTTGCTACCCTTTGCCTGCTTGAATTCCTGGAAGCAGGTGGCAATTTACTGGTCTCTTTTTTTTTTTTTTGCACTGCAAGGATATCATTAGTGCAGGCAAAAACTTTGTCAATTCTGATGTTTAGTTTTGTCTTTGGAAAAGGTGATGGATTGTCTAGAAGAAAGTATGGAAAATACTGTGCTGCAAAATACTATATTGTAAATGTTTTTTCTGAAGAGAACAAACTCTGCCTGGGTTAATAATAATATTCATTGCCAGAAAACAAATGTGTGTGTGGGGAGGAAAAAAAATCTAAGTAAATTTAACATAAGCTGTTTTACAGCAGTGGAGTGAGAAATGTGTTGGGATGTAAGAGAGTACACTACTGGGAAATGATCTTGCATTACACCCACAGAGCATTTACTGTACATTAGTTATAGCCCTGTTGTTTTTGTTGTCTGCAGTTAATTGAGTAATTTCTTCCACAGCTGAAACTGCAGGTTAAGCATGTTTGCTTTGAAAGACAGTCTTCTGAATCAAGACTGCTTTTGCACTTACCGTGTTAACAAGCTCTTGAAAAGCACATTTTGTGCACTATGGTTATGAGTTCCTGAAAGGTATCGGTGGGGGTTAATTCACTGTTACATAAACAGCCAATAACAGCATTTCATTATACTGGAATTGCTCAAAAATAGTTATTAGCTTCCTGTTATTACTGGTGGAAAAGGCACTGTTTGGTATACTGAACAAAAACATTTCACTTCTGCAAATACTATTTGTATGAAAAAACCCTGAAATCGGCTATCAGAACTTCAGAGCATTAAAGTAATGGATGCTGTTGAATAAATTGGCAAAGCCTAACCACAGGCTGTAGTGTAGCTTCAGCATTGGGTTTTACAGCTGTGACGTTCTTTATCTCAAAGTTGTATTGGGGTTGGGGGGAGGAACCAAGCAACATCACAACCAAATCAGTTTTCCAGAAGCCACGTATGCAGAAGTCTGAGCTGGCAATGCATAAAGCTGAATAACACAGCTGGACCATAGCATGCAAGTGCAGGGAGCCAGAGGATGGGATTTATGGTGGTGGGGTTATGCAGTAGCTCAGCACCCTCCAGGCTGTGCAGGAAGAAGCTGAGGAGCAGTTTCTGAGGGTGTGAGTGGCCTGGCCAGGAAGCGGGAGAGCCCTGCCTGTCACTGTAGGGTGGCAGATGCACTTGCAGCTGTTTCTGGGGGTTTCTGGTTTTCAAGCTTCCCGTCAGGAATTGACTGTATAGATACTTTTGTTGTTGGAGTGTTGATTTAGCAAAGCAGGCCTGGTACCTGTTGAGGCAGGCTGCAGAACTGGTGCTGGCCTCTTTGGATATGGGCAGCTGTTGTTTGCTTAGAGAACTTGAAGTGTTTGGATATGAGAACTCTGCTTGCATTTAGACATCCTCTGTTGCCCCCAGACTAGCTTACAGCTGTTCTTCTTGGGAACTGGAAATATTGCTTCTGCTGCATTTCTATAAGAGAAGAGTTTAGCAAAGGGGGTTTTTTTGTGTGTAATTCAGCTATCCTTTTCATATGTCTGATGTTCATTAATATTACAACTACTTTCCAAGAGATAAAGTAACTGAAGTTTTTTGTTGTTTCAGCTATCACCAGCAGCTGTTTATTTAGGCTTGCAAGGCAAACACATGACACTGTGTTAACCTTTCTTTCCTTCCCATCTCCCCTGACCCCAAAGTAGTTCAGCCTGAAACTTGACCAGTTAATCACAGTTACCTTGGCAAAATTAAAAACAAATGAAGATAGATGAAGCTTGACCTTAAAATAATTTTGGAGAGGCTGGACATACGCAGCTGAAAGCATTAATTGCTGCTGTTTTGGCAGCTATCTTTGACAGCATAGGGTTTCAGTAAATGCTTCCTCCTTGAAGGAAGTGAGACATGCCCCATTGTCCGCTTTGCTTTTGCGGCCTTTCTGCAGCTCACTGGGTTGCTGAGTAGTTTTAATCAATGTTGTGTGGATATGGATTTCAGATATTTTCACTTCCCTGCCATGGAACTAGTGTCAGCTTATCTCTGTATCTCTGTTTCGGTGTATGTATGCTTGTCACAGGGAATTAAGTGTTTGTGCACCATTTAAAAATTGCAGACCTTTAGTACGGTCAATATAATTATAATGGAATTAATGACATTTTAAATTAAGAAGAATTTTACTCATTTATCTGTTATGTACCATTATTTGATTATAAATCCCAGCAGTGCTGATGGCCCTGGAGATGAGAGATGACAGGACACAGAATGTAGCAGAGGGTCAGTTATTAATATTGGTTCATGCAGTCCTGGCTTGTCTTGTGAAAAGACACTGAGGAAGCACCTACAACTCAACTGTGGAATTTATTTAGAGGGAGACTCCAGAAGAAAACCCAAGTGCACACCTTCCCGTTAGTACATTTTGAAATATTGTTGTGGTGTTAAATCGGACTGTGTAAGTTCATGCAGCATATTTTACCAAGAACTGATCCTAAACCTTTGCAAGTTGTCTTTCATCTAGGAAGTAGGTAGTAGAGGGAGATGGAGAAGTATGGATAAGGCTTTTGGATCTTAATGCAGATCAGTCTTCTAGCCCAGCCAAAGGGGAAATGTCAGGTGGGAGGTTGAGCTGGTTTGAAAGTAATGTATGGATTTCTTTTGGTGTGTTCTAAGTGTCCATTGGAGACAGTGTACTGCTATACCATAGTGTTTTGGTCTTTACTGTTGGATTTTCCAAGTTATAAAGAGTATGGTCACAAACCAGTTTGTGTTGAGCACAGTAGGATTTTATTCTCGTTGAACATCTGTGCTGTATTGCAGGTCTTTACTGTCATTGCAAGATAAATATCAGGTTTTTATTACTTAATAAAAAGTTTTATCTTTAAAGATCATTTTCCAAAAGATTGAAATGAGGTGTTACCTCACCTAGGAGTTATGAATGCTATTGTCAGGAGCACTTGGAAGTTGAATTAGATGAATACTCTTTTAATTAGCAGGAGTTTCTCATCAGCTTCTGTGGGAAAATTAGTTAAAACCCGTCACCAACATTCTCAAGTTTATCTTGAAGATTTTTGACTTTGAAATAAATTGCTACAAGTTGGAAGAAGTAGCTACTTTCTAACTTCCCTTGTTTTGTATTGTCCATACAATAATTAGATTACAGTGTATTCAGGAGACACATACCAGAAGTCAAGTGTGTTTTCGCAGAAGGATTTTAGGCAAATAGCTTTGTGTGATCCCACTGGGTCTGGTTTTCAGGAAGTCCCTTGGTGAAAACCAGGGTGGTGCAAGAACTGCAGTTGGGCACTTTGTCTCATTGGCTGCCTTTGAAGTTGTTAGTCTCAGTATTTAGTATAACCTGTCAGAATGTGTAAGGGCAGGAGGAGTTTGTGCCCCCACCTTGGATGCAGTCATTAATATGTGATGAAATAGCAACAAAACAAGCTTACTTTAAATTTTTTTGTGCCATTGTAAAAGACAGTAACTGAGAAGATAAGCTCAGGAGAGCATTGAAGTGGTTAATTCAAGAGTATATTCTATGTAGGTAGTTGGTAATGAGCTATTCAAATATCTCCAAGACTTCATGTGTGCAGCAACTGTATTCCTTAAGAATATAAATTATCTTTTCAGTAAATCTTTGGAGCGTGGAAATGTTTTGTGGACTGGAGCTAAGGCACACAGGAAGGGTATGGTAGGCACTGAACTTGTATATCTCACCACAAGTTCCTTAACCAGCTTCTACCCCCCCAGAAGTAATTTCCTGTGGCATTTCACACCCCCCCCCGCCCCCCCTACAGCATCATCCCACATATTCTCTTCTGCCTTCCCACCGCTGAGCTGTGTGGTCAAAAACAAGGGCCACAAGGTTTATAAGAGGGCTGGTGCTCGTCTCCTGTCAAGACAGGCTGAGATAGTTGGGGTTGTTCAGCCTGGAGAAGAGAAGGCTCCAGGGGAGACCTTAAAGCAGCCTTCCAGTACTGAAGGGCCTACAGGAAAGCTGGGGAGGGGCTTTTTATCAGGGACTATAACGATAGGACAAGAGGGTAATGGCTTTTAGCTGGAAGAGCAGAGATGTAGGTTAGACATTAGGAAGAAATTCTTTCCTGTGAGGATGGTGAAACACTGGAACAGGTTGCTCAGGAAAGCTGTGGTTGACACTTCCTTGGAAGTGTTCAAGACCAGGTTGGATGGGGTTTTGACAGATCTGGTCTACTGGGAGGTGTCCCTGCCTGTGGCAGGGGGCTTGGAACTATGTGATCTTTAAGGTCCCTTCCAACCCAAACCAGTCTGTGTATCTATGATTCCCTTTTCCCACTTGCCTCAGAAGAGGAAATTTTGTGCTCCTGGTAGGCATCTTGCTACCTGGTTTTTTTATGGCTTTGTGCCTGGAGGCTTTCCACAGAAGCCAGTCCTTTCTTTCATCTACACTCTGGGATTCCAGAGGAGCGGAGCAACGAAGAAGCAAACCTTTGTGTGAGATTTGGCTGGTTTGCAGTCATTTACCACAGGGGAGTGGAAGCCATAACAAGGGAGTTCCCACAGATAGGTGGATGTTGTGGGGTTGTGCCAGGAAGTTTTGGTTTCCTCAGAAAATTGTAAGATTAAATTCTGCTTCTCTTAAAATCCTTGGGAGCTTTTTAGTCAGCCTGAGCACAATCTGAATTTCGATTAAGTAGGGGGTTTTCTCGGTTAACCATTTTTTGATATTCAGGCTTTTCACTTATCTGGAGATACTTAAATTCCTGGGTAGGGCTCTTTATCCAGTGTTCTCTGTTGGTAGTTTATTGGGGGAGTCTGATGTTCACCTAAGTTAGGAGCATTGGTGGGGTTGGGGAAGGCATTTCAGCTTCATCCAATTAATTCCATGCGACAGAGAGATACTTCTCTCTGTGTGTCTGTGTACCATTGTCAAGACAGGTGTGTGTGTGTGTATATATATATATATATGTATATAAAAGATGTCTGTGATGAAGTCTGTAGCTTTACAATTGATACAATGTTGTTTGTGCAAATAGCAATTCCTATACCTATGGAAATTACCTAAAACAGAAGTATTTTCAGAATTACTCTTCTGAATGCTATCAAATTCGTTCATAGATTTGAGTGAACAATAAGTATTAAATCCACACTTAGTAAGTGTGTGCCAAGCCATGTCTTGCAGGGATGTCAGGTGATCTTCGGAGTAGATTTGTACTCTGTTTGAAGACCTGCAATTAAAGCTCATTGCAGTTAAATTCATAGGTCATTGTTGAAGTTATTTTTAGAAGTGTGCCTTTGTTTGCCTTTATCACTTGTGTATAATGTGAAAAAGCAACAAAAATGTCAGAAAATTCAAAACTCGACATATTTTGGTAATTTTTCTGAAATTAAAATGTGTATTAAGAGTTCCATTGTTATGCATTTTAAATACTTTTGTTTTAATTTGACTTTTCAAAGTCTGCTTTTTTTGTTGTTGTTGGAATTAGTAGCAAAAACTGAAACAAAGCTTTGGATATAGTATTTTTTTGAGAAAAGATGAAACTGATCATTCTAGAAAATATTTTGTAATGTAATACTTGCTGAAACCCATCTTTCCACAAATGCCTTAGATTTTTGGTAATGAATTTTCTGACCTTTTTTTTTAAAAAAAAAATTTTGGCAGATCCCTCCTGTCAGCATCCTCTTGTCATCAGCATCGGAGCCTACAGGTTCCTTGGGGAAGCTAGGCCATTTAAGCTATAGAAAATAACTCAACTACTACAGCCAAAGCTAGCTGTGCCCTTTGGTAGTATTGTAATGTGATAAATGGCTGGTAGATCTTTAAATAAAATTTAATTTAGTGTTTCAAAACACTAGAATATCTTAATGAGAGTCCCAGCATTGACAGATGTTAATAAGGCTCCATGTATCTTAACTCTGCATTTCCCAACCGTAATGTGTTTGAATTTATTTTTCTCTGATTTTATGGATATTCATTACTTGTTTAGGGGATAATTGTAAGGATAATGCATCATTTAATGCATTTTATTATCCATTACTGAGATATAATGTTGAACTGATTCCTTAAAACCTAGTTTTTATATGGGGATTTTTAAAGGACAGTATATGGTTTTATATGCTTCATCCACTTCTTGTTACATTGGATTTGCAGTATAAAGCTTAAAGCCCCTTTGATAATCCAGCACAGAAGTTCTTAATGGCCTGTACAAGGTATCCCAAAATATATTTACTTTTGCAGTTTACTGCAGCCCTCTGTTTGTTTTTTTGTGGGTTTTTTGTGTTTTTTTGTTGTTGTTTTGGTTTTTTTCATTATGATTAAAGGAAGCCTTACTGTTACACTGTTTGGCTTCAGGTTTTACTTCTTAAGTTATATATTTATAAAGAAAAAATTTGTAAATTAATATGACCAGCCATGTCAAATCTGAACTAGAGACGAAACACAAAAAAAACAAGACTTTGGTTTATTGTATGAGAGGGGATGTATCATTTCCCACTGCAAATCTTCAGCAATCAACAAACAGTTTAACAAGAGTCTGATTGGTTATTTACTTCTTATTTTCTCTCTCATAGTTCTTCTGTCAACAGCATTCAAGTGGAGTGTAGCATGGTTATTTTTAATGTATCTTTCTTGGTTGAATAGATCAAAACATGAACAGTTTAATGAAGGTTGTGTTTTTACAACCTGGGAACTTCATCTATGTTCTTCATCCTATTAAAACCATCAGTCTTCATCAGACAACTTAACCTTCTTCTTCCACTTGAAATAATGACAAGGGCAAATATTTGTCAACATCCCTTCAAACTGATGGTTTCACTGCTTCTTGGAGGTCTGGAAAAGCGTTTTTGCCCCTTCCTGCAGCAAAGGGATAAAATGATGAAAAACGGTTTTGAGTGAAAATGAATTGCACCTTAACAGCCACAATGATTTTGTCAGGATGTTTAGGACCTCAACCAGAGATACGGATTTCTGGAATCTGTAACACTTCATAAACAGAATCAGTGTTTTTTTAATAGTGTATTTAAGTTAAACTTCCTGGGAGAAGGACATTTTCCCCCCTTTTTATATGTGTCTGTCACACTGCTTGGTAGAGATGGTCCTGATTCTTCACTACCAGACTGTGATATTGACACCAGTGTCACCTTCAGGCCTTCACTATTATAATGCTGCCTCAACATTGTGATGACCGGGGCTGCCAGGCAAATAGGCCGGTTTCTACTTAAAAGGGGTCAGAGATCGCTGCCACAGTTTGCCAGGCACCGATCTACTGTTGATGGCTTTGACTGGTACCTTCACAGCATCTTCCTGCTGTGTCTCCTCCTGAATGTGTGCCCAGAGGGAGGGTTTCCATGGTTTTGGAATGACCTTGAGCTGAAGACCTGTTTGTTCAGGAGGTAGAAGGTCTTTAATGAAACTGGGGCAAGTAGAAATCTTCATAGTAAGGCCCTTGTGGTATGTGCTGTATGTGCTACCTGACAGGTATGTATTTGTCTTGACTGATGACTATTCAAATACAGACTTTGATTTTCTAGATCTTACTGTAGTTGAGGGTGCCTTGATTGCAAGTATCTCCCCCCAGACGATGTCCCATTGCCTTTTCATGGGCAAATAGTCCCTTAATTGTTTGTATCCTGCTCTTTGCCATGGCCTTTCTCTTGTAAAATGAGTTCCAAGTGTTCTGTTTAGGAAGAATACTGTCAAATATTACCTGCTGTGAAATGGCATTTGTTTCTGGTGATGGGGCTTGCTGCTGTAGGTATCTGTCTTGTATGGCTTTGGGAGGAATGTTCAGTAGATACTTGACGACCTGCTGTAGGAGGAAGAAGGTGCAGGGGTGAAAATGGAGGAGGTTCTTGTGAATGTCGAGGTATCTTGCAAGCCTGGAGCTCAGCCTACGTTCCCCTACTGAAAGAGAGAGAGAGGTACTGCCAAGAAATTAATGTCTACTTTATTGGGATGCTGAAGGTCTGGGTGCACCACATTCAGAGCACTTCTGTGGCTTTGCTCACAGACCTAAGCTTGGGGAGAAAAATAAAAAATGTTCCAGCTGGAAAGAAACTTAGTTTTTCTTTAATATAAAAAAAAAGCAGGGGGGGGGGAGGAAGCCAAAGCCTTGGAGTGCCTTGGGTGTGTTGGGTAATTGTGTACTCAAGAAATGAAGTTACATAAGGGAGGAGGACGCTCCTGTAACCCTGCCAAGAAGGCAGGCGCTGCTGGAAATCCACGCGCTGCAGAAGAGCTCCAGTAGGTGCGAGAGGGAAGAAGCTTTATCCTTTGTGCTGTATTTATTCATAACAAGAAGTTGTCTTTGGAATGCCTGTCTGGCACCAGAGGAGCCCCAGTTTTTATCCTGTGGAGCTGCTTTTTCTTGTCGGTGTTGCGGGTAGAAGTTTTTTCTGACGTGGCAAGGGACAGGTGGGTGTTTTCCGAAGTCCATCCTAAGGCTTTGCCACTGCCGGTTGAGACAGGCCTGGTGAGCTCCTGGTGGACGCAGGGTGGTTGTCAGAGCAAAGAGCTGGGCAGCAGCTCTGGTGGCTTCTATCCCAGAGCTGTTTGATGAGGGAGAGGAAGGACGTGGAGGGATGGAGAGGCAGCACACAGCAGAGCGTGGTGTGTAGGGCGTCAGTCTGGGTTGCCCAGTTCAGTAAGAAAGACCCCCACAAATCCTAAATGCTGGACAATGATGTCCAGATCTACCTCTCAGGCTTGCAAGTGTGCATTTTTGGGAGAGTTTTAAAAGAAGGAAGCCTTCTGGACAAAACTAGACTATACTGCATTTACTGAGTATGCACATTTTCAGCTAACATAGTTTATGAACAGGCCTTACTGTTTGCTTACATTCCTTGTGGTACAAATGCCAAATATAAATGCACGAGAAACTTTATTTCTTGTATTTCTTTCAAATATAATTTGATTTTACTGTGAAAACATTTCATGAGTTGAGTTTGGGATGTGCAGCAGAACAGCAAAGAGATTTAATACTTTGCTTAATTTAGAAGAATGACCTTTCAGAGAAAAACACTGTGCTTGTCAAAAATATACTGAAGAATTAATTTCTTATGATGCCAGTGTGTTAGTTGACTTTCGAGAGCAGCCATACAGATAATGAGTTTTATTTTTATCTTGGGTCTGTCTGATTGTAGTGCCTCTTGCAAATCAAGTCACTTTGCTGGCTTTTATGGTTATAAATACATAGCAAAATTTGGAAGCAAAAAGCAAAACAAAAAAAAAAACACCAAAAAACAAGCCAACGAAACAAAACACCAACCAAGAAAAAACCCTAAACAACCCAAAGCTGTATGACCAGCCTGGATACCTTGAATTTTAAACAATATTGCAGTTGGAAGATCAGTAACCCCCTCCCAACCCCCCTCCACACCCCAATGCTCCCCAAACTACCCTTGCAATACTATATAGAAGTACCATACTTTTATTTTAAAGAGCCCTAATAGAAACTGTGTTGCATGTGATAGCAATGTTGATTTGCATTTGAAAATAATTTTTTGCCCAGCCCAAGTCAGGTTTCTGACTGCTTAAATGGATTTATGTTTAGAACATAATCCTTGTTCACTTTGACAGAGCTGGCAACTTCAGTGAGTGTATTTGTGCAGATAGATTGAGAAAGATTCAGCTTTTGGTATAAAGACTTTAGCTTTCTGGTTTCTGAGAACTATTTTCTTACAGTTAATTATGCATCCTTAAAACTGTGTACATTCATACACATATGTAGAGGGAGAGACAGCAGTTTAGTTTGCAAACTATTGAGCTTTGTTTTGCCTATCAATGTTTTACATTATAGTTTGAGTCAGAGCAATCTCCAAAATATTGACAGGCTCGGATCAAGAGAGTTACAAGTCAGGTCATATCTATGGTCACATATATTATACTGTATGTAAGTGGCTATTACTGGAACATTGGTATATTCCAATATACTGCTTTAAGAGCTATTGCTGGGCTGGTTCAAGGTGGTCCTTTGCAGTTTATCTGGACCAGGGATGGATGTCAAAACTGAAGGTTTGTGTTCTTGCGACCTCCTGGGCGACTCTTGGGGCTCTGGGCAGGTAGTGAGGAGGGTGCAGGAGTATTCCCCAGGAGACAATTCTGAGGTACCTAAAGACTCTGTTTAAAAGTGCTGATTGTTCAAAGCCTTTTGTCACTAAAAGCTAATCACACCCCAAATTTATTAAGAGATGGCTCAGCATGGATGGGCATGGAAACAGGTTTGTGGAAGCTAAAATACTGCAAACCAAAAATCCTTTTCTGTGCTTGAATTCTAATAATTGAGGTGGGTTTAGATGGAGTGGTGTCAACTCCAGAGCAAACAGCCTACAAGTTTAAAAGTCTGTGTTATTTAAAAGAAGGACTGAAGGGTCAGTGGTCGGGTGCGCTGGTAAGTAGGACTGAAGTGCCTGTGTCAGGAAACAGGAGACTCTGAGCTCAGCTGTGTAAAAGGTTGCAACTCGAGTGAAATGCAACAGTAAATCTAAAATGCATGATAAAACCACATAGTTTTAGCTTCATCATTAAATTTTAGCAGTATTTTAATGTTCTTGTATTAGAAATTATTTAGGTTGAGTATCACATTTGCTGAAAATACATTTGGCTTCAAGTTGCTGTTGAAATAGAAAAGCCCCTGTTGCTCTTTTGGTGGCTGTGTTTTTTTGCTGGAGTCAGTGGGCAGCAAGTTACTGTCATGTGTTGGTGGTGATGGTCAGGTCACTCTGAACTCTGCTCAGCTGAGTGTTTTTGTTAATATCTCAAGTATACTCCAACTCTGCGACAGCAAACTTACTGTAAATCTGTGCTGATCTCTTTTTGGGTGGTAGTTTCTTAGAATAGCTTTAGTTATTGTTGGAATCGTGGCAACTTTAAAGGGTATTGCATGCATGTAAAGGTTTTTCATCTCAACCAAAACAAAGGATGTCAGTTTCTAAAGCAACCAGAATTATTTTTAACTCTTTCCTAATTTCTTAGGAAAGTCAGAGTGATTCATCAGTATCCTGTCTTGAAGTGACCCCTGCAAAGTGTTTCAGAGGGAGAATAACAAGTGGTTCAGGGTGCAATTTTCCAAGAGCTCATGTGGACCATGGGGTTTTCTTTTGTGGACTTTTTAAACCTTTCATGCAGTGCAGTTAGTAGCTGGGTGGTGTTCTGAAAAGCACATTTGATCTCCATCAAGAACATTTGCCCTTACCAGGGTGTGGTGGTGTTAATAATATGAGAGTTGAGATTCCCTGATACACAGCTTCAGTGTTTCATGACAAAAGCCGAAGAGCTAATATCTGATTGTGTTTAAAAGGGGTTCTCTGTAATGTTTTCAAACAGGATTGATCAATGAATTCATTTGCAGTGGGAAAGCTAAATCTCAAAACACATTTATTTTCAATATCTGCCCGAAAGCAGGGAGGAAATGAGAGCTGAGATAAATCGGTAAAACAGAAATTATGAGAAGTTTAGCTCCTAAGCCCTATATCTTGATATTAGAAATAAGAGTTATGAGTTTTCGGGTTGGTCTTTTTTTCCAGCAGTGCTCAGCTTGACCCTTCCCTGCAACATTTGTTATTTTATATACTTGCATTGTGTCAAGTATTTTTGAGCCCTCTGGAAGTTAAACTGCTGCAATCTTTTACACTTTTTGCATATGGATTCTTCTGCAGGCTCCTAATTATTTTTATTGCCCTTTGCACTTTTTCTGTGTCTGAATTAGTTGCGTTATTGTTGTGTATATTTTTCCTGAAGCAACACATCATTTTATCTGCAAATACGGCCTCCTCCTACAAAGGATTAAATAAGAAATAAATCGGCAAAGTGCCCAGGAATGAATCTTGTGCACTGTGTGGTTATTTTCAGAGAATCGCCATGACCTGCAGGTCAGTTCCTCAGTGCTGCACACCAAGAGGTCATAAATTGAATATATGGGTAGTTTAAACACATACAGGAATTTGACCTATTTATTTATTTCTGTATTTCAGTGCTTTGATCACCACTTTTTGTCTTAGCATGCTTGTTGTATCACAGCCTTCCAGGTAAAAACACTTTTCCATAGTCTACAATTTAGGCTGCTAAAGTACTAGTTGGGTTGCGTTGCTCTTGCTGCCCTATGAGGAGGTGAATCCTAAGATGTCTTGTAACAGACTCTAGTTAGATTGTGAATCAGGCCAGGAACTTAAACTATTTGCATGCTCAGAACTATATCGTGGTAATAATTTGCAAAGGGCGTCTGGTTTTCCACATTTCAGTCCCAGCTTCGCAGGGGTTTTCTAATGAGTGCCATTGGGGTTATCTCTGCTTTTGTGCTAAGTTTAAAGCAACAATTTCTAAATCTTGAGTTTACTTCAGCATGTGAAGTAATGAAATGGCAACCTCCAAAATCTTCAAAATTACCTACTAGAACCGTGAAAGTGTAAATTTTATTCAGTTGGTAATGGGTGATTAAGGTCAGAATCTGTTCTTGAATCCTGGCTTGAGTTGTTAATTAATACTTTTTGCGTATTCAATTTGAATAAAACTTAATTTCTGAAAATTCTTAAATATAAAATCATCACTGTTTAATATAGTTGGAAGTAATTACTAAATAGTATAAAATAAATAAGTGCTAAGATATTTAAAGACCCATATCATAAACTTGACATGAATAGGGGATGTTGTTGCCTTTTGGGGTGAGGTAGCTTTAGGGGTTTGTTTTGGTTTTTTTGTCTTACAGGCTTAAAATTTATTCTGAAGTGTGAAGGCAAAAACCAAATGCCTGACTACCTGTAGAGAAATTGGTTAATCCTGCCTCAGGGTTAGCCTGAGATTATTTGGATTGTAATTATGAATTGTAACTACAGAAAATGAGAAGCTGGACAGAAAGACTGCCAAAGATATGAAATCATCAGGTCATCTGCTGTATACGTGTGTATTTTAATTAAATTCAGTCACCAATAAAATATTATCCAGTGTTTATTTACACAGGAAAAGAGATGGGAAATCATGTGTTTAGTATTTTCCTACTTGCTGAGATTTTTCCTAAGCAGAGTTCTCAAGGTAGGATCTATCATATTTTGGGGAAGGAGAAAGAAAAAATAGACAATAATTTTGGTGCCTCATTTCTACAGCATAGACACTATGTATTTTCTTATTTTTTTCGTCTTACTATGTTTTATCCTGCTTTTGTTCTCCCATCTCCTTTTCTTCTCCCTTACGCATTTCAGTGGGTAGCAAAACATTTGCCTGTGTTTTTGAGAACCATGAAGAAAGAGAAATTCTGTCTGAGTTCTGTGCACAACCCAAGGTCTTCCCCAAGTTGCAGGCATCAGAAGCCTTTGACCTACTGTGGTTCGTGCAGGGAATACCAGGTATGGGCATTTGGTAGATGACCACCTTGTCCTACCACTTACCAGGCCTTCAGTATCAGCCATGGGTGACTCTGGTGTAGAGGGTAGCACGAAGGTCTTGCTCATGTGATTCTTGGCATAGAAGGGGTTGGCAAAAGGGGAAACCTGAGAGAGACTGAGGAGCACCAAGGCCAGCCTTGCTCCTGGTTTTTCTGTGAATCTAGCCATGCCAGCACTTTTGCATAATAGTTTTTAACAATGAACAAGGTGAAATTAGAGAAGATGTAAGCATGAGGGGAAGAATGAATATTTAGAGAAGAAATAAATATTAGGGAAGCAGCACCTTGGCAGGTGATCACTAATGATTTGTCAAGAAAGTCCGAGGAAAGACCACCCAAGAGGCAGAAGGTGTCCACTGTGTGATCTGCCACCAGCTGCCTCCCTTCTCCCCAGGTGGGTGCCCCGGTACATCACTGGCAGGTCTGGCTCAGCCCTGTGCATGAGTGAAAAGCAAAACACCTCTGTCTTCCATCACAGGTTTTCATCAGGAGAAAATATTTGACAGCTCTGGACTCTTTTTTTTTCCCCTCTCTCCCAACAGATTTTCACTTTCCTCATGTACTGCCCCTGCAGTAAACATCAGGCTTGGCTGAGATGTTTAGTAGGATTCTCATAAGCTTTAATGAGAAGTTGGCGAAGCCTGTTCCTTCAACGCAACTCCAGGTGCTTAGGTCAGGGCGGCTCAGTGGTCTGATAACCCCTATGAACCTCCTCAGAGAAGAGAAATTAAAGAGTGAGAGAGGTTGTCCAGTTGGCTTCGCTCTCTCCTCCTTCCCTTCTTTGTCTCTGCAAAGTTTCCAATGTTATTTTTCTTCCTATTAACCATGCAAAATTTTGGTCTCAATTACCCTTATTCTGGCTGGAAATACGGAAACTTTGAGCAGAAATTTATTTTAGCTGAGCTGTTGAAAAGAAAATTGAGAAAAATACTTCTGTGAATAGGTAAGACACATTTAAAACTGAAATAAACAGATCAGGATATGTATGAGGGAAAACACAATTTAAAATCTTAATAGTTTGGGAAATACGGGGCTCTTTCTCAAGTAATTCATTTTAGTGCTACTAAGAAAAAATTCCAAAGAGGCGTGTTAAAAAACAAACCCGAAAAGCAGTTTCAGGTCCTTACACTGGACTTGCATTTTTATTGTTTTAGTCAAGTCATACATTCTAATAATTTCTTCTCCCACTGACAATATTTTGCAGAAGTGACTGTTCCAACAAAACAAAAAATCTTACTGCAATTAATAAAGTTGGGTGCAAGTATTTCTGCTCCTCTGTTGTGGCACAGGGTGGATTTGTGCAAGATCTTTTTGTGAAAGGCCAGAATAAACATTTTTTTTTGAGGACTTGGGAGTCCCTGGATGCTCACTTTGGCACATCACTATTGAAGCGAGCGAGTTCCAGGCTGAACTGTTCACTTCCCAATGCAGGATGGGATGGTGTGTGCAGCAGCTTGCTGTGCCTTTCTCCCACACGTTCCTCGCCGCCCCCTCATCTTCAATCAGACAACGCAAAATTGAGCGTGAATTCTAAATAAAAAAGGAAAAAACACCCGGGTGATGTTCAGATTGTAGAGTGCCATCATTTCGTAGGTGTGTGAGAAGCAGCTAGCTAATTATGTTCCTAAGCTTGCAAGGAGATAAAGAAAATTTCACCAGTGAACCTAGAAAAAGGGGGGAAGAGGGCTAGGTTTATGGTTTGGTTTAGATTTTACCTGTTGGTTTGTGGGGTTTTTTTAAGAAATCATAATAGTTTGCTGTTCTACAGCAACAGGAACTGTACTTCTTTTACAATGAGGAGAATACGAGTGGATCTTTTATTTTTTTACTTCATATTTCAAAACACTGTATAGCATATTGTTAAAACACTTAACTGTATACTATAATTTTTTGTTTCCTCTCCTTTATTTACCAAACAAAAATCTTCTCAGCTTCTTGTAGTAACTAGGGTGTTTTTTTTAATAGAAGTTAATGAACTAAATTTACAGTGTCAACATTCCAGGATGTTTTTTTCAAGACTTTATTTGTTGTCCAAGTGTATCTTAGAGATAGTCAAAAAAGGAATGTCAGTAAGATGCTTCAGCTTGCTTTCTTTCATTTCTTGGGGAGAAATTTATCCTGTTTCTTAGAGTGGGGGAGAGAAAGTGAGATCATTGAAATGTTTTTCTTCACATTTAATGCCGATTGCCACCCAGGGCAGGAAAGCAAATATTTTAACAACCGCCACCCCAACAAAGAAAGAAAAAGAAAAAGATTTGGGTCAGGACTGTATGTTGGGGGTGTCATTAAAGATTTCACTGTTTTGTTTCCCTTCTCTATATTCAGCCCCAGAAAAGACCACCTGGGGCTCCACTGCAGCACATTTTCACTCCTCAGTGGTGCTTATAAATCATGCTGGGTTCTTCGCCCCTACTGCCTTTTACCATATGTGTATGACCTGAGCAGTTCTGACTCTTTCCGGTGGTCAGGTACAGGGCAGTGCTGTCCCTTACAGGTGAGCCGAGGTGGGTAGGGTCCCTGCAGGTGAGACCAACGGCAGGGAGCCAGCAGCAGCAGAGGTGTCCCCTGGGGCTCCTGGGGCCAGCCAAGGCAGGCATGGCAGAAGAGAGAGACAAGAAGTTAGCTGGCTGCACTGGAGACAGGTTTTGACAAGTGCCCTGTGATCAGCACAGCCCTGCTCCAAGCAGAAATCCTGTGATTTATGGGGCTTGGGGAGCAGGGACAGGGAAGCTTGAAAATGGCTCATGCGGGTTGCAGGTAGCCAAGTAGCTGCTTAGAGCTGAGCACAGCCTGAGCAGGCTGGTGCGTGGCTGTGACCAGAAAATAATCACTTTATAAAAATGTGGGTGTTTGTCGCTTGGCTTGCTGTGATGGAAGACTATAGGTTCTCTATTTTTCCTGAGGAAATGGGTACCTGTTTGAATGGAAGGTTACTGGCTGGCAGGACACAGGCTGAATCTGGCCCCCAGAATGTTTTCCTGCTCTCCATACCCTCTCACTCATTATTTATTTATTTATTTATTTATTTATTTAAGTGTTGGTTTTGTACAGTCTTGTCTTGTAAGACTTACCTGCCATTCAGCTCTTGAATAAACAACTGAAGTAGTGGGGGACACAGGCTTTTATGGTGCCAGAGGGTTGTGGTGTAGGATCTGCTGCTGTGTGCTCTGGGGTGCTCTGCAAGGTCAGCCGTCAGCTTGTAATTTCTACTTCAATTAATGGTTAGGAACTTGGTGACTCACG
Source organism: Apus apus (assembly GCF_020740795.1). Taxonomy (NCBI): domain Eukaryota; kingdom Metazoa; phylum Chordata; class Aves; order Apodiformes; family Apodidae; genus Apus; species Apus apus. The sequence goes on along the minus strand of NC_067283.1, from coordinate 66,536,377 downwards.
TCTAATAGTTCTTTAAAAGTAGTAAAATAACAAAGCTGCAGCATTGCTTTTCATTTCCACTCATCCCATGCTGGGAATATATTGGTGAATATGTGTTCCAGTGGTGTTGTTATTAGGCCAAGAGAGGTTCTCCTCCCCCTCTATTCTGCCTTGGTGAGGCCGCATCTGGAATATTGTGTCCAGTTCTGGGCTCTTCAGTTCAAGAAGGACAGGGAACTGCTTGAAAGAGTCCAGCGCAGAGCCCCAAAGATGATTAAGGGAGTGGAACATCTCCCTGATGAGGAAAGGCTGAGGGAGCTGGGTCTCTTTAGCTTGGAGAAAAGGAGACTGAGGGGTGACCTCATCAATGTTTACAAATATGTAATGGGTGAGTGTCAGAAGGATGGAGCCAGGCTCTTCTCGCTGATGTCAAATGATAGGACAAGGGGCAACAGGTGCAAGCCATGCAAGGTAGTTCCACGTAAACATGAGGAAAACCTTTTTCACTGTGAGAGTGACAGAGCACTGCAACAGGAGGCCCAGAGAGGTTGTGGAGTCTCCTCTGGAGACATTCAAAACCCTCCTTGACATGTTCCTGTGTGAGCTAATCTAGGTGACCCTGCTCTGGCAGGGGGCTTAGACTAGATGATCTTTCAAGGTCCCTTCCAACCCCTAACACTCTGTGATTTTGTGATTCTGTAATTTTTATTTCCTGTTGATACAGAACATCTCCCTTCTGTCTGATTTTCTCTTTAAGTGTGTCTACTGAATGGCTTCTTCCTTCCCAAAGTACTAGCTTGGGAAGTATCTGGAAAGTTTGGGTTTTTTAAGGTAATCAGCCCAGAACTTTTTTTGTTTAAGGTCCTCCTAACCCTGTGTAGGGTGTGCATGGTTTCTGGAGACATGGTTTGTCCTTGCTCTCACCATCTTTGATGGGAACAGCTCATGGCTGGAGAACACAAAGTGCTCATTGGGATACTCAAAACCTAGTTTTCATCTCAGATCTTGGGGGAGGATGGGAGCAGGTAGAGGAGAACAGTAAAATAAGTCTCTAAAGTGAGGTATTGGCTTAATATGTATATTTTCCACCCCCAATTTGTGTTTGCCTTGAGAAGGGAACATGAACTGCCTAGGGCTGTTTTTCTTGGAAGCCTCTTAAGAATGGCTGAGTCCCTGTTCATGGCTGGAGCAGGCAGCTAATGAGAAAATACCATCTCTTTGTGCCTTTGCTTAAGTTTTGTGTTTCAGGTATGCCTAGTCCTACATCTGCTTGTATTGATTAGTTTTTCGGACTTTTTCTTTTAAATTGATCAAATTTCTGTTACTGTGTTTCATTTTAAAGCTGTAGCTAGTAACATTTCATTTGGCATATAAAAAATGAGGGCTAAAATAGGAGATTGCTGTGGAGAAATAAACTTGAAAAGTCCACAGAACAAGGTTTAGCATAATAGCTTGCAACAATGAGACCTATTAAGTTCTTGGAAAAAACAGCAAGCAAAAAAGGAGATAAGGTAGTTAAATTAATGAAAAGCTTTCAGTTTGCATTTAATGTGGAGTTAACCTAAAGAAGAATTTTTAATTTGAAGGTGATTTTGCAATCCTGTTCAAAGGGAATTTACCAAATAGCATAAAAAATTTCAAGTAGAGATACTTTTTGGAGAAATAGGTACTGTTATGTTGGGCTCAGAAAGATAGGAGGAAAAGGGTGGAGCAGAGGCAGCTGGACCATTGGTCTGGAAGAAGTCCTAAGCTGCGTTACAGTTGGTCCAATTAGTTATAAGGAAGATACATGAAAATGCTCCAGCATTGACAGGAGCTGGTGAGGAAGGAGTGGGCACAGTGGCTGGAGGTGATGAGTCAGAAACATGTTCTTTGAGTTAGGTGGTGAAGGACGATGGAGTTTGCAGAGGCTGAGTTTTAAAGACAGACTGCAGTTAAGGACAGGGTTTTAAAGAAGAGAGGGTATTGAGTGAACTCCCTCAATACACCCCAGAAAGAAAAATCTCTCGTGTGTAAATTTATTGAGAGGCTGATATTTACACATTTTGCAGTCAATGCTTGTTCCTTAGCAGACAAACACCACTGGGTGTTTTTCAGTTAATAAAAGTGTCTCTCTGTCCATTCCTGTTCTTCTGAGTGATAGGGGAAAGAGAACACATACTGACTGAAGTGGCAGTGTTGCTGAATTGATGGAGATACCCAGGGAGGTGAAGATGAAGATGCAAATGAAAATGCAAAGGATTTCAAAATGACATTAGGTTGCTGTGCAACCATATTGTAAAATGACGAATGAAATTCAGTGCAGACAAATGCAAAGTGATGTCCACAGGAAAAATATTCTGACTTTTCATTTAGATTGAGTTGCTTGTTAACATTCAGGCATGAGATTTTGGGGTCATATATTTGTATGAAGAAGTCAACTGTATGCTTACTAGCTGTCAAAAAGCAAATAAAACATTAGGAATGTTTATGGCAGTAGAAGAGAAAAATGTATCTGTCATAGCATGTGTCGTGATGTGCCTTCATCATGAACACTGGGATCTATTCTGACATGTTCCTTTTAACTCTCTTTCCCTTCCTGGCTTTCACCTCTAAAGAGGATTAGTACCTGAAAAATCTGCAGAGGTCATAAGTCTATTGAACAGCCTTTGTGTAAGGAATATTTTTTGTATTCATAGATGAGGCCCTGCAGTTTGAAGAAGAGAGATGTGAAAAGCTCACATGGATTCAAAGCACACTTGAAGAAACTTCTGTCAGAGTACCTGGTGGGACCTGTGAGGTGTGAGGGCAGCTTCTGAGGCTTGCTTCAGAGCTGTGTCATTTTAGAATCCAGGACTTCCTGCATGTCCTGTTCTGCTTTTCCCTCGACTTCAGTTCTAGGCTACTGCTGGAGTCTAGGCTGGACTTTTGGCCTGACTTGTGTATTTTGCTTTGCTTCATTTTTTGTTATATGTCATCAAAAAACCTTTTTTTTTCTTAGCCACCAGTACTACTTATTGTCCATCTTAATATCAGGTAATTATAAGAACTTCCATATCCAAAGGTCTAATTACTTAAACCGTTTTCGTCACAATTTCAGGATCTCAATAGAGAGCTATTTTTTAAGGTGTATTAAGCTTAAGGTAATTAAGCTGTCTTTGAGCAGGGTTGTTGGTACTTTAGGTTCCTCAGTGCTGAATTTATCTACTTTTATACCTTGCAAACTCAGTAGCGTTTGAGGAACTCCAGAAAGAATAATAAGCAATTACAGAGCAGTTTGACCCCTCGGAGAACTTGAAGCTGTTGTCTCAAGTGATGAAACACCAGCTCTTGATGTTGTCCTACCTGTTGAACCAGTTTTTTGACTTACAGTGTTGGGCATGCCCTCCCTCAGCAGCGCTTTCGGAGTACAGGAAAGATGGATGGAAAGTTTTTCCCGTTTGTCTGGGGAGTGGCTGGCTTGACTGCTTGCTGTGCTTTGGTATAGTATCTGTATTTGAGAAAATACACAAATTAAGGAAATCTTTTGGGTCCCACATACGTTTCTGGTGAGTGGAAGAGGTGAGGGATTTTGTGGTTTTGTTTTAAAAATGCTTGCAGGTATTTCACGGGCATTTTTTAAATTTCTGTGTCAGGCTAGAGGGAAAAAAACGCAACAAAACCAAAAAAAACCCCACTTCTTTCCAGTTGGGGGACATCAGATCAAAGGCCACTAAACCTATCAGGAGGAGTGAACCTGTCTCAATGCAGAAAGTAGGAAGGTACTCATAGCAGCAGCTTGGAGAAGGTGGATAAATAACAAAAATATTTATTTTTTTTTTTTACTTTTAACCCCGGTATTGGATATAGGCATAGAAAAAAAACAAAAACAAAAACACAACAGTCGAATCCAGGCCTGGAACAGTGAATGCCTTAGAGGCTGTAAAGTAATTATTAGGCAGGTTTTAGTGATAATAATCACCCTGTCCTAGGTATGCAGCTCGAATTTGTCAGTCAGGGCAGAACAATGCTCTAGCCATCAGCATAGCAATGGTGTAATTATTGTGCTAGGTGGCTGATTAGGAGCTATGCAAATGACACCGTAATCAGCACTCGTGTTTGTGCTTTGTTAGAGGAGCGAGACAAGGTGTCACGGAGTTGCCTCTGGTGGCACAGCTCCTGGCTCTCAGGAGCACACCTAGGATCCACTGGCTTTGTGGGGCAGGTGGAAAAGGGGCTAGCCATGGCAAGTGACAGCCTTGCACAGTGGTTTACACAGAGGGAAAATGTGCCCGGCAGATTTCTGAAGGTTCTTCACCTGCTCTTCAGAGTTTGCGGGCCTGGCAGCTGCTGTGCTGTGCCTGTCCCCAGAGACGCCGCACTGTTCCCCGTGTCCTTCTGCCACTGGTGCTGCAGGGCGGCAGCTGTCCAAAAAGACTCTTCCCACCTTCGCGTGCTCTGCTTTTTTAAATGAGTTTAAAGGCCTCGTCATAAAAATTCAGATCATGCCAAAAGGAGAAAAAAAAAGTTGAAAGCTCCCCAATCGTAAACTGTTGACACAGGGACTGAGTTTTTGTCCATATTAAGAGTGCTTCTGTAATTTGTGCACATTATACCTTGTCAGCATCATCAGGAGCCCTTGCCACGCTTAAGTACACATAATGGCAAGGATAAAGCTAATATATGTATACAATTTATATACAACCTCTCCATTGATTGTTTTTATTCTATACGCAGCGTAGCTGTTCGTGATTGATACTAATTTAATCTTCAGATTACAGATTGTATTTTCAAATATGCAAGCCTCTTTTTTTTTCTTGAGATGAAGAGTAGTAGGAAGAGTTTTATCTTCTGTTTTCAAAGGGGTTATGTAAAGTCTCTGTCATGGGTTCTTCATTTTTAAATGCAAATAATTATATATGGCAAGGACTATGATGAGCATTCAAAGTTGACATTAAAATGAAAATGCATAACATTTTCCTGAAAAACTGATCAAACAGGTCATTAGTCAAGGTTATAATGACTAGTAGAACATTTTAAGATGTTTTAAATTTCATTTCAGATGTTTAAAAAAGTGGTCGATAGTTTTTAAAATGACAACTGCTCCTGCATCATCCTACTAATTGCTAAGTTATCAATTCCCATTTCCTAACTTTTAATAGTTTGTTGTTGTTTTTTTTTCTTTTCTCCTCCCTCTTACAACAGAATGAGCAATCTTCAAACCCAGTAGGATCTGACAAACTGAGGTTTAATCTGTTTTACCTTGCGTTTGTGGTAGGCTGGGGACATCCATGCTATCAGTCATCAGGCTCAGTGCTTGGCATCCCACTAAGCCGTGCTGCTGTGATTCTCTTAAGCCCCAAACTGGAGAGGAGAAAAACCACGAAACAAACCCTGCGCCAAAAGGTGTCAAGTTCCCACGCTGTGAAATCACAGAGAATATGTAGGGACTGCTTTTTGCCTCAACCGATCTCTTTAAATCTTGAGCGTTCCTCATTAAAGTAGAAAAGGGAAATACGTGGGGACAGAAGAGTAGTTTCTAATTAAAAGGAGATTTGAATTTGAGTGAGAAGAGTGCCTCATCCGTGCAGGGGCCTGCCGAGCTTCCGCTCTGCCCGAGGACGGGCAAGAGGCAGCATCCCACCAACTGCACCGTGCTCTCAATTAACCTCATGGGCTCCTTGTACAGACAAGACTCTGGCTTTACTTAATATTTTTTTCCCTCTTTTTTAATTAGCTGGCTAAGTGAAGTTCGGGGATTCATCTTGGTTAACCAAAACACACAGCAGGACTGCGGCTTTCTTGCGGGTTCTGAGGAGCGGTTGTTCCTCCTCCTCGCGCCAGGGCATCATCTGCCTTTCTCTTGAGACCTGGTGGTCCTCTTAAGCTTTCAGAAGCACTTCCCATCCAGTGAGCTGTGAAGCCTGGTGGGTTTCAATAGTCAGATGATGGAGACTTCCATACGGGGTCTCTCAGCCTCTTTTCAGCTTGTGCTCTCAATTTAATTAGTGATGAAAATGCAGCATTTTGGCCTTTCATCAGGAGTTTTCTCAAGCTGTGCATCCCCCCCCCTCAAAAAAAGAAAACCCACCTACAGTTCAGTTTTCAGTAAAACTGCCCAGTGCCTGTGAACTGGTTGAGTAAAAGCATTTCACCTGGAGAATATTTTCTTACTGCAGTTCTCTGCTAGTGATCTAGATGTTCAATGCAAGAAAAAATAATGCAATCAACTTCTTTCTTTGTGTCCATTGAAAAATATGCAAAGTGATTTTAAAAAACTACTTTTCAAATGTCTTCTGATGCAGTAAGGTAAGAGAGAGCGTGTTTTTTGAGAAAACAAGAAAAACTGTTGCCATCTGTTTTGCTGGAGGTTTTTTTAGGATGACTCAGCGTAAGCCCTGAAAGCTGTTCTTGCCTTTAGCGGAAGGGGAAAAAATGCTGACATTTTCCTTCCAGTTGTTTTGGTTAAATACTTGAACATAAAAACCTACCCTTCCAGGCAGGTTACTAATTTTTTTTTTTTTGAAGTTGTGCTAAAGTAGCCTAGTCTTAGCATCCAGTATGGTGAAAACCTGCTGATTTTCCAACAACACAACAAAATCCTTGTTTTTATGTCAGAGCAGAAGTTTTGAGTCTTCATCAAGAAGAAGAAAAAAAAATAATAATCAAAAGCTTTCTTTATAGACACTTGAAAATACATGCAATGAATGTATTTGTGTTTATGCATTTTGCTTAAGGGTAATTAATATTTCCCACCCATCACCCCCATGTAAGCTTTTCTGGTGGCCTAAAAGTAGTCCTTCCCTGTGGCTGCTGCTCCATTCCACTGTGTTTTGTCACTCTACAGGGCAACTTGTTCAGCAGATCAAAGTGATATTTACCTCAGGTGTGGAGTCTCTCTTTCATGAGCAACAAAGAGCTTAAAAAAACCCAACAAAACAAAAGCCACAAACAAACCCACAAGTAGATTTCTTTTGCTTCATCTTAAATTGCTGTCGGAAGTTACTGGTTTCATATTTTGCAAACCTTATATTTCTCAGTATTTCTGCTTTCCTTGCTGAAATTCCTACACCTTTTTTTTTTTTTTTTTCCTTAACTGACTGTATAAATAAGGCCTTTAAAGTTTTTCTTGAAAATTCCTAGTGCATTTCTAATACAAATAAACATGTCCGAGTTTGTATGCTGATATGCTGATGTCTTTTTTAAAACAGTAAAGGTCTTTATAAACTACATTTTATTTGTGCTGTAATTAAAACCTGTAAGATTATATCTTCCAGTAAAGATCAAAAATAGACAATGCAAAGCTGGTAAAAAATCCAGTTTGTTTTTTCATTAAAAAACCCACCACAGCACCACCGTGTTTAACTTAGACTGTTGGTATCCATTTAATGATCTATCACAGCAGGAAACGTGTAAAGCAAGAAGCATATTTTACTGCATGCCAATCTTCTTCCTTGCCTTCCTAAAAAGCACTGTTACATTATATATTTAAAACCCCAAGGAATTTCCACACAGCAAATACCTGCTGGGAGAACTGTGTTGGACAATAATGTGAAAAGGTCTAATACTGAAGTAAGAAAAGCCGTTGCAGCCGTGTTGTTTCATTTTATTTTACACATAGGCACATAGATATATATTAATATTTTTTTACATGTACACATACAACTATAAAACAATTTTTATATATATAAAAAATTACATTATGTTATCTCTCCTTTGCTTTTTTGTGGTGCACATCTGCCTGGGATAACCAAGAGCTGACTCTGTGGCTATCAGCTAGAATCTCCTCTCTATACAGCAGCCCATATGATGATTTCCTCTTTTATTGCTGCTCTGCTTTTTCCCCTCTAGTAAGCACTCAGTGAGAAGTGTCCCACCTTAGAGGATAGTGTGTCTGTCACTCTCATCATTTGCTTCTAATGTGTGCTACTCCGGAAGGCTGTTTGCTGAAGGTTGGGGACATTGGGATAGATCTTACAGTGAAGTAGTCAAGATATGTACTATTTTTGACATGTTATGGGGAACAATGAGGATGCTGTGCCTGCTAAGCATTATAAAATTCCATTAGTTAAATGATTTACTCTTGTCCTAGTAAAAGTAAGTAATATTCCAGTGATAAATGTTTCCTTTGTAAAATTTTCAGATTAGACAGTACCTTCTGAGTCACAAGTTTCAATCTGAAGTAATGCTAAATCAAGTGAGTATTTGATAGGTTAATATTGTATACTTGATCAGTATTAGTATATGTATTAATATTAATAGTGGACTTTGCAGTTTTAAATTCCTCCTGGGTCTTGCAGAGGATTTTTATGTGATTTTTTTTGCTTATAGAAGTTTTCAAAGGTATGCACTGTTAGAGAATCTAGACTATAATTGTGAAAGAATATGGTTCACTATCTGAAATAGTTTGCTGTGAAATGTTTCACATATGGCTAATTTAATGAGACACAAGAGAAGGAAATGACTGGATAATATAAATTTGATGTTAGTATGCAAGTTATTGTTGGTGTATATGGAAATAGTCAAGGGACAGCCAGGGAGGCTGTGGTGGGTGTTGCAGGGAGGAGTGGTTCAAAGCCTGTTCCTCCCACAGCTGCGTGGCAGTTCAGGATAACTCAGCTCTTCCTTCCAGCCTAAAACGTGGTTTGTCAGGTAGTCACCAATATAGGATCTGCTATTATAAAATTTGTAAATTTTAATTAAAAAATCAGTGTGATTTCAGTTGTAATGTAGAATATATTTTAGTTTTATAATAATTCTTAAAAATCATTATACAATTTATAATAATTGAATTTTTAAAATATCGTTTAAAAATTCCCTGCAGAGTGGGAAGCAGCTGCCACAGATTTTTACACGGCGGTGTTTAGGGTTCCTCTGTGCAATAAGAAAGGCAGGGAGCTGTGTGATATGGCCCATTATGAGGATGTGGTCCTCAATGAAATGTGTAGCAGTGTTAATACCCATGCCACATTTACGGTCAAAATTGGTGTCAGGTTCCAGAGTAAACACTAAATCTTTTCACTGTTCATGATGCTCAAAACTCTTCTGCACAGAGATACCTCCATAGGTAGGAAAACATACCTACAATAAATATAACTCATTGGGGAAAACATATCGAGAGATGAAGGAAGTGTAGGAGACCTGCTGGCTGTGCACCAACCATATGCTTAATTATTATTTCTGTCATCTGTGTTTCTTTGTTTGGGATTACAGTTTGACAAAGAAGTCGTTGGGAATTTCTGATAGGAACTTCTATTTTTTTAATTTTATTTTTTATTAAATAAGAGAGACTTCAGCTAAGGAGATCAAAGCATTTAATTTTTCTGGCAATCTAATGTAGCATGCTTCCAAAATACTTAAGTAATTTTTCTCTATAGAACAGGATGATCGTGAAATTATATGCATCCATTTATTGTAGCACTTATGTGAAATATGCAGATAATTCTCTTAATAATGGAACTGCAGTTGTCTGTGTACTTAACCATAAATGCTGGTGACAAATCTTTTACATCCTTTCAAGAGATAAATACTGTATCTGATCCGTTAAATGTGTCTTTAAGCAAAGGAGGAATGAGTTTGATAGCCTGTCTGTGGTTTGATTGCTGCTTGCTTTCTCGTAAATCTTACAACTCTATTTACAGGGTTAATTTATTGGTGTTTACTTTTTTTTCCTGCATGTTCATGTAAGTTCATCAGCTGTCATGCAACTTTGTAAGCTGGTTATTCCATCACCTTTCTGTAAAGCAATAATCTGTGGGAAAACAGCCTAAGATCATTAGATATGGTTTTCTGCAATAGCATTAGTGGCACACATATATAAAAGATCCTTTGTTTATGTTTCCTGTTATTTTTTTTTGTTGTTAGGATTTGTTATTTACATTCTATACAAAAGCTGATATGTACATACAATATTTCAGCTGTAGCTGAAATCCAGGAAGTTGTTAAGTATGAAGTCTTCATTGTTTAAAGTAAGCCTGCTTAACTGGGTTGGTAAAGAGATAGTGAAAGGTGGTTTTTCTCTTTCTGAGTTGCTTGTCTTCAGCAGCCAATAAGCCAGTACAAAAGAAACTGTGTGTAAAAGGTGCCTTTAATATATTTAATTGTAACTTCCCTTTTTATGTTAGTCTGGCTAATCTCAAAGGAAGAAGGATAGGGTTTGGCTTTTAAAATAGCAGTGGTGATCTTTCTTGTTAACAGTTTAATTCTCTGTGGCTTGGGGAGTCTGCTCAGTGAACATCCTTGTGAGATGTTTTGATGCATTCCCTGGGACAACATACAGGAGAGAAATTATGGAGCTTTAGTGAGGTAGGGAACCCGGTACTAGTTTTGAAAGGTAGAAATGCAGAACTCCAGCAGGCTGAACAAAACTCAGTCTTAAAACCTGTGAGAAGGGTTTGTTTCAGTCACAATTTTTCAGTTCTACTGAGAAAATAATTGGAAAACAGATGGTTCCAGTGTACATGAGTGGTTCAGCTCATAAATATTAAGGAAGTCACTTTAAACAACTGATTTAAAATTCAGTTAAAGAAAGGTCAGTTTTCTGGAAACCTTGCTTTGTACAGAAACAGTGAGTATAAGACCAAATAACAGCCTCCCCACTCATCAATAAAGGGGGAAAGAAAGGAGGACTCTGCAGAGCTGTCCTTGTCCTTCTATGTGTAGCAGTCATGAAGTCTGGTGTTTCTTGAGTTGTACCAGTAAAGTCGGAGAGGTTTAGGATTAATCCAGTTCTAGACTCATAGAATGGTTTGGGTTGGAAGGGACCTTTACATTCTTTCAATTTAATTTTGTAAAAACCATCCTCACCACAAAAAACCAAAACAAACAAAAAAAAATAAACCCCAGCTTTCAGAATTTTGGATAATTATCAATAACATCTGAAAGGTATGTTCCCAGATCAGATCTTGATCGGTCAGGCTGTAGTTTGATGTAAAGCTCAGCCTCTCCCAGTGCTGCTGCTTTTTACCTCTTAGCCTGAAGCTACTCAGAGGACTGCTTGCTACCAAAAAGAAATGGATCTCAGGTTTTTATTCATACCAGTTGCCCCTTTTCTTGCTTCTTGCAAACACACATACACACGGAGAAGGTGAACCTCCTTCCCACAGGATCCTCTGTGCAACAGCAGCAGAAACGTGATTCCCTTCCTGGTACCGATGTGTTTGGGGGGCAGCAGGTGAACCTCTATGGGCAGGGTGAGCATAAAGACTCAAGACCTGTTTTTGTTCCTGCTGCGTGTATGTGAATTTTGGGTAGTTTCACTAGAATAAGCACAGGGCCACTGCTCACCCCCTGCTGCTCCCGTGTGACAGTATTGGCTCTGCCGCTTCACCTACCAAATCCTGTTTGCTCATTTGTGTCACCGTGTTTAATGCCACATTGTCTTGTTCTAAGAGCATTTTTGAAAAACATATTAAAATACTCTGTAATGCACTATAATGCCTATTCTGAAGAGTCCCCTGACTTCATAAATTATTATAGATGGTACAAAACTACATCGGGATTAGCTGTTGACAGCAGATCCAGTGCCAGTGCTTTTCTTTCTGCAGTTCCGAGTAATTTAACATGTCAATAGCCTTGCTGGTAAAAGATGATAAAATTTTTTATGGCAGTATTACTCATAATGTACTGCATATTTATGGGTGAATGGTATTGCTCCTAAGTATAAGCAGATAGCTCAAGACAGATTTCAGTAAATGACTTTCTAAAATTCTAAATTCTTTAATACAGGTATTTTAATAATGACTTTCTTTCTTGCAGATAAAATTGAAGAAGCACAAAAACAACTCAATGGAACAGAAGACCAACAGAGAGGTAATAAACAAACCCAAAAGATAAAAATTGAAAGAACTGCATTGCAATTCTTGAGGCTTATCCAAAGCTTTCAGGCATCAGTGAAAAGATCTTATTGGGCTGGGTGCCGGATGAGGCCCCAGGCAATGTCTGTCTGCAGATCAGGGGCTGTGATCTGTAACACCTCAATTTTGCTGAGACACAAAGACTTTGTTTTAACCACTTGAGTAGCTGCCTTGACCTTGATGAGGTTGCTGGAGCTGTAGCATTAGGGATGAGCCTAGGTTATTGACTGCAGCCTGTGCTAACCATTTGGCTCATGATATGATTTACCTAACGTTAATAACCATGTTAGGTTTATGGCGAGCAATATGTGAGGATTTCTAACATGCTGAAGGGGGATTGATCATCACAGGTTATTTTAAGAAACAGATGACCTGTGACAGATTGAATCTGTGTGTTAGAGCTTGGAAAGCTGGTGGAGAGCCGTTGCATTTCAAGGCTGGCTGACTGCAGTGGTACCTGTTCCGTGGTGTGATAAAGCTCATCTACACACCTGCAGAGAAGTCCAGAGAGACACTGGTGGGAGGGAGCCCAAACAGCACTTTGCTGGGCTGCTCCCAGGCCCATCACAGAGAGCTGTGAAAGGTCCATCTCCACAAGGCAAGAAGGGCACAGGGGCAGGCAGGAACCCAAATTAAGGACTCAGAGGAAGCGAAACCTTGTCCAGTCCCTTCCCAGGGCTGTCCCAGCAGAGCCTCAGCCCCAGAGTCCAGGTGTGAAACCCATCACCATGAGCCAGCCATAGGGAGGAGCTCTCCAGGTCACTTTTTGGACTAAGGGCAGTGCTAGCTGAGGGTGTGGGACCTGTTGGGGGATGCAGGGGAAAGCTTTTGGTGACTGCACAGGGCATCTCACACCGTGAGATGTGTAGGACAAGAATCAAAGGTCGAAAAGGGAGGGATTTAGGTGATATGGGAAGGAACAAATGTGGGAAGTAGAGGGAGAACAAAATAACAGGGTCTGTTTGCATGCTAGCAGAGTGAGTGGCTCTTTACTCTCTGTGTGTATGGGGTGGTCTGTAGTGCAGCAACTGGAGTGTGGGTGTGATTCCTAACAATGATCATGCCAGATGAGCCAGTGAGGAAGTGAAAAGAGCTGGGGGTCAGGATGGGTTTGGGGGTCTCTGAAGACCACCTCTGGGTCTGAGAGTGGCTGCTGGGGATCTGTGTATCCAGCCATATATATGTATATATATGTATATATGTGGTGTGTATATATATGCTTTGTGTGCATGTGCCTGTTGAAAAACTGTGTTCAACCTCACTACTGGTTGTACCTGTGTTCATGGAGCAGCAGCAGCCTCTCCTCTCTCAGGCTGCTGGATTTGGCATGAAATACTTTCCTTTAATAGTACGAGGTGTCAGTGATTTGTCTTGTTCAAGATAGGCATTCATCCCTCATGGTAGTTAACTGTCCTTCTGGCCTGTGACCCATCTGTGAACAGCATTGTAAATTGTTGATGCTCTATCCTGGAATCAAAGTTTATTATCTTTTGAAACAATGAACTTCAAAACCTTTTGGAAGATGAGAGAACACAACAAATATCTAAGCAGATCTCAGCAGGGCCCATCTGGCCCAGTATTCAGCCTCCAACAGAGGCAATAGCACATACTGCTTAAGGACAGCACATAAGCCACTTTATGTCATCCACTCCCCTCACACTGTCCATAGCCATTGGATTAGGGATGTCTGCCTTGTCCCTGTAGTACCTAGACATTTATGGAGCTGTTATCCATGAATCCTTTTGATTAAATGCTGTCTGCATCCAGTGCAGCCTGTCAGCAAACTACAGATGTTGACTACCAATCACATTAAAAAAGTGCAGTTTTGTATCTTTTTTCTCAATTTTTTACTCATTTCAACAAGCATTTGATGAACCTCAGTTCAGGCATTGTGCAGTTTGTTAAAGAGCACTTCTACAGTCACTTTATCCACTGTCTTAATGATTTTGTAAACCTTGCCCATGTCCCACTCAGCTTTCATTGCTCCAGACTCATGACTGGTTTAGTTTTCCAAGGGAAGGTTTGATGGACATTGTCTTGTATGGACAGCAGGACTGGGAGGTTGAGGTTGCACCTACATATTTTTTGAAGGAGGCAGTGGAGAAAAAACCCAAAGGTGGCTAGATGGTAAAAGCACGCTTTTTCAGTACAGAGACTTTTCAACAAAATAGACTTTCTACTAAATCTTCTTTTGGTGTAGTGGATTGTAGATAAGTAGTATTGTCACACAAGCATAAAAAACTTGGTGGTAAAGTATTGCTGTGTGCTCTTGCTGCTGTCGGTCTTGCAGAGGTAGTACTGCACTGGATTATTTTTTCGTGATGGACATGTTGGAGCTACAGTCAAACTAACCTCTGCTTTCAAGCATTGGTTCTCACACATGGCCCAGTAACACCTTTGCACAAAGGAAGGCAGCTTCTCTAGTGTGAACTTTAGGATATACTCTGAAAAGGACGAGGTTGCCAAGATTTACCTGATGGTAGAACTCAGCTCTCAGCATCTCAAAAGTCAGAGAGACCATTGCTTAGTTTTTTACTCCTAATCTGAATTAATATGGCTGCCAATTGAATATTTTTTTTTGCATAGAATATTGTTCTAGAAATAACTGAGATAATGAGGCTACTTTTTTCAAATGAAAAATGTTGTCTCTCATTTCTTTTGTAGTTTCTTAAATGTCTGAATAAATAGATTTCTTGGTGATATGAAGTAAATAAATTTATTTATTTGGAGCTTTAGAATCTGAATGCTACTAATATATATATATATATGTTTTGAGCTAAACAAGTAAGCAAGAATGTGCATGTATTCACACAAGTTATTTTAAATCACAATCCAGTGTATACAGATTCATGTGAAGTATGGTTATCTAGTTTTCCTCTCTGTTAATTTTTTTTGGTTTTTTAGTTGATCTAGATCACTTTAGATTCATTTACTTCCTATCTGAAATGAATAGGGAATGTATTTTCTGTGGGGTTTATCACAAGGTAAGTGCTGCTCTGTCAGTAGCATTAGTGGCACAGCTTATTTGCAGGAAGAATTTTTCATAAGTTTAAACATGCCGGGTTTCTGCTGACTAGTGTTGTGCACTGTTCAACTGTAACTTTAGATGTGTGGGATTTAAGTTAAAGTTAATTGACTAAAAAAATGTGTATTTAACACTTCATTTGTGCCATTAGCTATAGTAATCCAATTAAATGCAGAACGGAATAGATCACTATTAAGCACAGAGAAGACAGTAAATGAGCAGACATAGTTTTCAAGTTTGCAGACTTTATTTAGTATAAAGTTGCAACTGGAAGACCTACTTTTTATTTTTTTGAGTAATTGTCCACAGCTACATTCAGATTATGGATATTCACATGGCTTGCCACTAGAGACCAGAGACATGTCCATTAGGGTCTATGCTTCCCTCCCCACTCACTCAGTGAATCTTCTGTCATTTAATTTGCTCTCAAGTGCCCAATTGCTGCTATGAATTTTCAGGAAGAGAAGCTGTGCTTCTCTTTTAACTTTGATGGTATCTCCCAAGGCTGTTTTATACCCAGGTGCATCCCTGCTTTGGAGTTGAATTGCATCTTCTCATACACATAGAAGGTTTCATTAGTGTGACAGTGAAGATCTTGCTCCCAGCGAGTGCTCCACGTAGTGTTCTTTAAATCCTGGAAGGAGTTATGAGCTTGAACTTTGAAAATTCCTCCTTGGGAAGGTAGTGAAAGCTTTCTCTGATGTGGGATCCAACATGTGTCATGGGCTGGAAGGCAGTCAGCCAAATCTGACTGCTTTGTCTTTGACCTACCTCTGGCTATCCTTCTAAGAAAGCCATCCCAAGAAAGTCTCTCTGTCTTCTCCCTTCCAGACTGGTAAAGTCAAGTCCTCTCAGATCCTTGTGATTACCACAGAGGCTTCTGATTTGCTCATCCCCAGAACCAGTTCAGCCACTGAAGGCCAATATGAAGCACTGTAAGCATTTGTTTTCTTCTTTGTAATTTGCAGCAGTTTTCTGCCTGTCAGAGCAGCCTGGGTCCTAGGTACATCAGCTCCACCAACACTTTCATTGCATTCTTTAGGTCTGGTGGAACTAACTTGGTTATCACCATATTTTGCACCAGTGATGCTAAGACTGCTGCTTAAATCTCTGTCTCAGCTTCTGAAACTGTTCAGGGAACTAAAGTTGGTGATAAACTCCAGCAACACCAAGATTTGCCATAAAGTGGATGGCAGATCCTCAAGGGAACCAGCTGTGTCCCCTCAAAACTTCTTGTGCACCCCCCAGCCTGGTTGCCGTTGAGGTGGTGTGAGGAGCAGAAAAAGGCCTTGACAAATGTAAATACTGCTCAGCAGTAACTAAAATGTCCTTGTGTTATCAATGCTGTTTCCAGCACAAATCCAGAACAGAACCGCATACTAGCTACTATGAAGAGAATCAACTCTAACCCAGCCAAAACCAGCACATGCAGGAGAGGTAGCAATGGGTAGTTTTCTTCAATAGTTTTGTATCTGTTTCTTCAATAGGTAAAATTTAAAACAGTTTACTGGTTGCTACTACAACCTATATGCAGGATAAGAAATCCATACTGCACTCAGACTTCCAGTCCCCCCTAATGGCACACAGGCATCTGCCAGTCTTCTCTCCTGATCCCTTCCTGGGACCAGCAGATATCTCTCTGTCTGGTTTCAAGGAGAAGCCTTTTTTCAACCTGTTTTGTTAGGGGTCAGAGGCTTTGTATTATCCTGCTGCCTCAGCCATTATAGATGACTTTACTCAAAGCATGGGAATATTTACCTGTTGTACACTACCATTCCTTCAAGATCTATGCTCTGTAGCATGGACTAGGATCCACGTTCCAGTGGCTCTCCTGACCTTACCGCAAGAAAAGACAGTGTTGTAAATAGCAGAAAGGAGTGTTATGTGTTATGTGTTATGTTGGTCCCCTCAATTTCATCAATTCTGATAGTGAGTACTCATTTTTGAGTACCCACTTGAGCTGAAAGGGTCAGGTCTGTCCTTAAATGATGTTAAGGTCTATTTAGCACCTATTATGTACACCATCTGCCCATAAACCAAGTTGCTATATTTTCTCACTCCCAACATTTTCACATTTCTTAAAGAGCATTTTAAGTTTATTGCCTACTGCTGGAGATGCTGCATGTGAAATTTGAAGACTATACTTCGTATTCTCCTGCATCTTCTGTTTCAGGTCATCAGCATAGCTGTTTACTTCTTGGTCTGTGAAGGTAGATTTCACCTCTTCCAGAAGTCCAAGCTGTTGTAACAGATCTATCTTGATGATGGAGTTCTCTTCCAGAGGTATCACAAGTTTCTCCCTAAGGCAGTATCTGCATTTCACCCAGCTCAATTAGCTTTACAGAATTTTATGCTTCAATATTAGTAGTGCCTTCTTCATTTACATCTGTAGATATAGAAACATTGTTGGCAGGTCCAAGCCTTGATTAGTAGTTGCTTAAATAGCAACAGGATCTGTCAGTGTTTCCTGAGAAACCACCAAGACAAAACCATTCAAAGCCTTGGTTTGGACTCAAGTAAGGTCCAGGCAACTTCTGGTGTGCTGTCGAAAAACACCTTGATTTCCATTATCTGTCATGGGGCTACGTAAATCCTCGGTCTGCACTTTCAGCGGGTGCTAATCTGTCTCTGAAGCCTTAAGTTTTGACACAGCATTTGGAGGAGTGGCTCTGTAGTCACCATTTGCATGCAGGACTGAGTCTCTGTTCACTGTCTCATGTCCAGGCGTAACTGTGTTGAACCACCCATTGAATGAATGTTCATCTGAGCTATTGTGGGAAAAAAAGAGTAAAGAAAGGAGACGTTACATTCCAGCAGCAGATATTCTCTGAGATGCACAATCTACAAGCACATATGTTCCCCTCCCACACTTGCAGTCCTTTCAAAGTAGTGTGTTGGCATGGAGGAGAGGCAACTGAAATTAAATGTCCTTTACCTTGTTTGCCCATCTGCTTTTTTTTTTAACCGGAATATTATTTTTCTAGTAAACTGAACAGCACTGAGATTTAGGTGAGGAAGTTTGTCATTATAAATGGAAGCATGAAACTTTAGTTCAGAAATGTAAGTTCTGCTGCAGATTTATGGTAAACATGCTTTGTATCATCGGAGTCTTTCCCAACCCTCCCTACCTTATCATCCCTCTGGTTAAATGAATGCACATTATTGACAAAAGCATAGAGGGAGTTTCAAATATATTATTATAAATATACCAGCATTCTCCCTAGATTAACAAAACGTTGCATGTGTCTTACCTTACTTACTGATGCCCTTTTTATGTTGCTTTGTCCCAGCTTACAGCTGATTCTCATTGGCTCACTGTCTGGCCTCAAAGGAGCAGTCGTGTTCCTTCCCTTCTCTTCCCTCCCTACAGGTCATCCCCCTCTTGCTTCCCACCACTGCACCTCTCCCTGGCAGAAAGCAGATGGGAGCACTATGTCCTGGTGATGTACCCTGCTCCCTAGGTCATCAGCTCGGGTCAATGCTATATTCTTATGTTCAAGGGTAATAAGAAATTGAATGAGAATG
The DNA here is from genome assembly GCF_020740795.1 of Apus apus. NCBI lineage: Eukaryota > Metazoa > Chordata > Aves > Apodiformes > Apodidae > Apus > Apus apus. The sequence goes on along the minus strand of NC_067283.1, from coordinate 66,518,035 downwards.
AGAGAGATCAAACAAAAATCTGGAAAGGTAATACTAAATTATTTAAGCATTTTGATTTACTGGCTTAGAGTGACCTCATCCTCCACAGATGTTTCCCTGAATTTTTCCTGTAGGCTTTCAAGCATCTGAGCTTTCTGGGCTCTTTGCTGCTGTGGTACCCATGGTCTATCATTACTCCAAAATATTTTCTTTCTGTTTTGTATTTGTAAACAAATGCGCCTTACTTTTTGGGCAAGACATGTAACTAAGATCCAAAATTTAATTTTATTATTTTCATCTTTCTGTGCTTATCTTCAGCAACCATATGGGCTAGAAATGCAGTTGCTGTAAATGGAAGTCTATAATCTTCAAAAGTTGCAAGTTACGGTAATGTCCTGTGTGCTGTTTAATGCTGGTGAGAGGATTAACTTGCCTTTCTATTTTTCTGTTCACATACACCAGATCTACCTACCTTTTACTTTCCAGATTCTGCAAACTACAAGCTAGCAATGGTATTTCATGCAAAACAGTTGTGCATTTTCCTGATGTCTGATTTCATAAAGTGTTTTTACCTACATTAAAATAAGTCAATGCATGTGTCTGAGAGGTAATTTATTTAAATTGTTCTGTGTATGTCAAACTATAAGGCTTTAAATCAAGAGAGAATTATCCTCCTGAAATATTTACAGCAGCTCAGACAGCCATGATTGGCTTAATGCAGGAACTGTTTGTGTTTGTAGCTCATGTCATTTAAGATCTCACATTTTTGTGAAGTCCCCTCTACTCTTAAAATCTCTGGTGTTTTCACATTGAGGGAGCATTGCATGCTGCTAGGAACAGCAAAGGTGACTTGAAAGGTCCCTTCTGTCTTCAGGCACATTCAAATACAGGGGTTTGTGCCTACACAGGACAGTGAGAAAACTGCTGACTTCTGTTGGAGCTGGCATAGTTTCTGATAGAGTTTAACCTCATTTTGGGGCAAACTGATAAAAATGGAAATGTTTACATGTTCTTTGCTCTGAGAAGCAAGATTAGAATATGTGCTTAACCCAGGGAAGTTTTCTGGCTTCTGTAAACCTGCTGGATTGTGAGTTAGTATCTGTATCTGTTATTTCTACTTTCATTTTCTTTGGTTAGTACATTTAGTTTAGACTACTAGCAGCTCAAATCTGCTCAGTAAATCCACTGCTGGTGCTAGACACAGCAAGAACTGGTATTGTTTTGACAGGCAGACAAACAGATTTACGGTTTTAAATTGAACATTTCATCCTTTGGAGCTATTATGAGAACTTGGTTAAAACATTAATGGAATGTTAAAGCAATAGTATTTTGACATTTCCTGACAAGTATAGTAAGTTTTCTGAGTGACAGTTCAGCAAAAGATATTCCAACCTGTGTTGGAGTGTCATTTTCAAAGGGACGTTATACAAATTGACATTACAAAACAACTGCAGAAAAAGCATCTTCCTGATAGTAAATGGGAAGTGGCTATTTCAAATTACAGTACATTGTTAAATCAGTGTCTATGTTTTCAGATGCAGTAACATTTTGAGCTTTACCCTGCTTGAGTGAATAGAAGGATTTCTTGCAAGTTTCTAAAATCTGAGGCCTGAACAAGCTCATTTTTGTGGTAGAAGGATGCTGAGCTAACGAACTAGCTCATTCAAGAGGCATATCTACACGTGTGTAGTAAATGCAATAGGTTGCTAATTTTAGCTGATGTGAGCTGGGAGCAAGCCAGTTGTGGAAATGCAAGATTTTTCACAAGCTAGCTCCCTTGTAGTCTGCCTTGGTTATGAGTAGTGAGTGCTTTTTTCGTACTTTCCACATACTTCTTTAGCTCAAGGAGTTGTTAATTTCTTCTGGCTTCCTTCTGAAGGGAAAATGTCATATATAAAGGGATGGTGGGTTAGATGCAGTGTACCACTTTCTGGTAGTTACATGCTACTGGCTGACCTGGATGGAGTGTTTTATAGGAATCTCCTAAAAAGGTGCACGTGTGTGTGTGTGAGAGGGTGAAAACAGAGACTGTGGCTGTCTGTGGAACAGGACAGGTTAGGCTGGAGAGAGGAGAGAGCTCTGAGTAGCTCAGAGGGTGTTGAGGACCCTCAATTGATGCCGAAGCAAACCTGCCCTGGGGAGATCATACATCACACCTCTAGCACTGTCAGACCAAGCTTCCATGATTAGGACATTCCAGTTGTCTAGATTTCCATCAAATCAACTTCTCCCACTTTTGTCATGTTCACAGCACCATTTAGTCCTAAAGGAAAGACCTGCTGTGGTGACTTTTCCTGGTCGCTTTGCCAGAGCTCCTTATCCTGTCTCTGCTTTAAAACAGTATGGTTGTTAGGTCTGAGCTCTTTGCTGCTCTCCCTTTCTCTTCAGTTGCTACAGGCAGTATGGAAATTGCTCCATTTGATCCCTGCTTTTCAAACGGAAGATATGTTAAAGAAATGCAGAGAATACAACAGAGGAGCTTGTTCTGTTTGAACATTGTTATGTGCAAAGAGAGTTCAGGTCCCATCTCGTTCCTTCCATTTCTGTTTTTTTTCTACTCAGTTTGGAGATTTTATGTTCCATATCTCATCTGACCAGATAGCAGTTGCTCATTGCTGATAAACCTTGAACTTGTTGCTGTTTCATGAGCCATTCTGTAATTCTGTTTTAATGGCCTTTCTGCTTCTGTGTGTTAGGGGTAGCAGTTGTTCTAATGGTTTATTAACCAAATCCTAACTTCCCAGTAACAACTGATAATCCTTAAATTGCAAGCAGATAATTTAATCATGAAACTGTTCACAACTTTGCCTAACGTTTTAAGATTTCCAGATGTCCCTGATGTATTTCAGTTAGTTTTTGGCAATATATTTTCTCTAACTGGTTATATTTAAACATCTTCATTCTTACATGAGTAACTGCATGGAACTGATTTTTGATGAGGCTTTAGGAGCTTGTTAATTTGCCTTTGGGGAGGCATCCTCTCTTTTTTCATGTCTTTGGAGTGCCTGGTGAAGAGGAACTACTTCTCAGACTGGGATTGCTGGTGTTGATAGCTATCATAACGTTGTCTCTCCACCTGCTCATAGTCAATGTACTTTACTTTAGCAGCACTTAAGCAGTGATTACTCTTCTTATTTTAGGATTAAGGCTTGTGTTTAGATTAGGTGTATAAAATTGTTAAAGAGCTGTAATGCAGAGCTAGTAGTTAAACTCAATAGAGCTACCTAATGTAGTAAATACTTTTTTAATTTTTGAGCACATTTTAAAACTACTGTATGACTTTGCTGAATGTTGTTTTATTGACATTTTGTGTGATTAGTTACCCATTAACCATAGGTGGTGTGGTCCATGTTCGTCATTCTTGTGGTGCCTTTCCTATCTTTCAATGAAATGCTCAAGTTCTGTGAAACTTTACAGTGGTTTAGCCTCTACTGGTTTCTTATAATACATAATGGTGGGAAGTCTCTATCAGTATCAAGTGCCATGTTTCCTTTTTTTATGTTTCCTACTGGGCAGGAAATTAGCGCTTTTTGGGGAAAAAAAATTAGCCATTTCAGTTTGGCCAGAGATTTTCAGATGTGCTGAAATGTTGCATTTGATAGCTGTTCACATCTGGATGTTGGCATTTCTCAGCTGAGGCTCAGTGGTCAAATGTTTATTGCTGTTTGATCTTCATGGTCTCCCTCATTAGGCACACCCTTCTTACAGCTAAAGCTCTGTTGCTTGTTACTTTCTTCACTCAAGCCAAGAAGCTAAATGCTCGAAAGGAGGCCAAGCTCTTCCTAAGAAGATCTTTCTTGGCCTCACTAGTGTAGGCTGTTCTTACAGCCCCTCAGAAGTCTTTCCATCACGGTTGTCTTGATGTGAGTAGCCATGACTTGAAAAGCCAGCCAGCCAGAAAGCCAGCCCCAGACTGCAACTTGTCATTTACCTTTACCTGTCCCAAGGCCAGACAAGAGTTGGCAGGCTCTCACCTCTGGGATGAAGCTGTGTCACCAGGGAGCTTCCTGATAAGTCCAGACTGTGTGCCTCGGGGCGAAGGTGTCTCACTTACCTTATGCTAAAACATTATTGCCCAATTTTTAAAGGTATTTCAGCTAGGGTGTGAGGAGAGCCCAGAGTGCACCTTCCTCTGTCGCTCTGCCTTTAAACCTGTCATTTGCATTATTTCACTTACTAGGTTCTCGGGCAAGAAACTTCTGTGTTTTGAATTAAACAAGTGGATCATTTCTGTGTCTCTTTATCCCAGCTTCAGTCAGTCCAGACCGTTACTCTTCCCTTAGTGTGTCTTTGCAATTCCAGCACTGGTGAGAGAGGTGCTCAGACTGGGGCTCAGGACCTCTTGCTCACTCCCACACCGTATCTTGTCTCTCAGGCTGATCTGAAATACAGGCAGGCCTGTTCTTTCAGGAACATGTTACTCAAAGGCAAGAAATACTTCTTCCTTTCCCTAGTCTTACCATCAAAGTGACAATTCACCCCTGTTAATATAGAATTAGTGTAAACAGTAGATTGTATAGTAAACTATACTTTACCATTTGTACTAAACGTTATTAAAAAATATTTAGCTGTTGTTAATTATTGCTTATTTTTGGTAGCCAGCAATGTGGCTATTTCTAGGAATGTATTTAGTTGAAAACCTATATATTGCATATAAATAGACTTAGAAATAATGCATACAAATAGACTTACATATAAAGCAATGCCAGGTACATCTGTAGTCATGCTAAAGCATGTGGTAGAACAAACCAAACCTTTTTAGATTGCATTGCCTTCGTTGAGGTGCCTGCTAGCTTTGCCATCTGTGGGGTGAAGTGTGCACAGAATTTGCTAATGTGATTTGTTTGATGGTGGAAATTGCAATGAGAAAAAACCTCATTAATTTAGGAAAAATATTTACAGCTGTACTTAACATGAAGAAGGCAGTATGAAACTAAGGAGACAGTAAAAAGCAAAAGTTTAATTAATCCCTGCTGCATTTAATTGAAGTTCTGGTGGCCTTACATTTGCCAGCAAGACTTAATTCTCTATCTCATTATCATAATCTTCACTTATTCATGGAAACAGACCCAGTGGGGTGATTCATGAGTGCTTTTGATAGTTTTGGTTAAATAAAAATAAAATAAGTATCAGATGTTAAGAATAAGGGTATTTTGAATATCTAAAGACATGGGAAAGCTTGGCTCTAATCAGAGTAAGGTCCATCGTAATGGTCTTTCTCTTTTGAAAAGCCTTCCACCTTTGGATCACTGCCATTGTTAGGTGTCAGAATAACCTTTGAGCTGTGTGTTTAAGACATCAAATAATATTTTATCACTTTCAGAAGAGGCTTGATCTTACTTGCAGTGCCCTGGGAGCCAAAGCACAGATTTAGGAGCTGAAGTTTAGGCACTTGGATTTGAAAATCTGGTCTCTGTATTTAAGCCCACAATGACTTTTTTAAAATTTTGCAACATGAACTAATCACATGAGATGAAAATTGTGCCTTTCATTTGCTGGAGGGGCAGGTAGTGGTTTTTTGCTCCTTGTTCCACAGGGTAGCACTGAGAGAGAAGAGAGTTTGGTGCCTCACTTTGGTTCCCTTTTTTTTCTCTTCCTTTTTCTTAAGTACAAGCACGTAACTCTATTAGAAAGGAGAGAAAGAGAGTGGGTGTTATAATAACATGTAGGCTTTGAGACAGGCAGTTCTGGAAGTTATTTAAACAAAACCATTGAGATCGTTTTGTCAAGACATTGTCTAGTTCACCAGTGAATGCTTGGGAGGAACAAATCAGATCGCTTATACTTTTCCTTTATTTGCTGCCTGAGTTATGCTGCCAGATTGCTATCTACACCATCACACCTGTGTTCTTTTGCTCTATTTCCTGTGCACAGAGCGAAGTGCAGCAGAGAAGTCAGAGGTGAACAAAGTCAGGTTTAGAAACATCAGATTTCCTTGTCATGTTTTGAATGCAGAATTCATACTGAAGGAAAAGAAACTGAGAGTCTTGGTAGCAAAGCAGAACAAAGCCAAGCAGGCAGAGAGTGGAAGAGATGCTCCAGTGTCCCAGGGATGTGAAAACTGAGGCGTTGAGCACAATGTTACCTCTTCTCTTGGGCTGGATAACTTAATCCTGTTTGAGCCTTATGAAAAATATGCTTTTCAGACATCAGATTGAGGTGACAGCATTTCTCAACAATGCCACTTCACCACCTGAGAAAAAGGGGAATTATCACCGAACGATAAGGGCTTTGTGGCTGCAGAGGGAGTTGAGCAGAGTATGTGGAGTGGCCAGGAGCGAAAAGAAGAGTGGATCAACTTCTTTTTTTTGTTTGTTTGTTTTCTTCCCCACATGAAGGTGTTTTTCCATTTTCTTTGTTCAGTCCAGCTTGTTGATGTGGGTACACGGTCCTGGCAAGTTATCATGCTCCTGAAAATCTGTTGCTCTGACAGGCAGAGGAGCGTTTAGCACTTTCTGCCAGTTTTGTTGTTGCCTCTGGGAATATTGACACAGTTGATCTTTGTGCAGGCTTGTAGCTGTAGATTAACAAATGTGGAATGGAATACCTTCTGCATAAACCAGGAATACAAAAAGAAGGCTTATATACAGATGGAATGAAAAGCTAAAAATAAGTGAAACGAAGTTATCGAGGATCCCTTTTTTCCCCTAATAGGCTAGAAATTTGGTTGTTAGGTGAATGAGGTGAATATTTCGGTTAATAATAAGGATTTCTAAATTATCAAGGAGTAAAGTAGAGCACAGGACTTAAACTATTCTTAATCCTTGTGGAGCCACTGTTGTGAAAGTACATTTTACAGGATTTTTATAGGGAGGTACACTGAAGCACTCGTCCCTATCTCTCGAATCACAAAAGGTGTAGAATCCAAAATATGAGTAAGAAACTAGTTCTCATTATTTCTTTAGACTGGAATTTTATTAGTATAGAAGCAGCACAATTAGTGGTTGTGAAGATTAAAGAAAATTACTATTTCTGTATGGAATGTAATGCATAACTTGCCTTTGTTTATTCTTTTGTCTTTCCTTTTCAATTTGTAAAACATTTTTTATGGTTTGGCATGTGCTGAACACCACTTTTTAGATTATGGGAGATTCTGATCTTGTATTTGTAATTAATTCATACATTTAATTATTTGATTGCTAGGTTAGAGATACGTTTTTACTTTCTTGAAAGCTTTCTTTAGCCACATTTCATCTTTCAGTTGTGTTGGTTTCCAGTTCACTTGCATGGTGCAGGCTGAGTATGCTTGTTTCTCTGCACTAGATGGTTGCAAGCCAGGATTCACAGTTATTTAATATTCTGAGGCATCAGGAGAAAACACAGAGTTTGATTGTTCAATTACTGCAGTATTAAACACCTCATTCTTTTTTGTGCATGTTCATGTGCTTGGATATTCTCAGTTCCTGGCACTTTCACCTTCCTAGCTATGTGTCATCTGCCCAGCTCTTCCCCTAGTGCTCTGGTGCAAACACAGGCAGTATGATCAGTGTGGAGGTGTGATTGTGCCTGGATAAAAGCTGCAGCATCTGCATAAAAGAAACCCTATTACTTACACTCAATTAATGTGACCATGCTTCAGAGAGATCACCAAACCACAACTAATTGCACCCTTTTATATAATTGCCTTGTTATTTTCTCTTTGATTGTCTAAAACAATCTTCTTGTTATTGAAGAAAAAAACAGTTGCAGTAGACTATGAATTTTAAAGAAATCACCATTAATAATATTGATGCTAACTTATTAGTGTAAGCCACTTGTTTGATTGTGAAGCAATGGAAAGGACAAAACATCGCAATGGAAGATGGCTCAGCTTTGAATATGTTAAATTCAGTCTAATACGAATAGGTTTTGGTGATAAAGCAATAAGTGCCAAGTTCATTTAAAGTTTAAGTGAGCTATTACTGCAGACATTTCTTTCTGGATGATCAAGAGGAGTGCAAAGTCCCCATATCCATGATTCAGAGCCAGTAGTTCTGGTGAGGGATTATCTTTTATGGGACTGCAGCGTGTGATCACACAGTCTCTTAGTCTTCACAGTTAAATTTCCTCTGGTTGGGTTGTGAGAGGAATAGGTCAGGTTCTGCAGAACTTCCACAATTGTAATACATTATGTGTGGTGTGTAGTCTTTAATCTTTCAATTTGCAAGGAAATCTCCTGAATATCCAGTCACTGTAAATGAATGTGTGTACATTAAGTTGGCATCAAGTTGGAAACGGGTTTTGAACTTCCAAGTGTCTGGCATTAGCACACATCCCAGCTGGGTTATACTCTGGCACGGCGAAAACATAACATCTTTTTGCCTTTCTTTTCCTGCTGGTCTCTCTGCATTCTGTTCTGCTAGACAAGCTTCACGCATTGCCTGGGTTTCCTTTACGTAGAGCAGGAATTTCACGCTGGATTCATCAGCTCCAGTATCCCTTGTCAGATGCACACTATGCGTTGGCTTTCCTCCCACTGCTGTATGGAGGCCAGCTGGTGTTCCTGCAAGAGGATAGTCCTCATGCCACTCAGAGAGAGCCGTAGGGTTGATGGGTACAGGGAAGTCTGAGCTTTCTCCTCTTAGCCTTTTGTGAAGTTCGCTGTGAGAATTTGGTGCTTTTGTACGTTGTCCTAAGGTGTTTCTGTACACAGAAGTGCACATAAGTCTCTGTTCAGGAGTAACTCTGTGCAGGTAAGCAGGCTACATGGAGTTGCACAGTACTGCTTCCCAAAATGTGTATGCAGCTGAACCTTTTCAGAGGCATCAGCCCTCTAGTCACATCAGATTCTTCCTTTGCTATGGATATTGACAATCGACCTAATTAATAAGTTGTAAAAGCTTAAGGAAAAAAGGATTTGCATCCATTTCATATTTGGCTTCTTCTGCCCTACCAGTGATGGTAGCTAAGCAGCTGTTAGGAAGGAAGTAAAAAAAAAAAAAAATAATTAACTAACAGATTAAATATCACACTGTTGAGTTAAACAAAGGTGTGCAACATTGGGTATCTATTAAAAATAAATAAATAAAATTGTAAGTAGCAACACTGAGACTCAATCTGTAGTATTTTTTTGTTATTGAGGAAATTGGACTCTGTACAGCTAGAAGTACATGATACAGAATTATTCTGCTGAATAGTGTTCCAATTCATTTGCTCTTCTCCACACTTCCGAAACTCCATGTGCATACCTGCTTAAAGTTGGCAACCAGTGTAGCTAGTAATGAAGTAATTAAACATTAGTTTATTTGGTTTCATGATGCACAAATAGAAAATCATTTAAGTGTGACTGATTTTATTAATCCACAGTAGTTGCTCATCTGAAATGCTATTGAAGTTCAGTAATTGGAGCTCTGAAAAACAGTATTGGACAGATGGCGTGGGTGCTTGTGCCATTTCCATGAGAAATCAACTTACAAATATAACCATGAGGGATCTGTCTTCATTCTTCGACTGCTGCAACATATAGATGGAAAAAGTGACAAACATGACATGAAAACGGATTTGTGTCTTGGTTCTTCATTTTCCTGCTATAATGATTGGAATTTTTAAACAAGTGCAAGAGAGAGGTTTCTTTTCTATGTTATCTGAAAAAGAGTTGCTATAAATGCTAAAATATTCTTTCAGTAGCTTTTCTTTTCTTACATTTCCTTTGAAGCTTTTCCTATAGTGAAATACTTTTGTAATGTCTTGCAGCATCAGTTAGAAAGCATTGCTCTTTGTAGATGAAAACAAAATAGATCTTCGCTAAGATATATTTACTGTTTAAAACAATATTGAAGGCTGGAGAAACCGACAGTCCTGTTGCCACAGGGCTTACTGTTGAAACTTCGAGATGAAAAAATGGTATAAATAAAAATATATGGCTTTATTGAGTTCTAATATTCTTTTTTTTCCTCTTTGTGTTTTAACAGAAATCACCGATGCTGGTACTAGAGGAACCCAAGATACAGTTAAGGGTGTGAAAAGAAAAAAGATTGTGACTGAAAACCATCTAAAAAAAATACCAAAATCGCCTTTAAGAAGCCCCGCTGAAGCCAAGATTAAGCAAAATGTAGACCCTTCACCGCTAAAAGCTCTTCTGGATGCCTCTGAACATGCCACAGCACAGGATCACCTACCTGTGCAAAATGGAAATCAATGTACCAAACAAAACGGGGGATTGCTTAGTAGTGAGATAAGCGTTGAAACAACCAAATCTGAGACATCAGTGCGTACAAAGCTTTCGTTGGTGCATCAGTCCTTAGATTTGGGTAAACAGGCTGTGGAGGATACTGATGCAAACCAACTGAACTCACCAGGGAAGAAGTCTCTCTCAAATTCCTCATCAAGCAAAACAAAGACTGACAGTAATGAATGTATTAATGTTGTTGATCGCAGTACATCATCCCCATGTACACGTACTGCATTCGATGTCTTATTAAAAGCTATGGAGCCTGAACTGAACACCTTAGCACAAGAGTGCCCCCCTTATGGGATGCAGGTAGAGAAACTGAGACCAAATAAAACTGTAAGCACCTCTTCTAGTCTCACATCCAACACAGTGAGCGTCCAAAACCAGTCTGCTTTGTCACAGCATGAGTTTGCAGCTGGACCTCACTATTACCCGTGTACGTCAAACAATGTGCATGTAGCAGCAACAGCCAAGACTGGACAAGCACAAGGCCAACTAGTTTCTCATTCACAAGACCTTATTACTAAAACCAGTCAACAAAATCATCAGGTTGTTATGTGTCCAAGTTTCACTAGATCGCTGGTGCCACAGCAGAGTCAAGAAAACCCCAAGCTCCAGCAGATTTACAGCATAGCAGTAACTTCGTCTGTGGTTCACACCTCATCTTCCACTGTAACTCAGGTTTTTCCTCAAAACCAGTTAGTAGCTAGTTCCTCTTCACCTTTGTCAATTAGCACGTCAAGTTCGACACACTTGTCTGTAGGTCCCATGTACAATTCAGCCCAGATCGCATCAGTTGTAAATCATGGTGTGGAACAAATCTGTAACCTCTTGAAAGACCAGAAGCCTAAGAAGCTAGGGAAATATGTCTGTGAGTATTGCAACCGGGCCTGTGCCAAGCCCAGCGTTCTCCAGAAGCACATCCGATCCCATACGGGAGAGCGACCGTATCCTTGTGTGACATGTGGGTTTTCATTTAAAACCAAAAGCAATCTGTACAAGCACAAAAAATCTCATGCACATGCTATCAAACTTGGACTTGTCCTACAACCAGATTCAGGTGGCCTCTTCTTATCCAGTGACTCCGACAAAGCACTTAGCATTCATTCAGATGTGGAAGAAAGTGGTGAAAGTGAAGATGAAGGCACTGCAGATGAAAGACAAGATGATCAAGAACTGGAACCTGCACAAATAGTGAAAGTAATTTCAAGTGCAGAAACGTTACGGAAAGGAAGCCCTATTCCATTAAGCAACCCAGACTGTGTACCAGGTGACTCTTCGTTACATGATACAGAACCTCAATTAAGGGCAGCTTTACCAAAAGTCGTAGTTCATCCTGTAAATGTTTCTCCATTAAGGGCCGATAGCCCAAAAGTAACAGAACCAGCACCTGAGCTTGCTGCAGCACAGAGAAAAGGGGATATTAAAGTGACAGCTCTTCAGTCAAATTCAACACATACATCCTCATTCAAGGAGAACGACATAAAGCAACATCAGAAAGTAGAAACGGGCCTCCTAGAGGAACAGCTGGGATCTGCAGTAGGAGCAGTCCATGCCCAGCTCCAGAGACAGCAGGCAACTGATGGTTCCCAAGATCAGCAAGGAAAATGTCTTTTGAGCCCCAGAAGTTTGGGTAGTACTGATTCTGGTTACTTCTCTCGTTCTGAAAGTGCCGATCAAACAATGAGCCCACCAGCTCCTTTTGTAAGAGGACTGTTGACCTCTGAGAAAGATCCAAATAAAAACCTGCCCTCTGTGCCTCGAGCAAGTGGTGTGGTAGCATCAATGGTGCAAACTGTTTGTGCTGAAAAAAATCTGATTCTCTCTGGCCAAATGAGACCCCCCATGGCAACAAAAACCCTTGAGGAGCGTATCTCAAAGTTAATTTCTGATAATGAAGCTGTTGTGGATGACAAACAGTTGGATAGCGTGAAACCAAGAAGAACATCTCTTTCGAGAAGAGGAAGCATAGATTCACCAAAATCCTACATATTTAAGGATTCTTTCCAGTTTGATTTAAAGCCCATGGGAAGAAGAACTAGCTCAAGCTCTGATATACCAAAGTCTCCTTTCACACCCACTGAGAAATCAAAGCAAGTTTTCCTTCTTTCTGTACCATCCCTTGACTGTTTACCTATAACACGAAGTAATTCCATGCCTACTACCAGTTACTCAGCAGTACCTCCAAACGTAGTACCTCCCCCTCATCCCCTTCGAGGAAGTCAGTCATTTGATGATAAAATTGGCTCTTTATACGACGATGTTTTTGTATCAGGACCTGCTACTCCACTGAACCAAGGCGGACATCCTCGGCCCCTTGTTAGACAGGCAGCAATAGAAGATTCTTCTACTGGTGAAAGCCAAGTTCTTGGACCGGTGCGATCTGTAGAAGAAAGTTATTTAGGGTGTAATTTATCAAATGAATCTTTATTGCAAAGGAGTAAGTCCCTGGCACAGGGGTCAACTTTAGAAAAAACAAAGAAGTCCCCTCAGGTGCGAGGAACAATGTTTGAGTGTGAAACCTGCAGAAACAGGTATAGAAAACTGGAAAATTTTGAAAACCACAAGAAATTCTATTGTTCAGAGTTGCATGGACCTAAAACTAAAGCAGCTATTCGAGAGCCTGAGCATAAAACTGTTCCAAATAGTACACAGCCTCAAATTCTACACTACAGAGTAACTACTTCAACTGGTGTCTGGGAGCAGACACCCCAGATAAGGAAAAGAAGGAAAATGAAAAGTGTTGGCGATGATGATGACCCACAGCAAAATGATACGAGCATACCATCAAAGAATGCAGAAGGTCAAAACAAGCCAGCAAATTCTTCCAGTCTCTCAAAACATAGTGCGACAACAGTGGTAGGATCACAACAGCCAAACAACCTTCTACTTCAGAGTTCCCAAATTCAGCTTGTGGCTCGAGGCACAGATCAGACTACCGAGCCAAAGGTGGCTCCACTCATGGAAAAGCAGGCAAGTTCAGCTGTGCAAGAAAAGGCAGAGTTGAAAAGACAGGGGACTGGCATTTCAGTAATACAGCACACCAACTCGCTGAGCAGAAATAGCTCATTTGAGAAATCAGAGTCGTTTGAAAGAGTATCACCAGTTTCTTCTCAAGAGCCCAACAAGGTTGCAAAGCACCACTCTTTGAATACAGTTGTAATCCAAGAGGATAGACACTCCCGTCTGAATACTCCCCAGCATCATCCACCCCTGTCCTCAGAAGCACCTAGAGGGGAAATTCAGGGAAGCCAAATAGTTTCCAATGAGAGAAGCACACCGCTTCAGCCGTCCAGACTTGTTCGCCAGCCTAACATCCAGGTTCCTGAAATACTGGTCACAGAAGAACCAGACAGGGACCCAGAAAACCAATGCAGCGATCAGGAAAAGACAGAAAGGTTTAATTGGCCACAGCGCAGTGAAACGCTGTCAAAATTGCCGACAGAAAAGCTTCCACCGAAGAAGAAAAGAATTCGCTTGGCTGAAATGGAGCATTCGTCTGCTGAATCGAGCGTTGACTCCACGCTTTCCAGAAGCCTAAGTCGGGAGAGTAGTTTGTCTCATGCCTCCAGTTTCTCAGCCTCACTTGACAAAGATGAACCTTTGAAGGCTGAGAACCCTCCCAAAGCAGAGCCTATCAGTAAGTCGTCAGAATTCCTCATGGTTCCTGCTGGCTCACATGCACTGGCTGTGCCTGGCCCTCATTACAGGGAAATGAGACGTGCTGCCTCGGAGCAAATCAGCTGCACGCAGCCTTCAATGGAGGTTGTGGACTACAGGAGTAAGTCTTTTGACTGTGGAAGTATGTCTCCATCAAAACCTGCCTCGCTGGTAGAGATAGCTGCTCCAAAAGTGTCGTCTGCAAATGGAATTACTGGACATGTGCCTCTGCTGGAAAGGAGGAGGGGGCCATTTGTAAGACAGATATCTTTAAATATTGCTCCAGAAAGTCATCAGCCTCAAGTTAAATCGACTGCCTCGTTTCAGACAGGTCACGCTGCAGATGTGCCCACAGTGCCATTGCAGAAGCTGCAGACCTCTGCGAAATCTTCAGTAGAGTTTCCTTCAAGTACTCAGCATTCACAGGCTCACTCCAAGCCTCACCCAGCAACTCAAAGTTGTAACCCTGTTAGCCTGTCTTCAGTGCAGCAGCCTCTAGATCATGTGTTGAATAATGAGGGGCAGCCACCCTCAATGCATCAGCCTTCCCAGACATCTACTAAAACATCAGCCCAGGGGGAACAAGTGGGCATATATGCGCTTCCTTGTCATCCGGATGAAAAAAAGGATTGTTTTGCTCCAAAGTATCAGCTTCAAGTTAAAACATTACATATAGGTCAGCCATACTCTTCTAAATTGCTAAAAAATACTTTATCAACTCAGACGGTTCCGAGTCAAGTTGGGGTGGATCAGAATGCATCCTCCTTTGAAATGCAGACTAAACTGTCTGACATGTCTAATCCATACTCTGTGCCTCCTCTAAAGCAAATTGTCCCTAATAACTGCAGCAGTCAAATACATCAGATTCCTCCCTTCGTGGTTCCTGTCCGTATTCACAGCAGTATGCCCTCCTATGGCTTTGCAACAGTTACACCCCTGCCTCACATTTTAGTGACCCAGGATCAGGTAAATCAATCTGTTTGCAAAACAACCGTTGCACCAGTGCCAATGCTTGAAGGCAAAACTCAGCTGCCAAAATCTCACAAAGATCAGCAGAGGACTTTGCCAAATTCATTTGAATTTGAAAATTCACTACCAGAAAGTGGAACCAGAAATTCACCTTTATCAAGCTCTTTGAATATTATTCAAAAAGTGCCAGTTAGCGGACTCTTCCCTCAGCAAGAAGCTACAGCTTCAAGTAAAAGAATGCTTTCCCCAGCCAACAGTTTAGATATTGCCATGGAGAAACAGCAAAAACGTGTTAAAGATGAGAGTGGAGCTGCTTGCATGACAGATAATAGACCACTGCATGCACTGAACGTTAGATCTAATGACCCTTCTAGTAAGCAGAAGAAACCAGTTTTGGTAAGACAGGTTTGCACCACAGAGCCTCTTGAAAATCACCTCTTAGATCCTGAGGGTGTTGCACAGCACGAAAAAAGCAGCAAAGCTGATACTTCAGACCTCCTGTTGCCTGACTGTCATTCCTCTGACACGGGGGTTTCAGAAACCCTGAAGGAGTCACCAGAATCTGAAGACCGTAAGTCTTCAGCATCGCCAGCATTTGTAGTTAGAAAACCATCTGAATTGTCTCCAGTGAATAATCAGAGTTCTCTCTTCAAGGCTGTAAGTAGCAGTCAAGAAAGAAGGTCCCCAAGTAGCAGTAACGAGAACAAGCAAATCAATAGCCAGGGCCAAGCAAAGCCTGTAACTACTGTGGCTGCAATGAACACAGGAGAAATACAGAGGTTGTCATTTCCAAGCCTCAAGACCTCAACAAGTTTTACCTGGTGTTACCTCCTGAAGAGAAAACCATTGCATCTGCTGCAAAATGATCAGAAAATCTCAGCCTATTCTACCTGGACCATTAGTCCCAACAATCCCAATCCACTTGGTTTGTCGACAAAGGTAGCTCTCTCCCTCCTCAACTCAAAACAGAAAGTTGAAAAATCTCTGTACACGCAAGCAAGAACTACTCATCCCAGATCTGATGTCTTGGTCTATTCAAGCAAGTGGAAGAACAGCTTAACCAAGGTACTTCAGCTATGCTTGATGTATACTAATCATTTACAGAGGATTTGCTTTGGAAATCATGTTTGGGTTTTTTTTATTTTAGAGAAGGTAATATGCCTGACATGTAGAATCTATGTGCTTATTTATTTTAGTTATGCTGGATCCAACTGCTAAAAAGATCTTAAGTAATTCCATTAAGAAACCTATTCATAAGGATTTATCACTTTTCATGGAAATTAGTGCCTGGATTTAGATCTGTATTCAATGTGGCAGGAATGCTTTTGGCTATTTTATAAATGCAAAGGGTAGAAGAAAAATACTTCTGACATAAATATTTGTTAAACACTTTTAACTTAAAACAGGTTAATTTAAGATCATAATTGTATGTTTTGCCTTAAAAGTCAGCTGGTATTTTCTCTTATAAAAGAGGGCTCGGCCGGAACAGGTGTCCATGGATACGCCATGAAAATATTTTTCACTATTGCTGATCATCTAACGGTGAGAAGAGCAGTGTGGTGTTTCCCTTTCTCCCACCTAGGTTAATTGGTGTTGCGTAATAATGACAAAAATAGCAAAATTTAAAACAAAACCACGGCTGCCCTAAAAACGCCAACAACTTCTTGGAGTGATATTGCTCCAAAGATGACATTGAATCTTGCACAGGGCAACAACCTCAGGGCAGTGTTTGTGACTCAGGTAAAATACTGCATTGTTCCAGAGTCAGATGTGACAGAGCCAAGAAGGCACTTGGTCTTTCCTGAGCTGTGGCAGGGGACACATGTGATCAGGGTGTCACTTGCTAACAGTTCTGATACATACAGGACCAAAGCTGTGCATGTTTGCACTGTCTTTGGCTTTCCTTAGGACCTGAACCGCCTCTGTGAATGGGTAAACGTGGCTCAGTACCCTATGTAGTGTGACAAGAGATAGCCATGCCTATTTAATGGATCCAGTATTAGTTTTACTGTCCCATGTAGTGAAGTTGTAAAGCTTTCTGAAGACAGCTTTGGTGTACAGCACAGTTTCACGCTCTTCTTTCCTCTTAGCTCTTGTACATTGTGTGTTTGATGCCAAACTTCTCTTTGGAGCTAGCAAAAATGGGGCGTTAGCCATGGGCCTCCCTTTCTCCAGAGTACTTCAGCTGTCTAGGACATAGAAACATTTTTCTGGGGAGGTTAAACACAGCCGTAACTTGTCTTAACCCTGCAGTCTGCCATCAGCAAGTCTTTCCAGGCATCAGGCCTAGATTGGGATCTGTAGGGCCAGCAGTGGCTCTAGAAGAGGCATAGCATATCCTTGGGAAAAGATGGGTATTTCTGTGGATGCTGAGTGACAGATACTGTTGCTGTCAGAGGTCACCTGGGATGTTTCTGTGTTTGTGAAACGTTTTGCTCAGATACAGAGTTGTCAGTGGGGAAAAAAGCAGGAGGATGAGAAACTGTGTAAGAGGAAGAAATAGTTTCAGAATTACAGGGGGAGTTAAGAAGATCCGCTGAAACCCGTCAGGCCTAAAGGGAAGTTAAACCTGGTCCTACTAAAACCAGTGGGAGACTGATTTTTATATTGGGAGGTGAAAACTCAATCTGTAATGTTTTGTGCAGAAAATACATACAGGCTGCGAGCTTTGGGTTAGTGCTGAAACTGAATTGAATCTTTGCTTCCATAATAGCGAGCAGCCTTTGTTTAAACTTGTATGACCTTTTTCAGTCTGCTCCCTCATACTCTTCATGAGATGTTGCACCTTAAGTAGTGCTACATTTAAAAAAAGAAACAAATATTTGAAGATTTAGCTTTTTTCATTGTATATAATTGAGTGATTCTAAGGCAAGTCTCACACCAGTTCTGTCATTGAGTCATGCTTGTTTTATTTTTTAAAGAACAGTGTATCAGAAGAAATTCTCTGATAACAAAGCTGCTGCATGCCTCTTGAAGAGCAAATTTTGTCAATAAACAAGTTCTGTTTAGTATATAAATAATGGATAATAGTATTTTGAAAAAATATGTTGACAGCACCCTTTTAAACACTCCAGGAGTTCTGAAATTCTTTAATAGGCAGCTGTCAGGTACATTTACAGTGCTCCTGCCACAAAAGAACCACAGTTAATAATCTTCCATCAGTCTTTCTTGGTGATGTTTTGAATGAAGCACATGAGCATGGTGAAAATAAAGAGTTCTTAAGCTCTGCCTGTGACTGATTTGTAGATTTTACTCAGAGCCATTATGAGGGAAGAAAGGGCAGCGAGAAAGCAGCAATTAAAGTTTAACTGGTATCTCAGATTGTACAGCAGAAATTACAAATTTCAAAGACCTGATAGGATCTAATACCTCCAGAGTTGGTCTGCTTTTCCTTTTAATGACTCAGGCAGTGGGATTTCAGCTGCTTTCCAGGACGATGCTGATGCTATTACAATATACCTCTGTATTACCAGTCTCCAGTTAGACCTGGTAATCAACGCGGAAACTTTCTCACAGAAGCCTTGCATAAAGAAAGAAAAAACTGCAAGTCCTCATTCGGTTCATACCCAGTAATTCTCCTACCCTTTTTTCTGGTTCTGAGAATGGAGAATATTGGAGGTCTTTTTGGAAATTATTATTCCATTGAAAAAGCAACAACGACCAAGCCAACAAACAGATTAGCAAATATTTATCAAAAAAATGTGATTGATTTCCTGCTTAAAAGCTTGGTGGTGTCCTAAGTTCCTTCAGGAACCACAGGTCAGATTGCAAGTCTCTGGGGGTTGTGTTTGCTCAAGTGGTTTGCATGTTTTAACCCTGACCTGACAGAGAGCTTGTAAGTGCTACTATAATCAAATTAATAAATAATAACAAAAATGCACCACTGTTACGCCTCACCTCCTCTCTCACAGTCGTAGCCCTTTCCAGAGTGATTTGGCTTATTCTGCTCGTGGGACTTTTAACTGCTCATCTTCTCACCAAGATAAAGCGACTTCCTGAACTCTTCCTGGGTTTGCCCCCAGAGCTAAGTCGTGTTTACAGAGATCTCATCCTGCAGCATAACTGCTACTAATCATTGTCACAAAAAAGGCAATTCTTTCAACAATAGATGCCACAGGAAATGAAGAGACTTGTGAACAAACTGCGAACAATAAGGAACCCCAGGACTTTGTTTGCTCTTCACAATTCACTGCTCAGAGGCAATAGGTGAAGTTGCCACGTTCCAGTGACTCAGAGAACAAACCACAAAATGTTATTTTGAAAGAAGCTCCTGGAACAAGTACAGCACGTTAAAATGCAACAGGAGCGCTACCTGCATGGAAAAGGCGTGTTTTTTCCTCCCTGCTCTTTTTATTTCATTGTTCTAGTTAGTATTATTTTTCACCAGTTTTCCTCACTTGAAGTCATTGGTGCTGTATCAGGAGCCCTTTCTCAAGCCCCCACATTGATCTTGGCTCCCTGCTCTGAAGCTGATCAGTACTGTGTGCTGTAATGTGTGAGAATCAGTAATGTGTGCAGTATTCCAGGGTGAAGATTTTCAGGCAAGAACAGGCTGAAGAATGGAAAGTTTCACCTAACTGGAATGCTTTCCTTTCTTGGATGATGTGCCACAACAGTCCAGATCACCACTGGAAAGTAGTTAAATGCAGAATATTTTTATGTGTAAACTAGTAAAAGTTTAAAGATATTAAAAATATTTTCCTCAAGTGGCTTTATGCCAGTGGGAGAAATGTTTAATGAATATTCTAATTGGAAATTTACAACTTTGATGATTTAGGCTGTGAACATGGTTTTTTTCCAAGGGATGTTGTAAAGTACCAAAAGTATCTGTTGAACCCTGGTCTCCAGGCAGCCCTAAGAGCAGGGTTGTTTCCAGTTTTATGCCGGTAATTGAAGACAGTGGAGTTAAATTGGAGCAAAATGAGTAAAGTAGAAATGAATCATGGTCCTTGTCTCTATGGGAGAAGAAAGAGAAGACTGTTAGAAGTGGAAGGCATAAGTAATCGTGGAGAGGAACATTTTACAGTTATGCCATTTTTCTAGCCTTTCCATCAGTATGTGTGGGATTTGGGGGGATTTTAGGTGAGGAACACAAACCCATGCTTCCTGGAGACTGGCTGCCCTTTAAAATTCACAGACGACCCAGTGTATCTTCAGCATCAATTTGGAATTTTTCAGAAAAACTCAAGACTGCTTTTTTTTGTTGTCAGTGAGCAGTTCTGTAGATTTCTGTGACAGAAACCTATTGTTTCTGTTAGAGCATTTCTGTGATAGCAGCATTTTGCATGTTCAAGACACTGAAACAGCTATTTGACACTGAAACAGGTATTTGGCCTTCTGTTAATTTTTTTGTACTGTAGGTGCTTTTGTGAATATACAATTTATTACATTGCTATTTCACCACACTTGGGATAAATACATGTGCCATATACTTCTGGAATCTTTCTTTTCACTTTGTCTTCATTCTTGAAAATTAAATCTGGAAAGAATACTTAGTATTTAGGACTGAAAGATAAGGCACTTAAAGATTGTACTGTTCCAGCTGCTGGAAGTTTTTATGTACTATTTGCTTTATTGCATGTGTTCTGTATTTTCCACTGGTACTTTCTTGTTAAATTACAGGTGTCACCTTGCTACTTTTTGTCTGAAGTGGAAACAAAAGCAATTCACGTGCCAGGCAGTGCATAGGAACTATGACATGGCTGAGTTGCAATTACTGGAGCAGGCTCCACTTCTGATATTTCTCAACTAGAACATCATCTCCTTTCACCTTGTATGAATGCTGTTAAAACATGCAGGGTGAAATTTCTTTCTTCCTACACACAGGCAGAGTTGTCATGTATGCTTTGGTAGAACTGCTCAGATACTTGAAAACCCAGCCCAAATCAATCAGAAGGCTGCATCAAGGCATATGGGTTGGAGTAGTACTTGCAGTCTGTGCAGATTCCTAGGGCTTTGAATTGAACAGGAGGTTGCTTTTCTGTTGACCTCTGTTAATCCCTCATCTGCCACATTCCTTATCAGGTGGGAAGTAAAGGTGGTGGCTGAGACTTCATGAAGGACTATGGGCAAGGACCTGGTGCCAGGATGATGTCACCCTTCAATATATGTAATGACTAGTGTAATTCATCAGTCATTTTAAGTCAATAAGTGAAGTCATTCTTCTTGCCAAGAATTCAAGTGTACAGCATTACATTTTATAATGAGTAGAAAACATAAGGCCAGAATTATTTTTTTTTTCTCTCTCATCATTTTATTCACTTATCAATATGAGCAATGTGATTAAGCGTGCCAGCTACGTGGGTAGAACAGTTTATAAATACAGCAATAATAATTGCTGGCTAATTGGATCATTCCTTCATTGTTGCCCATTTCATAAATATCCTAGACTTGGAAGGAGTAGATTTTAATTGGCAAATGTTGGGGGAACTCGTCCTCCTTTAAAAAAAAAAAAAAGTTTCTTAATTAATAAACAAGGGAAAAGTAGAAATGTATTTTGTTCTGCTGGACAGCTGGCATGCTTTTTCTTGTAATTTGGTCTAGCAGTGGGAATGAAGTGTGGAGTCTTGCTTTGGAAGGGTTTCGGAGCCCCTGTTAATAACCTCACCAAATTTGGAACAGTCAATTTCCACACCAAAACAGCCATATATATGTATATTTTTTAAGTATTAGCAATCAGAAATGTTACCTGTTAGTTTCTTCCCTTGGTACTCCCCTCTTTCCCACCCTTCCCCTCTTTGCTGTGCTGTGGAAAAGCAGCTCCTGCCAGCCATGAGGTGCTGCTGGGTGGTGGGTCAGTGGGTGATATCCAGGACCTGCAACTGCAGGAAGGAGAGCTCTCAGGGAAGCTCTTCCCTCCTGCCTGTGCCCTGCTGTGGTAGACACTGGGCAGAGAGAGCTGAGGACGTGCTACTGAAACATCGGGACTGGAGCCCTGGGGAAAAAGCACAGACAACTGATTGTACACTGAAGTTTCCCCCTTTTTGTCAAATTGTTGGGGGCAGCGGATCACGCAGCTGCAGAGCCCCATCTGTATGGTCCTAGTTGTCATGTCGAGGGTAGAGAAGTGAAGTTGTACCTGTTCAGGAAGCAATTGGGTTTGAGTGTAAGGATCTTTTCCCTGCAGAAAGCTATCTGTGAGCTAAAAAACATCACCTTCACCTTCCCAGAAGAAGAAAGAGGCATCTCCTGCTGCAGAATCAAAACATTCCTGGTTCCCTACAGTACCATCATCTCTATATAGATTTAACATTCTAAAAATACTCAGTGCATAAGAGAGCAGTAGTTTAGCAAAATACATTTTTTCTTTCATATATCTTTTACATTTCTTTTAAAAAATCAGTTATTATAACTGCAGCTTTTATGATGCTTTTATTAATAATTTACAGGTTTGAATGGCATACTAAATAGACCTAATTTTAATGATATGCATATCTAATTTTCTTTCAGCGAGCATTAAATAGAAAAAAAATGGCTGCAACTGAATTCAGCAATAAGGAGAACTCTGAATCAAGCACTGAGCACGATAAAGAAAATTCCTTTGTCAAAACTGAACCCAGAAGAGTTAAAATATTCGATGGAGGGCAAGTATTGTACTTTGTATATCAGATATCATTGCGAAGATAATTTTTCCTGAATTCTAGACTTTGCAGAGATGTTGCCTCCCGTTTGATTTATTTTAAATAACAGTTCCCATACTGTGGTCTGTGGATGTTGGTTTATGTTTCCAATAAAAATGGAAAGTCATCAGAAACATGGAGCCATGAGTTACGAGGGGGATAATGAAATAAAGAACGGTGGGCAGTGCGATTCATTTTTATATTTTTTTTTTTCTAAAGGACAAACATTAATCAGCAGTAAAGGCAGCTACATACAGCCATAGATGTAAATTCTTTTCTTCTGTTTCTCTTACATGGTAAATAATACCTGCTCTGCAATAAGGTTGTGTAACTGTAGCTGGAGAGGATATCGTCCAGGGGCTAAGCAGCAGACTGCGGTACAGTTTGGCAATCCGTGCACAGGCTGGAGAGCTCCTGATTTGAAAAATGCCATGGAAATATTTACTGAGAGCCTTTGTCCTTGCCCTGCAAGACTTTAAATCAGTTGTCTGATACGAATAACAGTTGCTTTAGCCACAGTACTGTGCCATATACAACATCTTATAAACTAGATTTTCGTGGTAGAAAAGTGCCAGTGACACTTCTAAAAATTTAGAGTACAAATGGTGCATATTTTATTATTCTTATAATTGACAGTGGGCTCTAGGGCTTTTCATTTACTGGTTCCCAGTTTGAATCCAGTCTAGGCCAGCATTTAAGCCACTACCACCTGCCCAGGTAAAACATTGCTACGTGTCTCTGCTCAGATCCAAACACTGCAGGGACCAGGTCACAAAACTTAGGCACATCCTTCGGCATCCTTAAGCTGGAGAAATGAAGGATGTAATTGAATCTGAATTACTTTTTCCATCTAGAGACAGTCCCAGTAGGCTGAGTCCAGAGCACATTGCTGGGAAATTTTAAAAACTTTCTCATTACAACTAATTGCCACGCTCTTTTGGTACTGTTACTAGGTACAAGTCAAATGAAGACTATGTGTATGTTCGGGGGAGAGGGAGAGGGAAGTATATCTGTGAAGAATGTGGAATACGTTGCAAGAAACCCAGCATGCTGAAGAAGCACATTCGCACACATACAGATGTCCGTCCTTACCACTGCAATTACTGCAACTTCTCCTTCAAAACTAAAGGTAGGAGTACTTTTCAGTGTACATTTTTTCCCTTTTTTTTTAAATTTCTCCTTTAAAGTATAATTCTTCTCATATTTGTCTATTCATAAGCTGAAGAAGTTTTCTATCGGTGGAGTTTTATTGTCTAATACTTCAAGTATTTGTCATTTTGGAGTTCCTTCTTTTCCTTTGTCTTCTGTGTGTTTACTCAGATCATCACATATAAATATGAGTGAACTGTGTGGCATGCCACAGTAAGAGAGATGTTGGAGTGGAAAAGGAAATCATAGGGGAGTATGATGAAAGATAGATAGAGATGAGTAAGCTTGTTAGCTGCTTATCCAAAGTAGGGATGGGAATGCAGAATTTTAAGTCCCCAGCATGTTTTTTACTCAACTCATTGCTCTGGGAAAGAAATCAACCTTTATTAAATTACTATATAAAATGGTTTTTATACTCTTGAAGGACAAGGTTCACTCTCTACTTGGACCTCCTAAGACCCAAAGATGGACCCCTGCATTTAAAGCCTGTTTACGCTAGATACTTAAATGCATCTTGGTTTAAGCAGGCAGTATATTAAACAGTGCTACATCCAGGATTCAAAATAAGTGAAACAGACAGGAGAAGTTCACAGCCAAAATACTTTCAGCAAAAAAATCCTAAGCAGTAAAATTTTTCTTGGCTTTGAACATCATTTAGCAATAATCCTCCCCAGCAGTAACCTCAGAAACATTTGTATTTTTAGTGGATTTGAGACTGTTCAGCAGTCGGGTGGAAGACTTCCAAGAAATAATGCAGTGCTGTAGAAAGTGGGGTGGATAGTCTTTAGGTGTGTCAAAACCTATCACTGCATCCTGACACACTGGGTCATCTTGCTGCCTTTGAGATGAAATGCCAGAGTGTGAACCCAGTAAATTCTGATGATGGTTTTTGCAGAGCAGGCGTGCTGGCCAAGTTTAAGTAATTAAATTCTGCCCATTTAAAATTCCCCCTGGTTTCAGTTGTAGCAGATACTTGTATTTGCTTCCTCTTCTGTAGTTGCTATGCGGGGCTGTTGCCATTACCACTGGCAGAGTCAGTCATGCAGTTGGGTGCTTGATGTTTAGTAAACCACCCTTCATGAGAGAACAGTGTGGCCAGTAACTTCATGCAGTATGTAAAGCAGGGAAACTTGCTATTTGTGAGTCAATACAGTCACACAGCTTCATAACAACTGTTTCAAAATTTAGGCTGAATTACTACCTTCCTTTCAAAGCAGGAATAAAAAGTTCCATAACCAGGGAAGAATCACCATATCACCCACCATAATTTCTCTCACTGATATACCTCAAAGAAACTGTATTTTTGAGAGACAACAGGAAGCTTAAATTTAAAGCGAGCAGTTACTTGTAGTAATACACATTTCACAAATGGCATCATTTGCAGATCTCTGATAGACTCTTAACCTTTTCTTGATGATAGTTGCCATTTTTCTTTTCAAAGGAGAAGGGGAGAACAGCCCGTGGGGCCTCTCTCAGCAGTTAAGACATTAACTTTTGAAATTCAGATCAAATATGTTCATACTCTGATTTTGGATAAAATTAATCTGTTTGTTTAGGTTGGCAGTGAAAATGATTACACTAAAAATAGAATCCATCAAATACTAAAAGAGCTGCAAGATACGAATTGTATTTTCACACGGTAGTTTTGTGTCAACGTGACTTTGAAGACTGAATCAACCTTTTTTATACTTTGCTATAAAAACATGACAGGTCTTTTACACCAATGCAAAATATATCATCATCTAGGATTTTCATCCTATTTTATTTTATCTCTATAAAGAACTTCATGAAATGTAGCCAGAGTGCTAGTAGCATTCAGGATGGTAAATCTGCTGCAGCCCTTAACAGCTTGCACTGGGGAGCAAGGCTCTGTCAAGTGAGAAGTCAGATTATACAAGTGGTTATAAATGTAGCTGAATAAAATATAAACATGTTGAGTGTATATTTTATAGTCACAGAACACTTATTTTGTTTCATTTTTTCTTAAGGAAATCTAACAAAACATATGAAGTCAAAGGCACACAGTAAGAAATGCATGGATTTGGGAGTCTCAGTAGGCTTAATAGATGACCAGGATGGAGAAGAAGAATTTGGTAAGAAATTCAAATCTTACTCCTTTACTGCATTTTTCTATTTATTTTGTCATCTCATTTTCTTACCCTTTCTTTTCCAAAGCTTTTAAGTCTCTGTACTGGGAAAAGATACAGAGATAAGAATCTTAGAAGCTAGTCCAAGGGAGTGAAAAATACTGGAAAAACTTCCCCTAAAAGAAATTACAACAATTAGACTAAAGATAAAATACCACTGAATTCCTCACAAAGTGTTACGCACTTTACCAATTTCACAGATAAATATGACAAGACTGAAAATACCAGAAAAACAGCTGTTTGCCTAGAAAAAGTATAGTCAAAGGTAGTATTTCTGGTAAGGTAGTGCATTAAATTGTCGAAGTTTTGAGATGCACATTTCATAACAATTGTATCACTAATGTATGCCACCTGAATCACAAATATGTTGCTGAGTGCTTTGCAAGGAAGCTAATCATCTTCCAGTGTAGAGTTGGGCATAAATCAGCAGACAGAAATGATTTAGAAATTACGAACATTATTCATCTTGACCTGTTCAACTTCTCCATCAGTGATGAGTGTTACCAAAATGAATGTATTTGCTAATAATTGGAATTTTTCACTTCCTGTCTCTGCTGAAGAGGAGAGGAGGTTGAGGACAGTCAAAGAGGGCCAAACTGGGTTCACACTGTGTGTGTTTGCTCAGCATAAGAAAGATGTAGCTGCATCAGCCGCAGTGAGATGGAGAACAGGATTGTGGGTTAGGATGTGTCCAGTCTCAGCATCTCTCAGTGCAGTGGTGGCATTTTCTCCTCCCCCCCCTTTCTCAGCAGGGAGATGAATCCTGTTGCCTTGCCTAGTATTTTTCTTCATTCAGTGCTATAGTTTATTAGATTGCGGATGAGGTTTTGAGAAAAGCAAGCAGTGGGGATCTTTATTTAAACAGTAAAGGGCAAGAAAGATGAATGCACTTGCTCCCATATGACAACCGCTAGCAGCATCAGCTTGAATCTAATTCTAAATAATATTGGGAATGTGACTCAGCTGGGATGATTCAGTAATGTACTAGGTACAAAGAAACCTGCATTTTCTCTTTCTTGGCATTCTTCGGTACATTCCTTTTTTTTTTTTTTTTAATAAGAAACATATCCCCTTTGCAACTGAGGTACCAAACAAGTAACGAAGAAGATAAGCAGCAATTAAAAAAAAAAAAAATGTCCTTTTCTCACAGAGGGACAGTTTTCATTAACATTTTCAGCCTTCACATGACAGAAAAATCACAGCTTTTTTAAGCAACGTTCTGTAGCTTTCGACATTTTATTTAGTTTTGTAAATGAGAGCTGAATAGGTATTTCTATTTACTAGGGACAGAAAACATTTGCTTGATTGATAAATGGATATTCCCAATTGCATACATTAAAACCTGCATCTGTGGATGTAATGTAATGGGAAATGTTTCACATGTTAACAGAATTATCAGTAACACCCTGTAGAAGTAAGCCATTTTACATGTTTGTTGAAAGATAGCTTTTTTTTGGCTCTAAGACTATTTAATTGAGAGATAGAGACTCTCTCTTTTTCCATATCCTGTACAGGTGTGTATAACCATTGTATAAACAATTACATATTGCCTGAAATACACAATTTGTTTCTGCACAGTAATTACTTAACAAACTAAATATTCTATTTTGGAAAACAAGCAAGACAAAACGTTCAGTGGGATTTGCCATGTAATTCATTAAATCCTTGCAGAAATTTAATTTTAAGACTGCAATGTTTGTTTTGTTGTGGATTGGGTTTGGTTTGTTGTCTTTTTTTTAAATAGAGCAGGTAACGCTTCTTCCTTTATCTAAGAACCCCAAAACAAAAGAACAACTTGGTGGTAAAATCCCTGTTTTCTCTAAAGGATCTGGCTCAGGTACCCATAGAAAAACTAGCTGTGCATCACAAAGCTCAGCACAAAAGTCCAATCCAAGGAGCGGGCTAATTCAGCTGGTGATAAACACAGCAAGTGCCAAACCAGTCCAGCCAAACCAGTTGCTTCAGAACACAGTGCATTTACAATTATCAGTGAGTAAATGTATACTTTAAAAACGGCATTATGTCTTTGACCCTTGCACCCCTCCCTCTGGTGTGTGGTGGTGGCAGGTTTGTGTCATGTATCATTTTGGTGCTTTAAAAATGATGTGTTAAAAATGGTATCTCTCTTGGAGCCAGTGGTCTGTCCCAGTCCTATCTCTTTCCTCAATTGGAAAGAAATGTGAGATATAAAGAGCAAGGTGATGAAAATCTGATAAGAAATAATTTTGAACTAAAAAATATAATTTATTCTTGCCATAGGCTGTGTGAGATTGGCCTGTTTCTTGACCCAAAAAATGTCTTGTCTGTCTCAGTCTAATTTGCTGTTCAAACACTTGGAATACTGATTATTCTTAGGGCATGAAAAACATCTGCACCTTTGCTTGAAATCACAAAGCTGTATGTCTTTCATCAGACTTTGAGTCAGAGAATTAGCCAGAAATTTTAAGAAACCCACCAACTTTTTATTTACTGAAGATTTTGCTGGTTCTATTTTCATGTCTTTTTAAGCACACAGGCAATCACAATTATTCAAATATATCAAATTTTTTTTCAATTCATAGGACAAGTCAGCTGTGACCTGATAGCAGTACAGATGAATAGTACATGCAGATTGGATAAGGAGTGCAAAATTTTACACAATCCTGATCACAGGCACAGGCACACACAGGCAGACACCCAGAGCCTGTTTCTTCAGTAATATGAGCAGCTGAAATTTTGTTGTGCTGTAGCATCTAGGGAAAAAAAGAAAGAGATGCTCCCTAGCTGTCTGAGACTGTATGTGATGAGAGCTTTTAACATAGCATTCTTTGTGTTTGGACTTGTCATCGTTTGGGTATTAGTAAATACTTTCTGGCTTGGCTTTTTTGTATTCAAACTATTCCCTCACCCATTTATCTTTCATCTTCTGCTCTGTGGAATGTTCTTGTCACCAAAATACAGGGTTACAATGTAAGGAATGTTAGTATCTGAATTAAATTGTCAGACGAGGTGAACTGTTTAGTGTGACAGACTGCAACTGGGGATAGCCTCTTCGGCCATGTTGACCCAACATTGTCTTACAAACCACAATAATTTGTCTTAAAATTAAAACAGTTACAAACTTTAAACCCATAATACTTCATATGTAAGCTAATGTGTGAATGGTATGGTGTGCTTGAGTAAACTTGCATGAGAAAGTTGTTTAATAATTAAATCAGTAGATGGGCAGAACTTATTTAATTGGTCTCTGAGGAGAAATTTTATCCCAAAATATTAATTACTTCAACTTGTAAGTTTCAGATATGTATTTTATATATATATATATATACATACACATACATATAAAAAACCTTTCATTTTCTGCAGTATGAAATAAACCTTTCTAAAGATACAATGGTTCTAAGATGAATAGCTTTATATTACTTATAGTAGATATTGAGTTTCCATAGCTCCTCATTAGCTTAATCCTGTCTCAGTCTGTGTTTTCACTGCACCTGTGTTTAAGGATTAAAAATAAATTAAAATCCTTGCAATATCTTCCTTTTGTAAATAGAATGGAAGGCTGGTTCTGTATCACCTAAGTGAAATATGATGGTTTTTTATATCAGTGTCTTATCTTCAACTAGATGTACAGTAAGTGTGCTGGAGTCCTTCACTTACAGCCTAGGAATATAGTAGCTGACACTTGGGGTGATTTACAACGTACTGATTACCCAGGAAGGCTTAGGTGTAAATAATATCTCTAAAGATAAACAGAGGTTACTCTTGGTTCTTTGGTTAGTTTTATATTGTTATGTTTCATACACTTAGGAATGAAAGTCAAAAGCCCACATTTTTTTCTTCTCTATTCCGAGGAGCACTGGCTATACCAGTCTGAATTTAACCCAGTAGATGTCACTGTGAGTCCTGTTTGATGATGACGAGCAGTGGACAGTAGCTGAAGCAAGACTAAAAGCAGTCAAGTGAAGCCTACGAACATGCTTAGAGAAGCAACAGGGAGTGCGTTTGTGACTTGATTAGTTTCAAGTTTATGATAATATGATGACATACTAAAAAATAACTGAAGATGCTTCCACAACTTCAGGTGATAAGCACTGCTTTGAATTTGAATTTAGCACTCAGGTGCTAAATAAATTAGGTAAACTTAAATTTAGATGGGAATAGTGAACAGACTAACAGATACTTGGTAAGATATGTCTTCAGTCTGTAGAAATAGAGCTAATAGTGATACCCATACTTACCTATCTGTTTCCTTAGGAACATGTAAAACTTCAGCAGTCTGGGCTTCTATTTTCAGGTCTTTGTCTTCCTGCCAGTAAAAGAATGAAAATTAACATTTTGCTTTTTATGTTAAAACCTACCTAAATATGATTCAGTTGTAAGCAAATATGATGAAGTTACAAGCTGCTGAACTTGATCACTGGATGTGGTGGAGAAATTGCTAGGTCTGTAGAAGGACCCTGATAAATCAGGTCATGTGCTGGACTAATTGGTGATAATATCACAATTAAAAGCTGTAAATTGAGATTGTGAAGAACCTTTCTTTTGCTACTTTGTAGTATGACAAGAAGTAGATAACCATTGTTAAAACCACCTTCAATAAGGATTCCTGTAGGAAAAAAACCTTTTAGGACAAAGAACTTTAAAGTACACAGGCAGACCTATTTCAGTTACTTAATTCATAACATCAGAAGTGGAAAAAGCAGTTCATGGACTTACCAGCCCCAGGCACTTCACTAATGGACATATTAGGATGCTGTTAAGTCCAGCTATTGTGCTAAAGGACTTGAAGCTTTTTCTTTCCCTGCTTTGGGGTAAAATGTCAGTATAACAGAGCCTTAGCCAACATGCTCATCAATACCTCCAACACAACAGAGCTGACTAACTAGCTGAGGATTGACAACAAAATAAATGAAGGACTAAGATTTAGTGTATGATTCATATAAACTTCAATACACAAGATGAAAACCTTAATTTTATTAAATACAATTATAGCTGGCATGCAAGCAAAATCCCCTATCAAAAGTTGTGTCCAAGTTTCTATTATACCTTTGTTTTGTAGAATCATAGAATGTGTGGGATTGGTAGAGACCTTAAAGGTCATCTAGTCCAGCCCCCCTTGTGTGCATAGGGACCTTTTTAACTAGATCAGGTTGCTCAGTGCCCCTTCAAGCCTAAACTTGAATGTCTCCAGGGATGGGGCCTCCACTACTTCTCCAAGTAACCTGTTCCAGTGTTTCACCACCCTCATAGTAAAGAAATTCCTCCTAATATGCAATCTGAATCTACCCTGCTCTAGTTTAAAACCATTGCCTCTCATCCTATTGCTACATGCCCTTTTAAAAAGTCCCTCCCCAGCTTTCCTGTAGGTCCCCTTCAGATATTGGAAGGCCACTATGAGGTCTCCCAGAGTCTTTTCAAGGCTGAAAAACCCCAGCTCTCCCAGTCTGTCTTCATAAGAGAGGTGCTCTCTCTTCGTAGGAGAGGTGCTCCAGCCCTCTGATGTTTTTTGTGGCCCTCTTCTAGGCCTGCTCCAACAGCTCCATGTCCTTCTCCATCCCCTCCTTGGGCTCCAGAGCTGCACACAGTACTCCCAGTGAGGTCTCACCCAAGCAGAGTAGAGGTGGAGAATCACCTCTCTTGATCTTCTTTTGATGCAGCCCAGGATGTTATTGGCCCTCTGGGCTATGGGTGCACATTGTGTGTTCATGTCCAATTTTTTGGTCCACTAGTACCCCCTCATCCCTTTCCACAGGGCTGTTCTCTATCACATCATCCCCCAGGCTGGACTGATAATGAGAACTGCCCCTACCAAGGTGCAGCACCTCACACTTGGAGGCTGTTTCTGCTTTTTGCAGAGTTCATGTCTGTAGCCAAAAGTTCCATGTTCTCCTGTGAAGTCCAGGAAGAAGACAGAGTCTTGCTAAGGGTTTAAAAATGATTGCAGCAGTTGACAGAGGATGAGACACATGCCCTCCACTTCCAAAAACACTCTTTACCAAACATTGAGGCAGTCTTGAGCAGCCTTTCTGTTAAAATGGGGAGAGTTACAAATTGGAAAGAGAAGTAGCTTTCATAAAGCAGAACTGCCTTCACTTAATAGTGTGAAACTTTTTTCCTGTGTTATTTAAAAAAAAAACACAACCAAAAACAAAAACAAAAAACCTGTGAACTTTCATGCCAAAAGCCATTTCCCCATATGCAGTGGCCTTTAAATTCATGACACATCCTTCATTCTAAAATATCCCATACTGCTTTACAACCTCATACAAAGTTAAACACAGAAGTCATTTAGTTCCCCTTGGTAATTGAGTCAGTTCCAGTTATATATATAAGCTATATAAGCATATGGTTGTAATTGTGCACAGTTCAAGATAGGAAGTGAAGAATTATTTTTTCCCCAATTAAAGCTGCAAGGGAACTTCAGTAGGCAGCGTACCATTACTAAAGTGGATCGGGGCCAACACTGCTTGGTTAACAAGACAGTGCTTGGAAATGAGTCTTTCACCACAAGGAGTGGTCACAGCCTCAACTTGATGCCTCATTTGGAGAAGACCCATAACTTGCCTGGGTCTTCCACTGCTTAAAACTCCAGCATCTGGTCCTCTCGCAACTCTGCTGATTTATGACGATGCCTAATGGGAGCCCTAATTACGAAAGCTCGGGTACCTCCTGTTTCAGCAAACATGCACACAGGTATAAATGCCCGAGCAGAGAGTTCCTCTGTGCATTGCCAGAGCAAGCAAGTCAGGAATGTGTTGGTTGTTTGTTTTTTTTTTCCACCTGACGTTTCAAAGTGGTGTGGGAGTAAGGGAACCGCATTCATTGCTGTCACTTCGCCTACACTGCAGGCTCTGGCTCCAGGTAACCACACTTAAATAGAAGCTGGCAAACTCACAAAGGGTGGAGGTAAACAGGGAAACAATAGAGGGAAATGATATCCCACACAGTCCTGCATGTAAGGAATCTGTGTCCCCCACACGGTTCCCCTTTCCCTTTCCATGGTTTTATTCTAGAAAGGTGAGACCTACGCAGAAAATTTCTACATAAGCAGCAGTTGTTAGTAAATCGTGTAGCATTTTTAAATGTTGATTTGAAAAAAAAAGACAGTTTCTTATTATAAATCAGGGCATTGTTTGAGCATATGTTTTCCTTGCTTTACAAATGTGACAAGTCAGTCTAATCACTTCAGGTAGTTTCTCTTGCCAGTGGAGACAGTACTTCATGACTGACATCAGCTTTCATACCAAATGTGATTCATGTGGAGAGAGGGAGAAAAAAAAACACAACACAGTAGGATTTCACAGAGAATAGTTATATGATGTTGGTAAGTACACTAAAATTAAGTAAGAGTCTAGGCCGAAACCCAAGGTTTTGCAATGTCCCGTGCATTATATAAAGAGTTGCAGGAAATGCACTGGTCCCCCTTTAGTTGTTACGCATGAAGAAGTCTTTGAGATCTGTTACAGAGCCACTGAGAGAAGTTCTTTCCATTCAGAAATCAAACCTATGTAGAGGTTCTAACATTCTAGCAGTGATGAAGAAACACTGTGTGAAGAAATGACAGAAGTATATATATAAAAAAAAGTTGCTTAAGTCCATGTGATTTTGTTAATAATATTTTTAATAATCCTACTTGCCATAATTTTAATGGACCTTACCGAATTAATTTTTCCACTCAAATGTATTTTCTTTTTGGAACGTCTTTGTCTGTAGAAATGAATACCATTTAAAATTCTAAAAATTATTTTTGTAGCATCATTCCAGTGACCTGGAGGATTTGGGTTGTTTCTAATAACATTTCATTTTCATGCCTGCTGTAGTAAATTTAGAAAATCTATCATTTCCATATTTAGTTATTGTACAAATTACTGTGCTGGCTAAGAGGGGCAAAGTCATTACAGAGGGATTTTTTCAAAGAAGCTGTTAGTCTTGTTCCTAATTGCACTGCTCATTTGAAACCATAACTTCACCCCCGTAAGTGAGTAAGTCATTGAGTGGTAGCTCAATTAAACCCATTTCTTTTTACCTGGAGTTCAAAATGCTTATTTTGGCTTTGGTAATACAACAGCCTAAAGCACTGATAGTACATTCAAATTATTTTAAGGGTCTGTTTTTTTGTTCAGACTCATTTACTTCAATGGTAAGTTGCTGTGTAGATTTCCTTGGAACACGATCTCTGAGATTTTAACTCACCAGCCATCATTGGATTTGCAAAACCAAATTATTTTTATGCTTTTTTTTTTTTTTTTTTTTTTTGGTTGTTTTTTTTGAGAGCTCGGCAGAGAGACCTTTAATTGAATATTGAATTGAGTGTTTTTTATAAAATATGATCCTTGACAGTCTGGCTTGGAATCAGACACAGCAGAGGAGGTTTTCTATCTCTTTACTGAAGATGATCGTTTCCTTCCAATTTACAATATAAAAGGTGAAAAGCTGCAGTAGAGCTGTATTTTGCATAGAAATTTAACACTAGACAGCAGTTTGGCTTTAAGACTTGAAGTCAGGAGGGCTTCTTCATGTGAGCCAAGTTTCTTGCCTAGGTAAGTTTTGACAGGATTTGGACTTTCTTGCCTCCAGGATATCTTGGGGGATTTGTTAATAAACATTAACAAAGGAAAAAAAATCTGGTAAGGTCTAATTTTGGTCTCTTTTGCCTGTTAACGAGACAGATACCTGACTAACAGCCTCCAGTCTTTCTGTTTCCATCCCTCAAAAACCTTTGCTGTAGTGATTCATATTAGGTACAAGGACACCCACCTGTGAGTCAGAACCCGCTAGAGAATATCCCACCACTGAGGTTGGCAGACCAGCTTCACATGATCACTTGGAATTTAATGAACCAGGAATCTGCTCACGTCTCCCCAAACTAAAGAGTGAAGGGTGACTTAGAGCACATGGTTATAAATGCCTGAAAGCAGCCAAATCTAGAAGGTTAAAAACTACATAGAAGCAGAAGTTGAAAAATTATGTATAGCTGTATAATTAAATATGTACCCTAGAAAATAAAAACAAAAACAAAAATCTTCCCCATTCCTTTGATGCAATGGGATGTGACTGAAAAATGCACATGCCATGTGATTTTTTTGGTGTTTCTAATTACTCCCTTCCATCTTCTTCCCAATCAGCCTAGGACCTTCAACTGGCTTACCTTCTAATTCCCACTTTTGCAGGTGAGAAGCAAAGATTCGGCTACGACCGGTCAGGATATGATGTGGAGGAGTCTGATGGTGCAGATGAAGATGAAAACGACAACGAAGATGATGATGAAGACAGCCAGGCTGAGTCAGTCCTATCCACAACCCCTTCAGTGACAGCCAGCCCCCAGCACCACCCCTCTCGGCACGGCCTGCAGGACACAGCCAGCACTGATGAAGACATCAGACTTCCAGACTGTTTTCCTGGCGTTCACACGGACTCTATGGATGGTCTGCCAAAAGCACTGCTGACAAAGATGACCGTCCTCAGTGCAGCACAGTCAGTTAGCAGGACCTCCAGGTCACCAGTAGATTTCACCCATCAGGAAGCACATGAGGATAAAGCCCAGGACAGAAGAGCGGGTCACCACAGTGCTAGTGCAGCACTGGTGGACGTCGCTCCTGCATCTCCAGGTCGCCAGATGTCTGTGGATTACCCCGATCCAGAAGCAGCATTGGACCACTCCTTAATATCAACTGCATCTCTTACAAAGGTAGGAGTGTCTGATTCCAGGGGAGAGTATGGGATTTTGAATCCTCCTTTTAAAGATCTTTTTGGAGAGATTTCCAAGACCAAAATGTTTGCCCTTCTCTTCATTCTTAGAGTTTTTGGCTGGTGAGTCTTCTAAGAGAGCTGACAGTGACTCCAGAAACAATGATGTTGTAGGAGGACTGCTTTTCAAATTCTCAGCTTTGATTGTATTCTCCTAGAAATGATTATAATATGGTCATTTCAGCTGAAGTTTGGAGCTGGTAGATTGTACTTCAAGTAAGAAGGGATGTAAAAGATACGTAGAGTGAACATATGGTGGTGGTGATGAAGTTTTCAGAGGAAAGTTATAGGATTCATAAGTCATTTCACTCTGAAATGCAATATGGAATCGTTGGTAATCCCCAAGGGAAATCAATCTAGTCCCAAAGGTTTTTGCCTTATCGCTATAAAAAAATTGTGCAATTGCTTATCTTTCCTTCAAATACACTCAGTAGTAGAATCAGAAAGAGCACCAGATGTTCAAGGAAAGTAGGAGATTGCCCTTGCACAGCAACAGGAGACAAGCACAGACTGAGACCTGAGTTCCCAGTGCTCTCAGTTTTTCTTCAAGCTGTTAAAACATTTTAATAGGAAAAGGATTGGTTTTGTCTATGCCTCCTCAAGATGCACGGAACATGTACAGAGCATGCAGAAAGATGAGGTCAGTCTGTGTGTGCAAGGCTGCAAGGAGCATCCTGTAATTTGGGTAACTGTTGTCTTTAAAACTCTGCAGAGGAAGTCACAGAGGGGAACCGGCATGTGTTAAGCATTTTACAATTCAGCAGTATCTTAACAGATTGCAATGGGGACGATGGTACAAGTCACATACATGACTGACCCTAAGGATATCTCTGGAAAGTCTTCAATTCTTGCTGCAGACCTTGAAGGCATTAGAGCTTTCCAGGACACTGCACAGAAAGATGTGATGCAAAAAGTTTAAATAATGGAGTAAGTACTGCCTTCTCTGCTACTAATGCAAAATTTACAAGTAGTACAGGAATGAAGTTATAGAAGAATAAGCAGCAGGAAATTTTGAAAAGCATAAACAGTAAGTAAAAACGTCATTCTAATTTAAGTACTTACTGGCTTGTTTTTTTTCTTTGAAAATCTGTACTACTGGATGTATTTTTTACACATGTTAAGATAGTGAACTGCTGACAAGGAGAAACAGTAAAAACTACTTCTGCATTTCATCCTTTGACACAGATTCATTCCTGCTTGTGTGAGCTGTGAGTCCATGTGGCCAATGTAAATTGGAGCGATTTTGTAGAATGACAGAGAATAAAAGCTAGTGGTCTCCGATGACTGTTTATACGTGCCACAAAATGGGGTGGGCTCTTAATATCTGGATTTTGCTTTTCAGCTGTTGCCAATAGATACCAGAAGGACATTTGACTGAGTTTACTCCCCCATTGAACACAACCATTGAAGCCTCAAGAAAATATGCACACAGTTAAAAATGTTAAAGGTCTTCATTAATATAGCTCTAATAATTAGCTATGTTAGTATATATATATTCTTATTTTTTTTTAAAAGGCATCTATGTAATACAAGGCAGTAATTCCTTTCCAGACTACTTCATCCTTTCCCAGACCAAAAGAAGTGGCAGCTATGTGTCTGATGGTTAATATACAGCCTGGTCCTATTGTGAATGGTTCTTGCAATCAGGACAAGGGTTTGAGACATCTCAGAAAGGCTGTTGTATGTTCCTTCGAAAGCATCTGTGCCGGTTTATCAGGATTTCTTGTGAGGTGTCAGACAGGACTTATTTCTGAGAAAGATCCTGGCTTCCTTCATCTTCCCATTTAGACTGGTTGGTATTGCATAGTCAGTAAATCATGTTCTCTTTTAATCAATACAATTCCTACCAGCAGCTTCCAAAAGTAAGATTTCTTAAGAGTTTGGTCAAAGCCACAGAATTAAAGTTTAGGACTATATAAACTAAATAAGGCTGCACATGTGTTATCAATCAATATGCCTACAACGAAAAAATACTTTAAGATTGCAATTGCAGCTTAAGACTTCTTGTTTTGGGTCTTTTTAGGAAAGGAGTTGCCAGCCTTGATTGGTAGCACAGGCTATATAAGAAGGAGTATATAAGTATGATTATCAGTCCAGATTTAAGCACCAAATCACCGCAAGCTGAGGCAGCAGTGGGATGTGGGTTCCACATCTCACTCCAGGATCTGCTCATCACCTCCGCCTCTGCAGGCGTTGTAGTTGTCATCCATCTCTTGACACTGCTTATCACCCATCTTCGAGATTACAGGCACCTATAGACAGATGTGCCATGATGCTGCTTCTGCCTGCTGGAGGCTGCAGTGCCTCCAGGAGAGGAACCTGGGGCATAAAAAATGTCAGCTTGTGCTTATTTAACATTCTTGCCTCAGGCGATTTCCACAGAAACCAGTTCTCCAAATCCTTCTCCCTCCTTGAAAAATCTGTACAAAGAATAGTGAGCAATGTTTTCAAGTACTAGTATTCAAAAGAAATTAGCCAGGGTAATTAGGAGAGAAAAATTAAATTAGTGGGCAATGAAGGAGCTGGAAAAAGAAAGGAAGGAAATTAGGTTCACTCTTCAGGCTGGTCAATAGGTACTGTTTGTTTTTTCTTAAAAGGGAGTGTGGGAAGCACTCCCAGCTCCCTTGCATTTTCATTTCATTTGAGGATGGGTAGCAGTGTCTGCCAGATGAACATGCCTGTGTTGTTCCCTTCCAGAGCACGCCTTCCACCAGCTCTCCCTCCTCGCCGGTGGACCACAGCATGCAGACAACAGCACCAGCACCCTACGCCGAAATCCCGGAGGAGAAGCTGTCCCTGCAGCACGCTGCTGAGCTGAGGGCCCCCCAGACTCACCTCTTCAGCCACCTCCCCCTGCACTCACAGCGGCAAGCCAAGGCACCCTACGGCACAGTGCCCGTCGGGGGGATTCAGGTGGTCCCTGCTGGCTTGGCCACCTACTCCACCTTCGTACCCATCCAGGCGGGGCCAGTGCAGCTCACTATCCCTGCCGTTGGTGTGATTCACAGAACTACCAGCGCCCTGGGTGAGACGGGCAGCGTGGCCACCGGTGCCACGAATCCCATGGGAGTCGCTGAGGTGAACAGTGTCATGCCCTGCATTCCCATCGGCCAGGTGAGCGTGCCGGGCATCCAAGGGTTCGGCACGCCCAGCCTGCAGCCTCTGCCGCCGCTGGGCATGGAGACCGTGAACATCTTGGGCCTGGCAAACACCAACATCACACCACAGATGCGCCCGTCGGGAATTACCCTCAACGCCGTGGGCCTCCAGGTTTTGACCGCTGGCGCAGCCCCGCCGGGCAATCCCAGCCCTCAGGCTCACATTCCCGGCCTGCAGATACTGAACATCGCCCTGCCGACCCTCATCCCCTCTGTCAGCCCCGCCAGCACCGAGGGGCAAGGAGCCTCCTCGGAGGCTTTGGCCACCTCAGGCAGCAAAGCCTGCGAAGCCCCGCCGGAGCCAGCTCCTGCTGGCTTCCCCGCAGCCGAGGCTGGCCAGGCCAGCAAGGTCTCATCTCCTCCAGCAGCTTCTGGTGGCCAGCGGTACGGCGGGAAGAGCCAACCTGACCTCTCCCCGCTGAGCGACTATGAGCGACCCAACGGTCCAGGTCTGAAAGCAGAGCCCGAAACCACTGGCCCCGCCAACCCCGCCAAGCCAAAGCGCGACATCCCTTCCCTGCAGGTGAAGAGGGCTGCCCCGGCAGAGCCCCGCTCCGGGGCGAGTCCCGACGCCTTAGCCAAGTCCCCGCTCCACCAGACTGTCTCCCTGGACAGACAGGTACACAGGCCAGCCGCCTTGCCCCGGCGGCAAAACACGGTGCAGTTTAGCGATGGCAGCAGTGACGATGAGGACAGACTTGTCATAGCAACCTAGTTTTTGGGTTTTTTTCATTGTGTTTTTATTTTGGGGGTTGTTTTCTTTTTTTGGGGTTGTTTTTTGTTTTGTTTTGTTTTTACAACACTTACAGGTTTCTTTGCAAACCTTCCTTTCCTTAAAGCACATTTTTCTGACACAAACCCATTACTAATCTTCGTGCAATCATGAACTCTTGACCAATAATTGTTGTTTCTTGTCAGCTCCAGCCATTTTTGTACATGTTGTATAGACGATTGTGCCTTTTTGGAGTTTTATGTTTAGAAACCTGTACAGATTGTTGAATATATATATATAAAATATATATATATATATAAAATATGTATATTAAAACCAGGTAGTTGCTTGTGTTTAGTAAGTAAACATCCTATGTCAGATAAATAAAGGATTAAATTATATGTTGCACTGTTAAATGTAAATTTTTATGGCTGTGGGACAAAGTTTCTGTGTACAGATCTAGTATGTAAAACTCCATATTTATTGTATCCATATTAGTCTTGGAAAAGGGTCTGTCCATCTTTCTTGTGTAAGACGGTAGCTTTACACTTAAAAGAGAAATACAGTATCTGTGTTATGAAATATTACAGTAAAATTTTGTTTACTGACTTTACCATTGCTTATGTTGTGCCTTCTTGATGCAGCCCTGGTAGCTGGAGAGGCGCTTGACTCGTTCTTTTTAGTACCCTTCGGCTGCGTTCAGCTTGAAAGGATCCGGTGGTGGTGGTGTATGCCCCCTTTAGTTTCACCAGCCACGAGTGAGAAGAGTTGCTCTTCAGGCTCACATGTAGCAAAACCTTTCATTTCAAAACATCCACTGGTGGCAAAGTGGGGAGGGAGTCCTTCAGCTTTTTTTTTGTAGAGCGAGCATCCATCCACCTTGTGTTTTTAACACTTCCTAACTAACATTTGAAGACTTCCTGGAGGGAAAGTAGCAAAAGGGTCAAGATGAAATATTTTTTTATTTGTAATCTTGGAACTATAAAACCACTTTTTATTGACATTAAAATGTTGTTACGCAAGAAAGGAATAATTCTTTGTGTCTTCTTAATTGCAAAATCCACCATACAGTTGGTAAAAATGCCACTGCTGCAAATGAGGACTTTGCATTACCAATTACCATCAACTTCTTATGAGACTGCATTTCAGGTGATCTTCATTTACAGGTAGACAAAGCCAGTTTCTCCCTAAATATGGCTTTGCCTAATTCATCCAGGAGGAAAAGAAGGGAGCAGAGGTCTTAGCATACAATGGATGTGCCCTTAAATCAACAAACACGTCATTATGGGCATACAAGACATGCATGGATCCCAGAACAATGAAATTTAATAAAATTCTGTTTGCACATAGTTAAAAGAATTTAAAGTTACCAATACCTTTTAAGGTGTTCAACTACTGCAGGAGACAAGTCTCAAATGGTACAGGGCTACACATTCCTGAAAGTTCAAACTGACCAGCGATTCATGCTGATTTTTAATTAGAGTTGGCTGTGTCCTTCTATCACATTGTTTTATAAGTTTATAAAACCATTTCAACAACCAAATTCCAGTACAGAACTGGAAGATGTAAATTAAAAGCATGATCGCCTTTATGGAAATAACAAGGATGAGCACATATAAAACAAATGGAAGAAAAAGGGGAGAAGCAAAACTGGAAAAAAAAATCAGGAGTGAACCTGAATGGCATGTTGTTCACAGATTGACTCCTGTACCCAACTCAAAGAAGTAATTCATACTTTGTACTGCTCATACTCGAAGAACAGCACTACCCTAGATCCATTTTTAACTTTGCATTGGCTTTTGTACTATACTTATATTGTACTTATTACATTATCCCATTACAGTGTGTTATAAAACTGTAGGCGATGTTGAGTGAGCTTTATTAGCTTTCAGAAGGAGCACTTCAGTACCAGAAAATCATTTCTATTACTGTGATTATCAGCCAATTGTACTAATTCAGCAACCAGGAGTGTATGTACTAGAAAGTAGAAATTACTCTGGGCTCAGACGTGTTGGCTTAATTCCTTACTGTGCAGAACCTCACTGTGGGCCTGAGCCCCACAACCACAAAGCACTCTCAACTCACACTGAACTTAATGACTGAGTTCAGGGTACTTGGCACTCCACAGCCTTGGACTTCAAATTTGTGCCTGTCTTACGTGCAACCACTGTGTAAAATCTCACTGTGCATTTGTATGTTCTTTTTATAAACATGTAGTGATGTGAACATAATTTCATTTATAACAAACATGAAATTGCCTGAACCAGCCAGAGTTAAAAAAAAAAACAAAATCAAAACCATTGCTGCATTACATATGCTTTGAGAGCCTGAAACTTTTGCTAGTAGAATCAGGTGAAGGTTTGTAGTTAATAGACTCAAAACTTTGCATCAGTTTTACCTTCTTTAAAGTAGACACACTTACCAGTAAACTAGAATGATGCTAATTGGAGCATATTAGTCCAGCACAAGAAGAAGATGACTGGATCAAACAGGTTTGCAGCAAAGTAAAACTGTCTCCAAAAGTTTTAATGCTATCACATGTATTATCATTTCTCTGAGTTTTAGAAGGAAGCAGTAGGTAAGAAATTGCTGTTCCACATGCCCTGAAGTCCTGATTTTACTAACCATTTAGGGATGCCACGGATTTACTTCATACCCATTTTCAGTATTTACTTGACTAGCAATTTATGATGTGCTTATGTTCTAAGGATTAATTCTAAATACACTAATTTAACAGAAAATCCAACCTGATAAATCAGGCTATCCACATGTGTCTCTTTTCTAGGTGTTTTGAAGACATCAAGGTCAAGAGACAGAAGCAGTATCTTGAAAAATAAGAATGACAAGACAGCAGATATGTCACAAAGAGGAATGTTAAGATGTGTGTAATTTGGTAAGTTAATAGCAGGACAATAGAGAGAAGGGGCCAAGAGATTGGTACTACCTGGTGGTGAGCCATCATCTCTCACTTTTAGCCAGGTAAAGCAGATCACCCATGTCAGGAGAATCGCCACGAACACTGAGAAGATTAGCAGGCACTTGCAGGTCTATCTTTGCTTGTTCAAATTTAGTTGAGAGGAAATCACACTTTTCTACAAGATAGGTATTTGTGGTCCTAAACATTACACGGTTTCCCTTCCCTCTAGCATGTTTGCAAATGGATATTCCTTGAGGTGCCTCTACAATTTGTGTAAAAGGGGAAAAAACCCAACAAACTAGGAGCATGACCAGACCCAAGAGAAGGTTAAACTCCATACCTCTCCTCTGTTAGTGTCTAGCAGTTTCTTTTTAATCAGGCACGTAACCAACATCTGTGCTATCTGTCAGCAGACATGGGTGTCCTGTACTGCCACAAGCCTGTGACCACTCTCTTCAGCGATTACATTTTCATTTTTAATTAATTCCTTTCATTTTAAATTGTGTTGTATTTTTATTCTCCTGTCCTGAGTCTCTAATAATTGGGAAATTGCACTCCCCTTTCCACAAGGATCCCTCTGTTCAAGTCAGTAACAAATACCTCACAGGCTTGTCAGTGCAGGATTAGGCTGCTCTTCAGATGGTGTAAATTATTGCAGCTGAATTGCAGTAAATAGCACCAGGGCTGTTTACTCAAGGATCACTTTTTAACGACTGTCAGACACCCTCTGGCAAATCCAGCACAGCTGTTTAAACTTTAAAAGGCCAGGGCAAGTGTTGCTCCTCAGTGTACCCAGGCACAGTCTGGCACCTTCACACAACCTCATCAAGAGGGTGCAAGCAGCTGCTAGCTAAAGGCGTGGTACAAACAGAGCTACAGTAAGGACATGGCATGGTGAGCTTCCGTGAGATCCATACAGATGCTTCCCTGTTACCTGCCAAAAGCCCTCACTAGAAAAAGAATTGACCAGTAGCCTGTAGCTCTTCTCTTTCAACTCAGACTTCAATTGATTTCTTACTGAAATACGTGTTGTTCACTGGTGATGTGGGTATCTAATTTTAAAGGCAACGTGTTCCCCCTGGTGTCCGTGTAACAATAGTGGGTTTGGAATGGTAGACTCAAAATGTGCCTACGTTCCCCATCTTGGGCTTTAATAAGCTACAGCATGACGTGCCTGTCACTTTGTAGGACCAGAGACAGCTACTTTTGCTGTAACTGGCCTCAGATCTCTTGCGCTGTACCATTACATCTCCAGACACAGCTCCCAACTTCTGCGCCATAGCTGAAATAAAACAATCCTAAGTTCAGCAATGCCCTGCCCTGTATTGATTACTTCTGCTCTTCACACTCGTGCTCCTTTTACTTCTCGACTAACTTGCTGTAGGTTTGGCTTGCTGTAATTTATGCCCTGAAGCTAAAGCAGCCCACAGTTGGTCCATATCAGCTAGTCCCTTGCTAGAAAGTCTGACAGCAGTGTTTTGCACACAAGGAAATTCAGATGCACATCACATGGATTTCATCTCAGATGACATACTTAGGCTGAACACAGCCCGGCCCACCCCAAAACCAAAGATGCACCATAAAAAAAAGACATACCATGCTTTACACTTAGATAAACATTCTGTATGGGTTCTTAATAAACAGATTTGCCTCACCTCAAGTTTACTGACATGTATGTTAAACAGAATATAAAATTGTCACCATACAGCTTGTTCCAGAAGCCCTCATTTTTTGCAACATAAGCCTCACTAAGGTTTTATAAACACTTCAGTTTAAACATGTAAACTGCCATTCAAACGTGTTTAACATAGGGATTGTTTCATCAAAACAGAATAAAAAATACTCAGTTTTAGCATGGGTCACTTGCCAAAAGCCAAGGAAACCAAACAATGTGCAAATTAAGAGTGCTTGCTCAAGGTAGCCTTCAGATGATTTATCTGACAGGCCACTGCTTCTGTTTTTGAAAGATCCTCTGAGACTAGTTACATCTCATAGCAAGGAATCCTTACTTTACTTTCATGGTTTATAACATGAACAATGGGCGTAAACCATTTTAGGTGACTGTTGTGGTCAGTCTCTACTTGTGAATGTTAGATTATTAGAGTTTTTTTAAGTGGTTAGAATTGTGTTTCTCTGTCTTGAAGAATCTTCCTTTGCTTTTAAGGGGCCTTAGCACCCATATTTTTAATGATACATAAAATACCACAGAATTATACCACACAGAAACCATTTATGTCTTATATCTTTGAGGATAAGACCACTTATCCAAGGAT
The DNA here is from genome assembly GCF_020740795.1 of Apus apus. Taxonomy (NCBI): domain Eukaryota; kingdom Metazoa; phylum Chordata; class Aves; order Apodiformes; family Apodidae; genus Apus; species Apus apus. The sequence goes on along the minus strand of NC_067283.1, from coordinate 66,473,573 downwards.
AAGATTCAAGTCTTAGCTGTAGACACTGGATTTTTAACTCTATTGCTGGTTTTGGATAAAAAGCTACTTTAAAATATTTCAAATTCATTATTAGGTCATTTTATGTGGAATGTCCATGGGTGGATGAGCAAACAAGGATGTAACAGCATGTAATTAACTGATTTGATGTTCATGCTTTGTTCCAGAAATGCTGACTCAAACAAAACAAAACAAAAAAACACAAAAACCTTTACAGCAAAGCTGTTGCTGGTGGTATGTACCTCCTCTTCTCCTCTATGTACTGGCCACACTACTCAAAATGTTAGGAGGTGGCTGGTGATTTTCAGATATGCCATGTGAGATCTAAGGAAACCATGCAGACTGCAAGATGGCAAGGCTTTACATTCCTACAGTTCAGTCATGGAAACAAAACTTGTCCTAAGATGAGTCAATTAGCCAGGCATGCTTAGTTTTCTTTGGTAATAGTAGGCTTGTTTTCCCCAAGAAGGTCAAATGTTAAGGCCTGTTTGGTTTTGCGGCTGTTCTCTTCAGTGTATCTGAAATCCATTACCATGTGTGAAGCATTTGTGCTGGAAACAGGCCAACTGAAGGCTTTTTGTCAAGTCAAATACCCCTAGTATTTTCTCTTTCTGTTAAGTTTACCATGGTTGTAGCATCCCTCTTGGGCTTCAGAAGTCCCAGCGAAACCAGGTACAGGCCCTTCACTTCTAAGGTGCTTTAGTGTCAGTACCTAAACACCTTACAAATGGATTCCTCCTTCTGAGAAACAAAACATTATCTGACGTGGGTGACAGCTGCATCTCATATACAGCAGCTCACTAATAAAATCACTGACTGTTAAGTCATTCCCCACCCTGTCAGCTTGCTGCTCCAGCAGCAGCCATGGAAGTGAGTTCACAGCCCTCTGGGCTTGTCCACCTCACAGCAGCACCCAGCTTTTGTGAGGGGCTTTCCCCAGGATGCCTGTGCTAGGCAGGAGTGATTGTTGGACGTGCACACGCAGTGAGGGACCAGCACAGAGGGAGCATCACCACAAACATCCACCTGCATTCCAGGAGCACAGGGCCCTGGTGTGCCAGCAGGGATCTTGCTCAGTGCTGGGCCTAGTGCAGGTGCAGATTTTAGGAAAGGCATGAGGCACCATCAACAGGACAAAGCCACCATCTTGAGACTTCCCGTCTCTTATGACCAAGGCATATCAAGTCAAAATGAACAATTAAAAAGTCATGTTTTCATCTGGACACCTGACAGTTTTACTCCACCAACAAATCAAGTGGGTGGTTCGGAAACAATTTTTAACACCTAGAGGCTTAAACTTGTTTCTCTCTTTGTTTATTCCCATACCTATAATCATCTGTGACTCTTCCCTATTTACAGTGTTTCAGAGCAGGAGCTCGATGCTGATTAATTCTGCTGGACTGAGTAACTGGCTCCCCTGTGGATATCCTGTTTTCCCGTGCATCATTGTTGCTCCTTGAGACATCCTCCAGCACAGATCAAAGATCCAGAATGTATTAAATATGAAGACATCAGACAGTTCAGACAGAATAGAAAAGACAAACATGAAGAAATGCACCCCAGCTTCTCCCTCCTGTCCTGCTGAAAATTGACATGTTGAACACAATCCTAAGCTCTTGTTATAGAAGTAACAGTAGAAAGACAAAAAGAAGAAAAAAAGTAGCAAGACTTTGGAAATATGGCTTACCCAGAGCCTTCTACAAATTACCCTTTTTAAGTATTTGCACTTTTATACTTAATTCTCTCTTGCAGTTGGAAATTTCAGGTTAGATCCTCACCTGATAGAAAATTACATCTGTAAGCTTCAGGAAGAACTGCATGAACTGGTTCAGCAGAGGACTTGGTACTATCCATTTAAGTATTGAGCCCTGCCTACAAACACAGAAATTAAAGGAACATGAAAACATGTGGTCTGTTTTTTCAAGTTTATGCAGTCTGTTGTGTTCTTGGTGGATTTATTCAATATTCCGTTTAGCTGTATGAACAACTGAAAAGATTCTGTACCAGTGAAATGCCAAAACCTAAGGTCATGAGGTCAAACTAGATTATCTTGTCTCTTCTCCTGAGATTTCTGAACAGTTTTTATCTGATAAAGCAATTAAAGTCTTTATTTCAGCAGTGTTTGATCTAGAAGATTGCACACATAATTGGTCTTTTAAGGTTCTTATCTTTTTTTTTTTTTTAATAGAATTTTAAACTCTCCTTTTACTGAGTACCTTTTAATCAGTATGTTTAAGAATAAGAGCTGTGTTTGACCTAAAACTATGTTTGGATAGTCAGACCATTTTTATGGGAGCGTTTGAAAAATACACTGCAGTTTTTCAAGTAATTGTTCCTCCAGTCAGTTGAAACAGATGAATAAAAGACCAATGAACTGTCCTTTTTCTGTCATTAAGCTCATATAAAAGAAAGATAAAATGTGCTGCTCTTACGTCTTAGAGTGGACTGTGTTGGGCTTCTACCTCTTCTATTAGCTTTCTGAACTTGGAGGGGAAAAGAAATACTTTTAACCTTATGCACTCCAAACACTCGCTTGAAGGCAATGGAGGAAAGAATACCCAGCAGGAATATGCTCTGCAAATACTCAGCAACATCATTAGATCTGTGTATTCTTAATCAACGAGGCTTTGCCAAAATAAAGGGTGGTTTTTTTAGTCCATACTATAATTTGTCCAAGTCCCTGAGTAGGGTTCAGCTGTTCATGTTTTCTTTGAGGAAAAATGTCATTGAGGTCTGATGCTGAGTTGTTCTCTGCCTCCAAAAAAACCCAGTGTGGGAGTATCAGCATGTGGCACAGTTGTGAGAGGCATATGAACTGAGCCCAGGGTTGGACCCTCACTGCACCCTCCCTGTCTAGGGCAGCCATCAGAGCCACCACAACCGTACAGGGGAGGTGGGACTGGGTATGAAGGAATGAGGGCCAAATAAGATGCAAAAGGTTCACACCTTCTGCATAGAGACAGAAACCTAATTGTCCAGTCCACAGGACAAACAGATAAAATTTCTGTTTTTCATAATCTGTGGCATTTCTGGTTTTTTTGTGACCTTCCCTCTTCAACTGGACCCATGCATGCAATACACACGTAATTAGCCACGCACTGGAAAAAACAAGTAACATCATTTTCCAACATTTGAGAGAAGGAGGAGGAAGGGGCTGAGTGTTGATGTCTCCAATCTGGAAAGCAGCCTGTAGGTCCCAGGCAGCCATGCCTGAGCACACGCTTGAAACTTCTTTGGGCAGGTAGGATATTGTATCTGGTTCCTCCCTGTCAGTTCACCCAGGGCAGTGGGGAGGGAGGACTGCTGGCTTTCTCAGCACGTGCAAGCTAGCACCTCAAAATCATTCAAACTCACTCCTACTTCATCCTACTAGGGACCATTTTTTTGAGCACCTGTTGCGTGTGTACAATACTGCAATTCTGTCAGTCCCATGCTGGAGTACTGACCAGACAACAAAGCTACCTGCGTAATGATGGCACGAAAAAGGGAGGCCCAAGCTAGGTTTGTGCATGTCCCTTTAGGAAGTAAATTGTGAGGTTCTGGCATCAGCATAAAAAAGAGGGAGCTATCTGGGAAGGGGCTGGACTTTGCTACTTTGGAGGGTGAGGGAGGATAGTTTTAAAATAATTGTTTGGGGCAGAAAATAAAGACAAATCCTGGCCTTGGTGGTATCATGAGCAGTCTCCTACTGCCTTCAGGAGGGCCAGGACTTCACTGACAGATTTTTAATGCTGGAGCACAGAGAGTATCTTACAACAGAGCACAGGTATTTCTGGCACAATGGGGACTGTTGTTAATGACACCGGAAAGTGATTTCTTCATTATTATTTTTTTTTAACATGGCATTACTCCTTCAAGCAAATGAAAGTCTGGTACATTTGCATTTCTATGTGCCATTAACCCAGACACCTACTGCAGGGGCCTAAAGCCTGTGTCTGCTGGCAAGACTAAATCCCACTAATGCGCTTTTCCTAAAGCACGGAGGGAATCTGGGGTGTCTCCTTTTGAAGCTGACTTGCTATTTTGACTAATTGCTTCTGGTAACAGTTAATAGCATTTTGCAAAGGCACTTCATCTGCTGACAGCAGATTGATGTAAGGAAGTGACACGGTTCACATTTCCAAAGGGAGCATCGGGAAACCCATTACCAGCTTCATTAATCTGTTAATAATAAAATTAAAGTACAAATAAAATGTGACAAATTAGGTTCTGTTGTCAAAGTCATTCTAACGGGAGGCTCTGAATAAGATCAAAACAGACTCAGATTTCTGCTGTGTTTTAACAGTGGAATCAGGGGAGTACACTATAGAAACACTGTAATAATCTGGTGATACTGTAATTGTCCCGAAACATACAAGAGTTTGGCATGTGATTTTAATTTTTTTTTTTTCTTGAGAGCATTTAAAAAGCCTGGAACATAAAGCTTTGTCACATTTAAGTGCTAATCCAATTTCACAGGAAGCTTTCAGCAACGTAGGTACAGTAGATAGGCTTACTTTCCCTGCTTATGTACTTGCTACTGCAATCTCAATCAAAACTCAAATTTACCCAGTACAGGGGCAAAAGGGAGAAGAAAAGCCCTGCAGGTGCAGATATCCTAGCAGCAGTCATAGAAATGAGCCTGACACTGGAAACAGGCTTCATCAAAGAGTCAATAAACCAGAGACATCCCTTTACTGGCAAGGGAAGGACTGGCTTGCCATGATCTCTTGTTTAAAATAAAAACAGTACGTGTCCACACCTCCTTTTGGGCTATCCCCAAAACGATCAGTGCCCCCTGCACCTCTAACATCAGCCTTCCTAGCCACATCCTAGGTTAGCAGGATATCAGCCTAGCTTCTACAGTCAAACCCTCCTGCTGGGATCATCAGCTAATACTGCAGAAACAAAACTGCAAAGAATGAGACCGATTCCAGCCTCTCCCAGGCACGGTGTTAACGGGTTTTGTAGAAAAACATCCAATTTATCTAAGTTCCTGCTTGCTACAGTAGAGCAATCAGTCATAGAGTATAACTTGGGGACACAGCTGCAATGAACGGAGGGCTTTCTGCAGCCTGGCAGAGCAGTGGTCTGCTGGGAGCACCTGAACCAAAGGCACACTTACTGAAGAACCCAGCCAGGCAAACAAATATATAAACATGTTAATGTGAAGTGTTTGAAAAGAATGGCTCATTAAGTCAGGCTGGATGACTATATGGAAAACTGATAGCTCTATTTTAAAAATCAGCAGGAGGAAAAGGAGTTTATACAAGCCAAAAGGTGTCTGTACAGTCTTCCCTTCCTCCAGTCATTTTAGGGATAATCTCAGGCTCTGAAGAGACCAGATTTGCAGTTTAAGAAGCATGAAATTAGTTATGTCAGGAAAGAAGCAAAGGGAGAGGGAGAACATGCTTGTCACCTGGTCTTGCAGAGGAGCTTGTAGTTAGTGCAGCACACTCACTGGAGGTGTGAAGTGTGGTCAGGGGTTGCCCCAATGCTGATGGGCTGGGGCCTGGGAAAGGCAAGAAACCTGGAGCCAGATGTGTGCAAATGCCAACAGGCTGGAATGGCCTTATAGGCCAGGAACTGCGTGGGTTGTGAGATGAGCTATTAAGCAAAGAGTCAATGGGAGGGAGAAGGGAGCAAGAATACAGCCTGCTCTGGAGTAACCTTTCATAAGCACAGCGCTCTCCCAGAGGAGGGGACAGAACAGAGGTTCACACTAATGAGCAGACGTTTTGCCACAACATGTAGCTAAAGTCCTTCTTGTGCTCAGCCTGACTTTAGCTGCTTGCTTTACACTCAGTTTCATGTTTAAGGTTTACTGGTTATTAATGTCAAGTCAGGTCTTGTAACTAGTAATTTGAGCTCTAGAAGTGCAGCTATCAATCCAGTTCCATTTGGATTCATGGAAAGCTAAGTTGCCTTGCCTGGGGGAAGACTTTGGGCAAGGCAATGACCTGGGAAGGAACAACAACATGCACCCGTACAGGTTAGGAGCTGACCTGCTAGAAAGCAGCTCTGTGGAGAAGGACCTTGGAGTCCTGGTAGACAACAAGTTATCCATGGGACAGCAATGTGCCCTTGTGGCCAAGAAGGTAAATTGTATCCTGGGGTGCATTAAGAAGAGTGTGTCCAGCAGGTCGAGGGAGATTCTCCTCCCCCTCTACTCTGCCCTAGAGGGGCCACATCTGGAGTATTGTGTTCAGTTCTGGGCTCCCCAATTCAAGAGGGACAGGGATTTACCTGAGTCCAACAGAGGCTACAATGATGATACAGTCTTTGTACAAGGAGGGTTGAAATAAGAAGGGCAGTCTTCACTTGGTTACTCTCTATCCTCCTGCTTGTATCTCTTCTGTCTAGCAGAAATTTGTGCGTACTTGGCCCAGTGTAAGGCTGAGGAAGATGGTCAGAAGAATTGTAAAAGATCATCCCCAGAGCTGTTTGATATCTAGTATGTTGCTGAGTCTTTTTTGATATCTTTCCTACCCACATTTGCTGCATCACAAGGAGGGGAGTTTCATACTGCTGTTGCCTACATATAGGATCCTGCAGCTGCCTGTTGAAAAGGCAACCATGCCCCAGGCTTTTCTTCTGTTCCTTTCTATATAGTCTATGTCTGTCTCACAGTTGCTTTCTCTATCTCCTTCCCAAAGAGTTCTACCTTGTAAAATATGGAGAGAACAATCCTATGCAGAAAATCAGTATCAAATAGAGATGACCTCAGGCCTGAATGCCCAAACATGGCTCCTGTCCAGCCAGAACAGTGTAAGTCCAGATCAGCATTTGCTCTGATTAATTCCAGCTTTGAGTTCTTCTTCTTCAAATGCACCAATTACAATAGCAAAATTCTGGCCTTGATTTTTGGGGTGCCTCTAATCTTCTGAACCGATCTGTCAGATTGTCAAGTACACACAGGATAAGCTATAAACAACACAAGAGAATAATCTAGCGCTTTAACAGTTTCATTGCCACCTTCTTTCTCTTCCTCTTTGGACTGTAAATGTTGACTAAAAGGCATTTTTCATCAATGTTTATGTAGCCTGTAACCCTCTAGAACACATTTCTCCATAAAGATAAAAAAAGACGCCAGGGAAAAACTCTGCCTTTGTATTCAGATCCTCATTGCTCATGGCCAACAGCACTGAACTTCCATTTTTTGCTGTCTCTTCAGACAATGAATAACAGAGTACATGTATCAGCCTGCATGGAGCAACAGGATTAGCACAAACAAAGTAAAGAAACATTTTTTTCATGTTGAAAAATTAGGGATCAGGGTGTCTAGAGAGTTAATTGTTTGTTATTGTTTTTTCTTTGTTTTCTTTAGCAGTGGCAGTGTCTCAGCACCGTGCCCACAAGGCACTCACAATTTGTCTCTGTTGTTCCATACATATGGTCTACATAAAACCAGATGCTTCCTGCTCTACAGATCATTCTTTCAACCGTGCTGTGCCATGGAACAGCAAGGGACAGCAAGACAAGCATGACGTAAGGGCCACTGAGGCTGGGCCTCCATGGATGGACAAGAGGTGCAGTCCCACAGGCCCAAACACAAGAGAACACGGCAAGACCAAAGTCCAGATCACTGAGCAAGCCCATAGCAGCCAGACAGTTCCAAGTTCAAACTGAGGCATCAGCCCACAGATTAGGGTCAAAATTATCTGTGACCAGGCAGGAGCACAGCTGCAACCAGCACAGGTGAGGCCAAGCACCAGAGCCTCAGATGAAGATCAGTGTTCAAGCTAAGAGTCTACATGCATATCTGTTGTGACACATTCATCTATAGGAACAACCATGTCAAAAATTCCCACACATTCTAAAGTCTAAGCTTTTTGCCACAAAATGGTAGCCTGCCCAAGAAAGAGCAGAGAGAAGTATAGCTGTTGGTAGTTTGGAAAACTGACCTATCACAGGAAGAGCCCAAATGAGGGGTTTGGGGATTTCTCGGGAAGGAAGGCTATTCAACCTGGCAAAGAACAAAAAAGAAGCAAAAAGCAAAAGCTGGAAGCTTAAGAGAGACATGTGCAGAGTTACAAAGACAGAAGGCAAATGAGGATACAAAGCCAATATGAGAAGAGTTTAATATGGGATTTTGCTCATTCTTTGCAGTCTTATGTCAACATTTGGATAACTTTCTCCATGGCTCAATCAGAATTTGTTGAATGAGACTCTTTGGCCTGTATGAAACAAACGCTAGAGTCCTAATGCTCCCCATGGCTGTAAAATTGATGAGCATGCAAATTTATGGAACTGGAGTTTACTTTTAGGTTCCCCGTCTCTGGCCTGTTGTCTGGCTGGGGTGATGGATGTATCACCTCAAGGTGTGTGTGCTGGACACCGAGCCATTACTTCTCTTGAGGCACTCAATCTGTCACCGGTATCCCCAGCTGAGAGCTGTACCCAACTATTTTTAACACATTTTCTAGGCGAAAATTTCTATCCTAAAGTCCGAGCCTGAAACTTGCCATGATTTCTGTGCTTGACACAGTGTACGTAGTGCCCTTGAGAGACCGGGGCAATGGTCACCAAGCCAACTGCAAAGCATAAAATCTAATGTATATCAAGTCAAAGGAACAACTCATCACTGCTAAGACTAAAATTCAGCAACGTGAGTGAGTCTTTGATATTTCAGGGCCCAGAAGGATCAGAACAAACGTAGATGAGAAAATACTGCTGAGCTGTTTTGTAGTTGCTGGCACTGTAGTCTCTTAATCAGATTAAAAACATAGATTATACCTTGATGCTGGAGGTATAAGGGAAGATCTATAATGAGAAAAAAAACTAATAATGGCTGGATGGAGTTTCCTCTTCACCAGTGGAAGGTAGAATCTCCCAGGCTTGGCAAGGAGCCCCAGTCAGCAACCTAAGGCTATTAGCTGGGGCATGAGGATAGGCCTGTGAGGAGGGGGCCATGGGTGGCAGGCATAAGTCTGAAATGCCAGAATCCTTGTGCCTGGAAGAAGGAAGGTGTCATCAGAGCCAGAAGTATGGCCAGAGGATAGGAAAAAAGTGAGACCACTTGGATCAAGAACTCAGGGTCAACAAGCCTGGACATTTCACAGTGAAGAAATAAAGCCCTCACATGTTCAGTGAAGCACAACTTCATAACCTGTCTCATCTCTGTAAGCAAGGTCACACCAGAGACATGCGTGCACTTGTACATATGGGTCTCTTCCTCAACTGTCTCACTCTAAGGAGGAAGAAAACAAGTCAGGCCCCCAGATTAGCAAGTGGTTTGGCAGTCAACATCTGCAAGAAACATCCTGCTGGGATCCAACTATTAAGTTTTTGCCAGGACCATGAGACCATCCCTAACGGGATTCTCTTTCTCTCTCCATCCCCTCTCCTCTTTAACTTGCCAGTCTTAATTTCATTTTAGCAAGAAGAGTCTCGACCTTTCCTCATCTTCCTAAGTAAATCTATGTTTATGACATTAAATACATTCACTGTGTATTGGTATCAAGCAATTGCTTTTAAAAGATAATCCTCCCCTTTCTGTTATTACCCCTTTACTTCCTCTGATATTTTTCTTGGTGAGTTGTATGGGGAAGAAATTACTGCTATTTTGTCTCAAGGTCTCCCTGAGGAACCTTATAAAAACAAACAGTCCTTTTACTAAGCTTTCCTATACAGATTGAGCAGAACTAAAACAAAATAATTAAATGGATCCTGAAAGAAATCAGTGCCTAAACCCTGGGGAAAAATAATGTTTCTGTCTATGCCATTGTGAAAGCCTTTTGCAGCACAGCATTTATGTTCTGCATAAGGTCTTAAGGTGTCATCACCATCATCATCAGATCTAAATGCTTTCCAGGCGTGCAGTTAAGTGACATGACTAACAGGTGTCTGTTCTTGCAGCCTCTCCCCACCAGGAGAAACCTGTCTGCTTGAGAGCCTTGTTTTGGAAGTATATTGCTTTTGTTTGAGGCATATTTTTATTCTTTTTTATAGTATCATTGTTATAATCTGTTTCTGTTAAGAGACTTTCAAGGCACTGAGGGAGCAAGCGTGCGTCCTAGCTGCCCATTCTCCTGAGTGCTTTGTTCAAAAAAAAATACTATTTTGTAAGTTTTTCTCAAGTTAGAAATGAGAGGCTGAATTTCACACTAGTAATACACAATATGTGCATGAGAACCAGCACGATGAATAATGTCCTGAATCACTCTGCTGTGCAAAAATATCCTGCATCCATGCAAAGTTATGATTACCACATCCCTAAGAATTGTTGCAGCATGGAAACCCTGAACTCCCTTGGTCTTTTTGTTTTTCTTTTGGTTTTTTGTTTGTTTTTTTTTTTTGCTTTGTTTTTTTCTTACAGTGCATCAGAGTTTCTTGCCTTTGGAATTTGCCCTTCTCATTGGATCTAACAGTCCAAAGCTGTCTCATTTTCCAGCTCATCTGTTTCCCCCCCTATTTCTCAGAGAGCAAGAATTAATGGGCTCAGTCCTCCAAGACACTGATCTTTCTGGCACCAGTTCAGAAAACCACTTAATCAAGTGTTTAAATTTTAACCATGCATAGGAGCTGAGTTGCTGAGGTTAATGGGACTGTAGCAGGGACTGCTGTGGGATCATCTTGACTGACCCCGCAGCCTGACCTGCTGACATCCCCGACTCCTGCGCTGCCATAACTTGGGGGGTGACCTCAGCAAGTTTGTTTATCCTGGAGTTAAAAAAATGTACATAGGGACTTTGCTGGATCTGCCTGAGACTGCCTGGCCCTCAAGTTCAGATTTCTACAGAGCAGTCACCAGGGAAAAGTAGATGGGTGGGATCAATCCCAAGATTCTGTCTCATGGCAGCCAGCTATCTTGGCCATGAACCCCTTCAGGGACCTGTGACATGGGCAGCCTCCTGGAACAACACCCTCCTTCTCTATGACTCATTACATCATTTTCTGAGGGTTTTTTTTTCCCTTCAAGGGTGTTGTTTGGTGCAGGGAGGGGAGGCTGGCACCATGGTTTGGGTACTTGGGCTTATGGGAACCTGGACCTCAGTGGTTTCCTCCAGTGCCATGTTGTAATGGCATAAAGAGAGACCACTACCCCAGTCTACACCCACAGCATGAACAGGGGCTCTCCAAGTTCTTTGCTCTGTGTAGAAACAACAAAATTAATCTTAGGCATGATCACTCACAACACCTATAAACTTTCTAAGGCAGCCAAACCTGACCCATGCTTTTTCTTGAGAGGAAAGAGAGGGGAAAACAAGCTCCAGTGGTCCCAATTACCCTGTTCGCTAGAAAAAATATTTTCATGTAATGACCTCAGTAGGGAGTGAGCAGTTCCTTTTGTGTATTAAATTAAAATCTCTGGGGGAACATTAGGCCCTGTAATTCACATTTCTCAGATGCAATTTAAGTCTTTCATCAAAAAACCTCATAATAACTGAGCGCTGTGATACCCAGTAGATTCATTTTCATGTGAATGATGAAAATAGCCAGCAACATGTTAACAAATTCCACGGGGAGACCAATTGTAATGATAAAAATAATCTGACATGGGCATGAATTTGCAAATACACTGGCTTTATGGATCACTGAGAAGGAAAAGGCTGTCTTAAACATTTTCTTTACATTAAGACAGAGGTAGGGAAAAACTCCCTAGCTTGCTCATTAAGAACTGAGTATATGAACAGTTTCCAAAGAACAGAGGCCCAAAATGATGCATCTGTGTTTTCTTTAGAAAAAATCCCATGTACCAGGAAGACTGTTTGCATAAGTTGTCATCACTTCTGCTGCATTAAACTGACAGAGAAAAGGAGCAGTTTGCACCAGTAACAACTTTCACATACTGGTAACTGCAAAGAATGTAGTTTCCTGTGCAAATAACTTACCCTGAATCAAACATCATGTTTTGAGGAGCATGTGTATAATCTCCAAAGTTTTGGGGCTGTTTCAAGAATTGTCTGTGAGTGTAGGAGACCCCGAAGCCTCAAGATGTTTCATCTGCCTGTGTCCGGAGAGAGCACTGGTATGTCAGAAAATGTAAGCAGAAATGGACCTTAGACCCCTGAAGTGGGTAGGCGTTTTCTGGTGGGAAAAGTAGCATTCCTCCCCCTCCAGCTGGGAACCTTATCTAACACCATTGCTTCTTAAAGCACACTGATGGATGGATGCAGGCCTCTGGAGCAGTTAATCTCCTAAGGAGAAGCAGAGCCTTTGGCAGGTCCCTCAACAATACCACTCAGAGGAGGGAGTACTCCTGTGCAGCTATGGTCTGAATGTAAAGCTACAAGATGACAACCCAGGTTATGGAGAGGGACAATAGAGCTGGACATAAAGAAGGAGATGGGAAAACAGAAAAAAATACAACAAATTATTTATTAAAATAATAGATAGAGTCTTCACACTACACTGCAGTTCAAGTGACAATAAAACATCTGGCAGTCTAAGAGAAGGATAGGGGCTTTGCCAGTATATTAGCAGCTTGCCTAAAATAATCTTAGTTATGATTTTAAGCATAAAAAATGGTTTTAGCAGAACTCATCATCTCTTGTTGAAACACTTGCCATTGGAACCCTGAGCTTTTTTATCCCTAGATAATTACTGCCATTAGAGCAACATAAAAAGATGCCCATCAGTCTCATCCAAAACTTATTTTGTTGCAAAAAAATAATGCTTTAGTCTATTTTTGTGTTTAATCCCCTGTACATAATCAAATTAAGACCCCAACCCCTAGTAAACATGCAAGTAAACATGCAACGCAGTTAGTACATTGGGTACTAGTTTTCAGCATGCACTTGACTTGTCAAAAAGTTGAGCAGCATAAGCTTCCTACGCCTTGGTGAGTAGGAAATTGGACTGAGGCAGAGTGCAGTTAGAGTGGCCTATGAAAAGCAGAACAGGAGATCAGGCATGTGTCATATATTTTTCCTGATGGAAGTTCTGAAGGACAGCGTTTGCCAGGGGATGTGGCTGGTGAATGATGCAGTTACATTACCAAAAGTACCTGGAGTAGACACAATTGTAGCACATGGGCTACAGGCACAGGTTATTCTGCTGAGATTAGTTATACTGTCAAAAAATAATTGTGCTTCTGCTAAGGTCTTTTCCAGAGATAGTACAGACTGAGAAGACCTAACACACACAGTCATGGCCCAAGTTCTACAGTTAGCCCTTTAAATAGGGACCATGATTTACCATCACTTGCTCCTAAACTCCTTATTTTTCACAAGGTTGTGAGTTAAATTATCTGTTTTACCAACTCCTGCCAAATCACTTTATCCCCAGAAAGCCATCTGGAAAACCACGGAGGAAATTAACAGGCATGCTTACATGCCATGGAGAAGCCAGGTCCCATTTGCCCAGGTCAGGCCAGCTGAAACCATCAGAGAAAGGGGCAGATCGTTGTCATACTGCTGGTACTGCTAACAAATTGTAATTTTCATTGTTGTGAGGGATATAAGCCATTCCCTCTTGCTTTCTTCTTCTACCTGTAGGTACCTTACTGTTGAATTAAGGCTCGCACAAATTCAGGCTGGGGGGAGAATGGCTAGAGACCAGACCTGAGGAGAAGGACTTGGGGGTGGTAGCTGATGAGAAGCTTGACATGAGCCACCAGTGTGTGCTGGAGCCCAGAGAGCCAAACACATCCTGGGCTGCATCAAAAGAAGTGTGGCCAGCAGGGCCAGGGAGGGGACTCTGCCCCTCTACTCTGCTCTGGTGAGACCCCACCTGGAGTACTGTGTACAGCTCTGGTGCCCTCAGCACAGGAAAGACATGGACCTGTTGGAGAGGGTCCAGAGAAGGGCCACCAAGATGATCAGAGGGCTGAAGCACCTCTGCTATGAAGACAGGCTGAGAGAGTTGGGGCTGTTCAGCCTGGAGAAGAGAAGGCTCCAGGGAGACCTTATAGTGGCCTTCCAGTATCTGAAGGGGCTACAGGAAAGCTGGGGAGGGACTTTTCATCAGAGAAGGTAGTGATAGGACAAGGGGTAATGGTTTTAAACTGACAGAGGGGAGATTCAGGTTAGATATTGGGAAGAAATTATTCACCATAACGGTGGTGAGGAACTGGAATGGCTTTCCCAGGGCAGTTATCAATGCCCCATCCCTGGAAGTGTTTAAGCCTGGGATGAATGAGGCTTTGTGCAGCCTGGTCTGATGCAAGGTGTCCCTGCTCATAGCAGGGGGGTTGGAACCTGATGATCTTTAAGGTCCCTTCCAACCTTAACCATTCCATGATTCAATGCATTTATACAACTCAGTTTACACAGATCTGATTAACAGGCTGTTCTGCTGTAATCCCCTCCAACAACTTGCACTGGGGGAGCACCAAGGAATTAGCACAAAGACCAAGAAGGAGGTGAACTGGCAGAGAAAAAGGCCAGTCATATAGAAGTTTCTTCATAAACAAGAATTTTAAAAGGATGAAAATTGATTCATAATGAATTCAGGAGGCTCCCTCTACATGTTTTAACTGCTTGATATTATCTCATTGAAGAGGCACTCCAGGCTCACTAATGTCTGTTGTTACACAAGCAAAGCACTCCAGCATTGATTTTTCTCTTGCAGAGGATTATGAATCAACACAATCTAAGCAACTCTATGGGTAAGAGTAATGACCAGCCCCTGAAAGTTTACCCAAGCACAGGAACTTTCTGCACAGAAGCTGTTTTGTATAGGTGCTTTTAATTACATTTGAAGACATGGATTGTCTATTAATATTTGACCTCTAATTATGTTTTTAAGAGATGGCTTTATTGAAAAACAGTTATATTATGAAGATGTGTGCAGAAGCTTAAACCAAAGCAATCTTTTTTTCCCCTCTACAGCCCCTTCAGGAACTTTTACTTGAATGAGCAGATCTGCTTTTACCACAAGGCCAGAGGAGCTAATGTGTGCACCATCAGTCAGGTCCTGGCATCCTATGAACACAATAGGGATGTTAAGAGTTCCATGTGGTGCAAGGGTCTCAACTAAAGACCAAGTAGCTGCTGACCTTGCTTGCATCTAGAGATGTAAAAAAGGTAACAATTGCAAAGTGGTATCTGTAAAATGCAAGTGCCCCGGCAGGCTCCACTCCCCCTGCATGCTGCATCCCATAGCTTTCCAATGAGCAGGACTGAGCTAAAGTTGCTCCAATGCATCCAGCAGCTGCCTGCTGTGCAACAGTTCTTAGGCAAGAGGGGGAACAAACCCTCCCTCCACAGATCCCCAAAAGCATAAACTGTAGCTATGGCGTAAGCATTTAGTTCTTGGCCTTGCACTCCCCACTGCAGCAATCAGTACCTACTTGCTGTCTGTGATGGCTAACAAATTCAGTGACCTTTTGGACAGCAGAGTCAGGCAGGGCCCTTCTGGGGCTGGCAGACTTTGCATTTCTCTCTCCAGGACCCACTACCTGGCCTAAGCTGAGAAAACCTCAAGTTTCTTCTCTGTTTGTTTCCTCTTTCCTAGAAACTCCTCAGTCTCCAAGCTGTCCAGATGTGCTGGTATCATCCAGCAGACCTTGCCTAACTTCCCCCTTGAAAAAAAAAATTGGAAGTGCTGCAGTAGCAGTTCCTATGGAAATTTATTATTTTAATAAGATCCTCTGAAGCACTCAAAACCAAAATAACAGTTGTTCAGAGACCTGTTGTTTCCCCTGAATTCATTCAATTTCTGGGTGAACATGGACGTTTCAGATATAAATTTGAAAACCTCTAAAACCAAAGCTCAGAAAGCATCCAAACCAGAAACAACATCACAATAAAGTTGAAAACTGAATTTAGCATTCAGGTCCCTGTTTAGTTTTCCCTCTGGACAGAAAAGATGACTAGTTTATTGCTCTGTTACTAATGGCACCGAATACATCTGAGCTCCCCTCAGATGTAACTAACGTAAGGAAACCTCTTCTATTAGATTTAGGAACAAACAGCAGGGGTACACCAGAGCTTATGTTAAGGTACCACACAGCTGTATTCTCTTCTGTGCTTCCTGTACAGCCTCTGTAGACTTTGCTGTGTTACTTCAAACTTAGACCAGCACAGAAGAAAGGGAAACCAGTCCCAGTATGGCAGGAATGACATTGGGGCTGTAAGAGGAGTCTGTAAGGCCCTGAGTGTGAGGAATGAGGTACGTAAGGGCCCTTCATAACAGGAACTAAGGATCACAGAATTACAGAATCACAGAATGTTAGGGGTTGGAAGGGACCTCTGGAGATCATCTAGTCCAACCCCCTTGCCAGAGAAGGATCCCCTAAATTAGCTCACACAGGAACATGTCAAGGCAGGTTTTGAATGTCTCCAGAGAAGGAGACTTCACAACCTCTCTGGGAAGCCTGTTCCAATATTCTGTCACCCTCACAGTGAAAAAGATTTTCCTCATGTTTATGTGGAACTACCTTGCATGGCTTGTACCTGTTGCCATTTGTCCTATCATTGGACATCACTGAGAAAAGCCTGTATCTGTCCTCCTGACACTCACCCTTTACATATTTGTAAACATTTAATGAGGTCGCCCCTCAGTCTCCTCCAAGCTAAAGAGACCCAGCTCCTTCAGCCTTTCCTCATAAGGGAGATGTTCCACTCCCTTAATCATCTTTGTGGCTCTGCGCTGGACTCTTTCAAGCAGTTCCCTGTCCTTCCTGAACTGAGGGGCCCAGAACTGGACACAATACTCCAGATGCGGCAGAATAGAGGGGGAGGAGAACCTCTCTCAACCTACTAACCACACCCTTTCTAATACACCACAGGATGTCACTGGCCTTCTTGGCCACAAGGGCACACTGCTGACTCATGGTCATCCTCCTGTCCACCAGGACCCCTAGGTCCCTTTCTCCTGCACTGCTCTCCAACAGGTCAGCCCCCAACCTGTACTGGTACACGGGGCTGTTCTTCCCCAGATGCAAGACTCTACACTTGCCCTTGTTGAATTTCATCAAGTTTCTCCCTGCCCAACTCTCTAGCCTGTCCAGGTCTCACTGAATGGCAGCACAGCCTTCTGGTGTGTCAGCCACTCCTCCCAGTTTAGTGTCATCAGCAAACCTGCTGAGGGCACACTTTGTTCCCTCATCCAGGTTGTTGATGAAGATATTGAACAACACCGGTCCCAGTACTGACCCCTGAGGGAACTCCACTATAGATACAGGACTCCAACTAGACTCTGTCCCATTGACCACAAGTCTTCTGACTTCTTTTCTTCAACCATTTCACAATCCACCTCACTACCTGATCATCCAGACCACACTTCCTCAGTTCAGGAAAGATCATAATACAATGACTAGGTAGCAAATTTGAAATTAACTAAAGGATAATTTTTTCTGCATACCAAATACAAGTGAGCCATAGGAATCAGCCAGGGCATGCTGTGAACACTACATTTAATCTGTTTTCAGACAACTAGGTAACTCAGTGGAATAGGGATCCATGGAGGGCTGCTATATTCAAAAGCACCATCTCTGGCTCAGGAGGCCTTCGAGTCACAGATCAACAAGGGTGTCTTACACTATTACTTTTCCTATTCTTATACTCTTCCTTAGCCATTGGAGCTTTTGGTCTGACTCAGCAGAGCTGTCCCTGTATGTGGAAAGGAGCACAGCAGCATGACATCCTTCCCATTAAAAAAAAAAAAATCCAGGCCAGAACAGAATGCACAAGGGATTTGAAGGGGATGCAGTGTAGTACTTGGACCCTAGGAGAGGCTGAGCATGAAAAGGCAACCCTCTGGGGCAGGAGTCAGCCTAAAACAAGTCTCGTGCCTTTTTGGTTTCCTGACGGTTGCTTGACAAGTACCCTCCAGGATCCCACTGAGGACTTACATGCAGCTCAGTCCTTCTGGGGTTTTGACTTCAACATACAAGCTTCAAAGACTTGCCAAAATTTCCATTTTGGGTTTTTGTTTCATTTTGTTTTTTATATGCAAGTGCTCAGGATCATATTTACCATGTTTAATTGAACTATATTTGATGTGGAGACTGTAAAAGTTTTTTTTTCACAGACAGACATCTTAAAACTTAACAGGATTATTTCCCCTACTGCCTGGAAAGGCCAAAAAACAACCTGTCTTAGGACCTTTCTGAGAGTATTTTTTCATGTTGTACTTTGTTTTTCCATTAGACAACTCACTGGACAGCATGACAGAAGTGAAAAAGCTGTTTCCTTGACATTGTATATTCATTTATTTCCCTATGTATTACATGTGACTAAGCCCAAAACCTTGGTCTTAAAGCAGATCCGCAGTACAATTGCCACAGATCTGTGCAATTTTCCATTAAAGGTATGCAAAGTAGTGTGAGAACTGGCTACTGCCTTTGCTCACACAGAAAACAACTGTGGGAAGGTGTAATCTGTCCAGAAACTGTGATCCTGGTAGGGTTCTATTTGCAAAAGGGAACCAGACAAACTTTCTGGGCTATGTAGGGAATTATCCATGCCCTTTCAAGTCCAGCAGTGATGTCCTTGGGAAGAGGTGTGGGATGAGCTACTGAGATAACTCTGCACCTGTTCCCTTGGATGCATGTCTCTGTTTTTGGTGGGACTGGGCTTCTTCCTTCTCCACTGCATACAGCTCTCTTAAATACTGAATACAGAGCTGTGCAGCCACCATCCTCAGCTTTCTAATTTGCTTTCTGTGCATTCCCTCTCACACAAACTTTCCCCAGAGGAGAGAGAAAGCTGTCACTCCCCAAAAGCTGCGGGGGTGCCACCCTTTCGTTACCTAGAGCCAAGGCAACGCTCAGCATATTTTGCCATCTAGAAATCAGCCTGCTATTAAGTCACTTGGTTTTGTATACAGCAATTTTGAGAGATGGGACTTCTCCAAGGCACATATATATGCTTAAGCCATCTTTCTGAGAAAATCCTGAGTACATGATTAACTTTAAAGGCAATATTAATTCCCAAGGACCTCAGATAACTATAAACATTGCATGGATTAAAGCAAGGCACTGCACAATTTTCCAAGTAGTCCCTGTATGTCCTCCACACACAAGTTTGAAGATGAATGTCAGAAGGAAGCATATTGACCTGCCTGCGTAAAGGCCTAAGCCCGGAAGATTAAGTATGGACTAGTTATTCCTCTCCTGCACCAGTGTAAAATACTTTTGAAGAGATGCTTACAATCCTTTTATTTCTGCTCCCCATGGCAAAGGAAGCCAAGGAGACCCTGGGACCTGCCTGGACGACAAAGCATGTTACCCATCCTTGGGAGAAAACACAGCATGTGCTCATCCCCTGGCTGAAACCAACTGAACCTCCTCCCTGTGGATGTGCCAGTAGCTGGATTGCTCCCTTCAGAGCCTGTCCCAACTGGGTCCACAAGCTACCCTGGGCACCGTGGGAGGTTTTGTGAAATTTGAAATCCCGTTGGAGTAAATTAAGGTGAACTGACACCAAACAACCAGCAATGTTACTTACAGAGTGGGTATATTATTTTAGGAACACTTTCGTTATTGTTGCAAATTAATTAACCGAAGGAAAAGAGAGAAATTGCTCACCACAATTTTAACAGAATTACATACAACAACATACAACTATTCAAGCCCTAGCATGTATCCAAACTTTACAACAGCAGACTGTTTAGAATAACAGAAGAAATACGAAGAAGAATGAAAGAAGGACAAAAAAAAAGAGAACAGGAGAGAAATCACCACTCCGGGATCCAGCGACGTCTCTCACAACTCCATCTGCAGTCAGCCTGAGATGGGTACACGCCGAACAGGATCGCTTCCCCCTTTTCTACCCTCGGGGGCTCGGCTTCCCTCCCAGGGGAGGAGCGCCCTTGGCACGCGCAGCTGCTCCTTCTGGAAGGTTCTGCAAAGCTCCGGAGCGCTGTCCCTCCACATGGGATGACTCCGGTGTGACCTCCGGCTGGCGCAGGCGCGGATCACCCATCGCCGGGAGGCAGCGGGTACACAAGAGGGCACAGCCCCTGTGTCCGGCTGGGGCTCTTCCCGGCCAAGGCTCCCCTCCCCTCCACATGGATCAGCACCACGGAAGAGGGGCAGGAAGGGAAACAGAGCCTGCGAAAAGAAATGTTTTAAGGGTCACAGTGTGAATCCATGACAGAGCCTCAAAATGATGTGAGCTGAACCCGGGACTATAAAATGTAACCCCATGCAGCTTTTAGTGACCACATTTGTAGTGGAGGTTCTGCATCTTCCCCACACTTCAGGTCCATAAGATACTTCATCTGAATTATGTGACCCCCTCCACAACCATCTCATCCCCAGGCCCTCTCCAGCTTTCTCCTTTTCCTTCTTATCCCATTCACACCGCAGCTGTATCTGGCCTCAGTTACCAGCTGTAATTTCCTTTTTTTCAGGTTTCTTTCCTTTCTCTTTTAGAACTTTGTAACAACCCTTTGGGTCTATCAGTTGCAGTGAGGAATGAAGAAGTTAAAACAAGGGAAAAGAAGTCAGATGTATTCCTTATTATTTTTACAAAAGACTAAAATTGGATTTAGCACTGAAACATTTTTAAACTGGAAGTCTAACACACTCATCAAAGCAGCACCCTGAGACTACATGTAGCCTCAGGTACAGGCCAGTGGGAGGAAGGAGACAGAGCTGCCAGCTAATTACCCAGCCTACCAGAAAAGCTGCTTCAAGCTCTCAAAATATGTCCAAGGAAAAAAAACAAAAACAACAAAAGATGATCTGGCAGGATTGGGAGTTAGGGGGAGGAGAAGGAATAGGTTATTTCAGAAGGATTAAAAAGGTCAAAGGACTCAACATTGAGAAGTCAGCCCAAATCCACCCAAAGCTGTTAGCATGGGATCATCTGAAAAACAAATCCAAGGGCTAATCCCTTAGCCTGTTCAGGAGAACAGTGTGTGTCAGAGATGCTTCCCTTCCTCTGGCTGGGCACGTCCTGCTTCAAGGATGAACTGGTGTGATGACCCTTCTCAGATCCCCCTCAAGCTGTGACACCACCTCCCCTTTTGTCCCAGGTTTGCTTCCCCATTAGATGTAAGTGCATGGAAACCTGCAGGGGCCAGGAGGAAGCCCAAAGGCAAATTCTTCCACCCCATACTAAATGCAGGGCACTGTCATTTCTCTCAAGAGAAGTGTATAGAGGGAGAGAAAACAGCAAATATTTCAAGACTGCTTCCATCTCCCCTAGGTAGGAGTCTGGAAGCTGTGTTATTCCAGTGTGAGGGGGGACACACACAGGAAAGCATTGTGAGTAGGTGGGAGTTGGGGCTGTCTCAGCCATGTCAGGTTCAATTTTGACTTTGCATGGCTGTGCGTACCTAACAGTTTGCCTCAAAACAGAGGGTGTGTTCTGCTTCCTAGCTACACAGTGGAAAAGGAGGAGACACAATGAAGGGACGGGCTGTGAACACCCCTGGTTGATATTCCTCACCTCAAAGGTGTAAAGAGAAATACCAACAACTGTTTTTTTCCACACCTAACAAACTCAAGTGTACCCTTCCATTTCCAATCTCTGATACTGCATTTCCTCACACTTGAGGACAGGGAACAGCTCTGTATCATTTACAGTCATATTTTGCACCACGTGTTTCCAGGAGTTGCCCCTGCCTCCCACACAGACTTTTAACACAGCCCAAGTTAGCAAAACAGGCAGAGCAGGAAAGAAATAGGCATCTGCTCCCACTGATGAGCCATGAGCCTGTCCCGTTTTATTTTTCTCTTCAGACCCTTCAGTCTGAAGGTATAAACTTGGTTCCATATCCTTAGAGACACCAGTTCCCTCGATGACAGGGCTTTGAAGCAGTTTCAAAGCAACTGATGGCTTTCTTTCGGATTAGGGGCCTGACCTACAGCAGCTTTAAATGAAAGGGTCTCAGTCAGCTCTAGATGAAGACTGTAAGTGGGGTCTCGATGAACCGCAGAAGTACCTCTTGCTGTGGAGGATCCCTCTACTTCTATTTGTGGCTCCTTTGCCTAAAGCAAATACACTTTTCTAGCAATTCTTCGGCGAGAAGGGCTCAGCACGGCTTCCTGCTTAGCTCCCTCGGCCACCCTGGCAAGGGCACGGTGGGCAATGTGACTGCTGGCACCCCTTGCTGGACAAAACCCTGCCTGAGGCTGCTGCTTCCCAGCTCCTGGCATTAAACTTTGGAGCGAGGCACCACCTAGAGGCACGCGGGCTGTACTAAGGCTGCAGGAGATCCTCACGGCCTGGCTCCAGGTCTTTCCTGCCACAGTGAAGGTGCAGTCAGGCGCCTATCCGAAAATAAAAGCCTCAGCGTTCCCATTTTCCTTGTTTTATCAAAACAAGTTGATCAGTTTGAACAATAAACGCAAACCTGGAAGTCCTCTGAGGGCGCAAGCTGCAGTCAGAGGGACTGGGAGGGGAAATTCAGCCAACAGAAAAAAAGAGTCCAGTGGGACTCTTAACTGGGACATCTCCATAACCCAGGCAAGATCCAGACTAAGTTTACTAGTAACTTATTTTAGACTTTTTTTTTTTTTTTTTTTTTTTTTTTTTTGGCAAAAGCCCCAGCCTTAATTTTTATCCATTAAAGAAATGCAGTTTTTTACAATTGCTTGCTGTCTTCATCCACAACAGCACAGCCTTTTAGTCCTGAGTAGCTGAGCAGCCTCTCCAGCCCAGAATGGACCAGGATTATAGCACTACTGAGGGCAAGAGCTATTTCTTTCTTCCTTCTCCTCATGCAAGTCATCGGCTTTGGTACCTTGATGCTGAGCTGAAGTATCAATTCCCTGCTCTGAACCACCTGTGCTCCTCTCCTTGCATTCAGATCTATTCTCCAGAACCCGGGGAACAAGTTCCTTCAGAAAACAGGTCCATATACCTTAACTTTCTCCTGCCTTCTCATTTTCTTCTTTCCAGCTTATCCTTTTCCTTTTTGCAGCCTCTTTTTTTCCACTATAAACCTGTTGCCGGTCTCTCTCAAGTGGGAACTTAAAAAATAATTGCTAGGTCTACGAAGGCAGAGTTGGTTTTGTTTTATGCCATAGGATATGTGTCATGAAGTTTATTGCCTCACTGAAGTTTGTTACTGTAATGAAGTAGCTCTCCATAATAGTAACTGTATCACCAACTGGAGATTAGCCCTGGATCTATTTGTGCCTCCAAGCTGGTATTTTTCTGCACCTGGCCTGCCTTGTCCAGGAAGAAACTTTCAAAGAAATGCCAATGGCCACCTTTGAGATCCTGTGTAATATTTCTAATATCCCCAGACATGTTGAAAACATCACTAAATCCTTGTGGTGAGAGAACCACACCTCTTACAAAGCAGAATGGGGGGAAAAATCAGTATTTTCAGAAGCCTCTTAGACCAAGATTAAACTTCCTAAAAAAAGATAAATGCCCTCCACTCAGTGAAGCTCCTGAGCTTTGGATTTTATATGCCAGGGGCACACTCCACAAAAGGCAGGTGACTCCAGCAGGATATGTACCTGTGAGCCCAGAAACCTGAATTTCCTTTATTTTTGTTCACAATGATGCAATACTTCTGGAGAGGTTTGAAATACTTCTGTCACCTGCACTCTGCCACATACTGTCACCCCACAAAAGGAGACACATCTGACCCTCATTCTAAGAGCGCTTAAGCATGTGTTTAAAGATATTCTTGAAGTCAGTGGAACAGTTAACACCACTGAGCACAGGTTATGTGTTCAAATGAACCCAGTAGTGGGGACCTTGCAATTTTGGCAGCTGCATGGATCTTCTGTTGGGACTGTCTCAATTGAATGGCCCCCAAAAACGTATTTCTTCTTTATTTCTTCTTTATGACCTGCTTTAGGCTTGACCCCGTGAGATTTTAACCTTTCATGCCTTTTTCATGGTTCGTGCTGCTCCAGGAATAACTTAAACATCAATGCTACATTGCACAGAGGATGCAGCACACTGTAAGTTCCTTCATTGCTTAGCTGTATTTCTCATGCAGTGGGCCAACAGGTCTGCTTCAAGAGTCTGGACTGTCAAATAACATTGGAGAAAACCCTTGGTGATAAGACCAAATAAAAGAAAAGGGGGGGGGGGGGGGGGGGGAAGGCTTTTTATTTTAAGGAACAGTGGTTTAGATTGCATGCAACTAATCAGCTCCTTCTTTTGCTACAGTGTACTCAGCTATAGGAAACATAGGGCAGGATCCCTATCTCAAAGCATCAGTTTACCGTAACTGTACTTCAGGAGGAGTACAGGGGGACAGAATGCCGGCTCCCAGGGTTCCACTACATGGCTTGCCCTTCTGCTCTCTTCTGGGGAGGCCTTGCCCCCCAGCCCTTGTGAGATAATGGGTTCTCTGCCCTCCCAGCAGCAGCTCTCAAGCTGAGCAAGCCCTGGTTATTTCTCATAGCACAGTGCCACTTGCAAGATCTGAGAAGCCAGCTGATTTACTCCAACTGAGTTTCCACAGGTTTATTTTCTGTACAGCACATATGCCTGTGGTGACACGGGTGCAGCAAGAAAGCTCTTGGCTGAAGATAATTGTTTCCAGTAAAAATCTCTCTTGCCTACCAGTGTTGGAAATCTCACCTTCTCATTGTAAGGAATATCTTACACAATCTTAAATAAATTGCAAGAAAAACAGGATGCCATTTTCATTTGAGTGATATTTACGGGGAGAGAAGTGACAGAATAGAAAAACTGAATAGTAACTGCAGCAAAAGGTAGGTACTCTGCCTCCTCCTTTTCTTATAAAAAGGGCAGTGGATGAAAATGAAAAAAGCATGTGCTAAATAACAGATAGTGTAATTTCTCTAGAAAAAGGAAGTGGGGATTTCTGCTTTGCCTAATCCTGAACTGGTTTCCTGTGAAGATAAGTGAGGTTTGAGAGGGTCACTTGGCCTTGTTGCTTTTGACTTCCACTTTGCCTGGGAAGCAAGCAAGCAAGCTGCAAATAAATAGACAAAGCTTTAAGCTGCCTCATATGGCCCTGTTTAAAGCGTAAGTATCAGCAAAGAAAGTAACACTTTTTATTTCTTTTGTACATTATGCAAAATAAAACATTTTCAAATTTAGTGCCAGCTCTTCTGGGAAAAGTTACGGTTCTGGTCACTGGTGGCTGGAGAAAGTTTAAAAAAATGTGGTGTCAGGAGGGAAGCACCTTGAGAAATGAGGCCTTTGAATCATGCACTCACTTGTCCTTGTGTTTGGCTTGGACTTTCTTCTAATTAAGCTTCATTGCTCTAGAAAAAGTATTATTTTAAAGCCATTTTTTAAAGTAGGAACAAAACTATATGGATAACTCACTGCTGAAACGTACAAAAAATAAAATGCTAAACTGTCTTTCAGTGAAGTTGGGATCCTCCTTACCATTCTGTTCTCTTAAACTAAAATCAAACTGCTTCTACTCCATTTCATCTGAAACTAGCTTGACTTTTCAGAAAGTCTTTCGTATTTGCAAGAACTCAAGGAAAATTGCTTTGCTCTGTCAGCTGATGGCTAGAACTGTACTGTGTGATACATACAGTTCCTATTTTCAAAAGGCTTATTCCTAAACCCAGGGTAAGAAACAGCTGTTCCTGTCTGTGTCTCTTGAAATTGAAACCAGTACTACAGTTTTAGAGCATAGTCCTGTTAGGAAAGGTCAAATATGTTTGTCTTTAACTAAGAAGATGTCATTAAAAACTACGAAGAGACGATAGATACTGGGGAAAATGACACAACTCTTAAGGCAATAGCTGCTCACACACAGTTACACTGATGGTAACAGGATAACTAGCATTCAGAGCCAGCTAATCTGAACAGGATTAGTCAAAGGACAATGAGTGTTTTTCTGTATGTACAATACTAGTAGTAACAGTGGGAAAAGCCTTCATCATCCATGACCTATTTTTTCAAATCGCTGCCCCGCGTTCGCTTTGCAGTGTGCTACTCCAGCCCATCAGAGCAAAAGCCCCATGTGGTACCTTTCCTACTGAGGCTTCCACCACTTCAGCTGAACAGCTACAACCATTATGCTGAACACCTATAGGAAACTGAGGAGTTCACATTGCCTTTTTTGGTTTTTTGTGTTTTGTTTTTTTTTTCTTCTCCTAACAAGTACATCTGTGTGGAATAGCAACAATGAAAGGCCTGGTTGCAGGCAGCAAGCTTGCAGAGAGGTTCCCTGTGGTACAAACTCAGCCAAAATGGAAACGGCTGGTCAAAAATTCCTAATAGAGACATGCCTCAAGGATGCTTAGTAAAGCAGCCAAAAAAGCTGGCCTCATTCCTATGTGCGTTATGTCATATATGGCAAATATCGACATACAGCCCTGCTAGGCATCTTGGGTTTTTAGCTGCTGACAGGAACCTGGAGTTATACATTGTCCCTTCCCCTTCAGTGGTTTCTCACCTCTTCACATTTCCCAGGCACTTTTCTTGTGTGCTGGTGGCAGTGCCAATGCAACCGGCTGCTTGCACAGCTGAGAACAGGCTCATTCCTGCAACTGAAGTAAGGACATGGTGAATATAAGGTGATTTTAGCTCGGTGCTGGGGCATCAGTGATTCTCAAGCTGCTGTTCCTGTTTCCCTGGCCCTGACAGGCAACAAAATCTCCTTCTTGTCAGTGTCACCAGTGAGTAATTGCCATAAAAACCCCTGGGCCTGTGTGGTCCACGTTTTACCTCAAACACAGAGTAGATATTTTAATGCGTATACATTGCTTGAAAAATAAGAGGGTGTCCCTCTTAATGTTCCTTTAAAAATAAGGACAGCTTATGAATTTTATTTCATTTTTGTTTATTGTAATTTACCTACAGCTTCTCCCCTCTGACAGCTTCTGGTGTAACTTATCCAAGCTAAGACTGGGTGCAAGAAACAGCTGGAGCATATTTAATGCAATGTTTCCTCACAAAGCTCTCTTCTCTAGGGAGAAACAAGGGCAGATAAAGACTTGGAACTGCAGCTGAAGAAAGGCAGTCAGCATTCATTTCTTTCACAGGCAAAGTATGCCCCAGTCAAAAATAAAACAAACAAAAACAACAACAACAACAACAACAACAAAAA
The DNA here is from genome assembly GCF_020740795.1 of Apus apus. NCBI lineage: Eukaryota > Metazoa > Chordata > Aves > Apodiformes > Apodidae > Apus > Apus apus. The sequence continues at coordinate 66,446,726 of NC_067283.1, read as the reverse complement.
ACCAACCAACAAAAAAAACCCAGAAGCATCTGTTGAAATGGAAAATTAGTAGCTCTTGAATGCCAGGAGCACTGGTTCATACCAGGCTACAGGCTACTTTCCTATCCACTTTTCAGGCAACGATGCACAGAACCATAGTGCTAGCAGATTTGGGAGCAAAGCAAGTATCTGGAACATGCAAGCAAGAAAACCAGACCTACACCTATAGCTCAGGGTGCATCTAAACTCATGGTGTTGCCTGGTACATGCTCATTTCTCTCACAAAGAAAACAGTGGAACTGAGAAGCCCACTCACCTAACCCCAGGCTCAAAATGGAGGTGGCAAAACAGTCACAGGCAGGCTACATATTGTAGTAAAAGGACTGCGCCATAAAGAAAGCTCAACATCATTCTTGGAACAATGCATTTGCTAATTAACTTCATTTCAGCAGGGCTCTTATGCAATCAGGAAAGGGTAGAGATAGCTAGATCTCAGAAATCTACTAACTTGAGTCTTTGGAGAAAATCTCATTCCAAGGTGATGAAAAAGGTGAAAAAGGCATGAAAAGTAAATTAAATCCATTAATTCAAAGAAGCATATTTGAGTGAGCTGCATGAAATGAACATCTTGCAAATGCCTTTTCTGAGCAAGGCAACGTGAAATCCAAGAGATGGACAGCTAAAAACAGCTAAAGCGAGTCAGTTTTGAGAAGCAAACCTCTGTGTACTGGAGAGAACTAATAATAATGCAGCAGGCAGGATACAGGACACAGCTTTGAGAAACTCAGACAATTTCTCTACCCCACAGTAATTTCTCATGGGACCCTGGGCAAGTCACTGACTTGGATTCATACCCAGTTGAATCTAGACATTAAGAGGAGCATGGTGCCTAAATTTAGGACTGTCAGCACTTTAGGCCCCTTTCCACAGTCTGGAGAGCAATTTGGACACCAGGTGGACTAAGATGTTCATCTAATTCAGAAACCAAAGCAGAGTTGGACAGAATCAGTACTGGTCTCCTTGCTTCAATTCCCAACTCTGCACATGGGGATGGTATTATTCATTCTTTGCCTAAATTATTCATTCTTTGCCTAAACTATGGGAAAGTGGCATTTATGAAAGAACACGAAACTCTGAAAGACACTATCGATAGGAGCATGATGATCAGAGAGCTGTGCACTGCTCTTAGTGATTTGCTTCGGAAGATTTTCTAATTGGATGCTTTGGGATTGAATTCCTTGCAAGCCAGAGTTGCCAAGAAATAAGTAAACAAACATTATAAAGCACATTTTCCACTAACTGTTATTTGCAAATAAGCATTCTGTCATATGCTGCTGTATTCTTAGAGGGGCTTGTATATGGAACCAGATCTGGTCTTCTACAAGTGAGAGTTTCTGTTCTGTATTTTCTTTCTCTTCACTAAACCCTTCTGTTGCTGGTTTTGCAGTAATCTCTTGTTTTATTTATGATAATCCTTACTACAGCTAAACTCTTACTTGCCTACCCCATTCTTAAGAGGCTGATTATGGACACATGTAATCTTTTCACACTTCTAGAAGACATAATTCATACTACTTGTATTTGGAGCTTGACTGATGAAATGGAGCTGAAGACCATGCAGAAATACTTTTTTTTTTTCCAAAACAAACTTAGAGTCCAGGCATAGCTGTGAGAATATATGGCAGTCCCATGGGATCAGACTAACCAGCCCAGCAATTTGTGTCTGACATGGCCAATGGTGGACATGTCTGCAAGAGCACAGGAATAAGACACAAGGCTCCTTCTCCAGAATACTTCCCCAGGCTTCAGCAATTTGAGATTTTCTGGGCCAGAAGTGAGGTTTTGGCCTTGTAACTTCTAACAATATTGTCAGTGACCTGAGAAAAATACAGGTCAGTTAAAAAAATGAAATCCAAGTTAAGCACCACAGTAGGAGCTGTTGATAATGCAGAACAGCTAGCGATTGAGATCCTTTGGGACCTCTGAGAGTAAGTGCACCAAAAGTAGTGCAGGATCCAGAGCTACCACAGCAGAAATAACCACCCAGCTGAGCCTGCGGCTGATGGTGCCCTCCTGGCACCAGGCAGGGCACTCCCCCAGCAGTGTGGGTCACCTCTGTCACCCCAGCAAGGCCTAGCAGAGAGGACTCTGGTTGCCTGCCCTGTGTTACACCCACAGAGCTTAACCTTTTGCCTTGATCCCAATATTCTGCTTGCTGCTACTGCGCAAGAGTAAACACAGAGTAAAAGATGGAAACAGGGGGAGCTGCCACAGTATGCAGCTTGGGGTTAAGCACCCCAAGTCAAGCTTGACCCCAAGTCAAGCTTAACCCCAAGTCAAGCAGTCAAGTACCACCAAGCACCCATGTCTCAAAAGTGGACATTCTTTCTCCCACATCCAGAGACATGTGGTAAAAGAAGGGAGGAAACTCCTGTTAACTCTCACCTAAAAGTTACGTGGATTCTTTATTCTCAGATTATTTAAACCTTTTCCCTTTCCCCATCTAATGTTTCCCGTCATCTAAAAATTGGCTTGGCTTCCAGTGAAACATTTTCCTGACACTTCCAGTTCCTTGTTGTAGAAAGTATAAGTGGGAAGAAGGTTTCACAACAGTACTTCTGAAACCTGAATCTTTAGTAACAAGAAGTTTAGCCCTGGGAGAAACCATGACCTTTGCTCAGCAAAGTTGATTTTCTCTATTTGAGTTCTATGTTGGGTTTGATATCTCTATTTTAAAAGGTATCTAGTCACTGCCACCGGGTGCCAGGACATGAATGGTCTGGAAGAGCATTTTTTTCTCATCTGATGATGGCTGTTCTGTGCTAAGCACCCTGTAGGTGCCTCCTTCCTCCCTAATTTAAATAGGGTTTTGTATGCTGAGTGAAAATGGAAGGAAAATGACCATTGATGGGAGTGAGGTGGAGCAAGGACCTGGGAGCATGCTATAAACAAGTGGGGCTGAAGTTGCTGGATGACCTTCCTCCTCTCCCCAGCACTTTAAGAGGTCCACAAGCATAGGGCGAAACATACACATATATCCTTGGATAAACCTCATTAACTGGAGATGCACAGAAATTAAGAAAGTGAATTCTCCAGAAACTGTATGTCTGCCTAAGGACCTTGACATCTGTAAAGGGAATTACGTACATTGTAGGCTGGGTAGTGACAGATGAGAGTAAGGTCACTTCCAAAAAGCCTAAATTATGAGTTCTTTAATTTGCATGTTATGTAGGAGAGGAGGGGGCTCTCCCCCCGCCTCCTTTTGTGTAAAAAGAAGCACAGGGGAACTGAACAGCCCCTCAAAGCAAAGTAAGGTGTAAGAGGGGCAGTGAGTGAAGTAAAGGGACAAGTTATGAAACTTTCACTTTATTGAGAATTGTGTTTCAAATCTGCAGAACACAGCATGTTGCTCCCCTTGTTCCCTAGACAGAAAGGCACAGTTTTACAGTCTCCTTTTATTGTTTTGCTGATAAGCAGGCATTGCACATTTCTGACACTATACAAAATGTCCTTTAGAAAACTCAGTCAGTGGCCCTTTCCAACTGGAACATTAAAACCAGAGCCTGGCTGGCCAGCTAAGTCTTCAATCCCTAAATACAGTGTCTCAGCTGTGGCTGCACCCAGCCAGAACCCCAGGTGAAGAGGGGAAAAGCCTGCTGCAGGAGCAGTCAGCTTCAGCTCCCACTTCCACCCTCCCCCAAACGGGTAGCTGTGCAAATACAGCACAAACCTCCCGACCTTTGGGGGCAAGCCGGCTTGGTGTGCACCGGGACAACTTGTTGAGTACATGACTTGGTACCATCGTGCACGACTTTGTATTTCCATTCTGCAAACACTGACTGCCAGCCCAAGTTTAGTCCTCTTCTGCTTATTTTATAAGACCCCTATCATAACCCCTACTGTTACCGACTCCTACTATAAACAACTTTGGAGTGAGCCAACCTTCATTCTTTGGCAAAACTCCTAAAGGGTATTCCTGCGTGGCACAAACCCGCCTGGTACCTCCCGATGTCCAAGAAAGGGTCAGGGGGTTACCCCTCTCTGGGGAAACCCACCTCCTCGCTTGGCAGTCCACTTGGCCTGAAATGACCCACTCGGGTCACTGGCAACTGAACAGAAATCCGTTTTTGCATTAGTTGAACAGGCAGTAGGAATAGCTTGATTCTGGTCAGTCTCAAGATCTGAAAACAGAGCTATCAGAAATCGCTGAATCAGAGGATATGGATCTCTGACAACAATAATATTTATGAATCCTTACCAAAAATTGCTGAAGATGTTTTTGTTTTTAAAAAAAAACAAAACCCAGCACCTTCAGAGATCCCTGCAATATGTTTGTGATTTGTTACCCAAAGGAAACATGCATGCCATTTTTGCCAGCTAACAGAATACTTTCTAGCAAGGCATTTTGACAAAGACAAAAATATCTCACACCGATGTGAGTCATTTTGGCTGCAAGCGCACATTTTAGAAAAAGGCCCTTCAGAAAAAAAAATCTCTTTTAAGTAAGTGCTGGAATGAAATACAGTCTGTAAGTCACTGGTCTGGAAAGGCTATGCATATTTGTATTCTATACAGAAACGATAGATATCTTTCAACCCACACAACTGCTTTGTACTTTTTTATTATATTTATTTATTTATTTTAAAAAAACTGAAACACACAAGAAGCAAAAAAAACCCAAAAAAATAAAACAAACCAACAATCTCATCTATTTCCCAGCTTCTGGCTGATAAAGTCTCTTAGTTCAGCGGGCTACAATTATTTTTTATACATAGCGAGGTGACCTCTGCTGGTAGATTCTTATCATAACTGCAATAGTTCACATACACAGACACAATACATTGGTATTCCAGTAAGTGCTGCCCTACATACACAAGACATAATACAGAAGATACAACCCCTGCTCTGAAAAATAAACTCCCACGCTGGAAAGGTGTAAAAAAAAAATAATTGTATGACCCAGTTTTCTCCACTCACAGATGTTTTATAGGGCATTTTTTTAGAGAACCTTTTATAAAAAAGTATGAGCATCTCAGGATGGGGCCACTGGTGCTTATTCAGCATAATGGTCTAAATGCTTGCTATTGCTTGGAAAGCCCCTAAACTTCATTCTGTTAGAAGCAAAGAGGTTATAGCAAGGAAAGGATTAGTCTCCACTTGCATTCCTTTCTGTAGTCTTTTTTATACCATCTGCTAACAGACATTGTGAGAGAAAGGATACCATCTAAATGGACCTTCATTCTGACTCGGCACAGCTATATACAGTGGCACAGTATAATGTGATACTTTAAAAAAAAGGGCCGTTCACCTGAGAGGTCACAATGCAACTTGCAGTTAAGAGCCTTGGTCTTTGTGATACCCAAGGTCATTTCTATTATTACAGCACAGTGCACGGAAATACCACAAATACCAAGAGAGTCTTATCTATTTATCATAGGTGAAATTGGCACGCTTTGCAGCACGACGGCTCCACGCTGGATTACAGGCATTTGAGTTCATCTGAGTTTATACTCAGAGGCTGGCTTACTCAGTTAGGAGCTCAGCGGATCTCACACATGTATTTATGATGGCATTGACACAGCCATTTCTCAAGTGTCCAGCTTCCACACTGACAGCTACATGCTGGAGAAACACTCGCCCTGACTTTGCCAGAGTGAGCCCAGGGAGCCAGAGGCAAAGGCTGGGCACGGGTCTTTCCTCCTTCTGACCATACATAGAATGGTTTGGGCTGGAAGGGACCTTCAAGATATCTAATCCCAATGTCCCTGCATGGGCAGGGACACCTCACAGGAGACCAGGTTGCTCAAAGCCCCATCCAACCTGCCCTTGAACGCTGCCAGGGAGGGGGCATCCACAACTCCCCTGGGCAACCTGTGCCAGTGTCTCCCCACCCTGTGCTGTGTTCATACTCCTGCTGCTGCTCGCCCAGACCCCTGCCTTGCCAGGGGAGGGTAGAGGGGTTATACCCTGACGTCTCAGGGTGTCACTGCTGCCGTTTGAGGCCACCCCAAGAGCCTGCTCGCTTGCGCCTGCGGACAGCGGGGCTGGGGGTCGGGCACCCCAGGCCGCCCTCATCCCCGGGCACCCCCTGGGCGCCGGCAGCCCTCGGCCTCAGTTGCTGGGTGCGGAGAGGCGGGGAAGCTCGCCGGACCCTTTCCCCAAGCCGGCGGCGGGAGCCGCGGGGCCAAGCCCCGAGGAGCCCCGGAGGGGCGGCCGCGACACATCCCCCGCCTGCCGCCGCCCGGCCCAGCCACCCGTTCTTACTGTGATTAACAACCACCACCACCCCACCGACAACAATCCCACTAATTACTGTTGTTCTGGCCACGCTGCTGAGCCCAGCGGCGGAAGCCGGCGGGGTCGACACCCCCTCAGGTGCGTGGCCTCAGGGCTCCCCCTGCCGGCCCAAACCCCCCTCCCCCGCCCCTCCCCGCCCCGCCCCCAGACCCCCCCGGTCCCCCCCGGTCCCCCCTGTTCCAGCCCCCCCGGTCCCCCCAGTTCCAACCCCCCCGGTACCCCCCCCCCCCCCCCCCGGCAGCCGCCGCCGCCGCTCTGAAGTTTGCAGGCGATTTCCTTTCCAGCCCGGCCTTATCTCGGCCCGCACGTTGCCGCGCGGTGACTAATAGCAGCATAACATTGTCTCGGGATAAAATAGCGCCGGGGCTGTTTACCCGCTCCATGGGGGTTCGCTATAAAAGGGCGCCGGGGACCGCCGCGCCAGCCAGACGCGCCGGGGCGCACCGAGCCGCTGCCCAGCCCCGCGCCCTGCCCCGCCGCCCACGGGACGCGGCTCTCCGGCCCCACGCCGGCACGGACTGACCCCCCATTTCTTTCCACTTTTATTAAGTTTTTCCCCCTCCCTTTTCTCCTCCTTGTTTTATATATATTTTTATTTTTTTCGCCCGCTGCCTGCTATGGATTACTCCCAGATGATGGTCTCGCTGCTCTTCGTGCTCTGCCCGGGGCTGCTGCCGGCAGGTAGGTGCCGGTCCCCAGCCCCACGGCCGCCTGGGGACGAGCCTACGGGGGGTGAGGGGGACGCGTTACCGGGGCGCACCCGGGCTCCGTGTCGGCTGTCGGGGGGCACCGTCGGATCCCCGGGGGGAGAACTGCCCCAGGAGTCCGAGAGCTGCTGCGGGAGGGGATGCCGTCGGGGATGCCGTCGGGGATGCCGTCGGGGATGCCGTCGGGGTGCGTGGTTGCCGGGGTGCTGAGCTCTGTCTCTCCCTCCCGCAGCCCCCGGAGCCGAGGCGGGCGCCCTGCCGCCCCCCGCCGCCGCCGCGCACCGCCGCCCCCGGCGCTGCTCCTGCTCCTCGCTCCTGGATGAGGAGTGCGTCTACTTCTGCCACCTCGACATCATCTGGATCAACACACCCGAGTGAGTGGACCGGGGGGGAGGGATTCGGCAGTTGCCCGTCGCTGGGGTTCCCTTTGCCTGGAGAAAGGCAGGGGGAAAGGGAGGGGGGGCTTAAGGAGAGTCGACTCCCCGTAGAAATGGGAAGGGGAGGAAGGAACAGGTATTTGCACCGTATCTCCTATTGCTTCCCCCACTCCCGCCTTTCTGCTGAATTTTCTGTTCTGCTTCGGTTTGCTGGGAGAAAGTAAGTGAGATGTGACCACCTAGATGGAGCAGGTAGCTACTGACAGTCCTGGCACACCTGCGTTCCTAAAATCTGGGCAGGAGTATTTCCTTTGGGTGCTGCTCAGCAGAGGCTGCGGGATACTTTTCGCTGTGAATCAGAAGCAGACCAAATGCCAGAAGGATTATTTTGCCAGCCTGAATTCTCCTGACCATTTTCCTTTCCAACAAGTTAGGAAGCTAGAAGGCTTTACTTTGACACGGGCTGGCTCCTCGCCACTTCTTGCTGCTCTCTGCTGCAAATTAATGTATCCTGAATGCTAACAGGGTTATGTACAGTGTCCATTTCTAAGCTTTCCTCACCAAAAAGTAGTGAGCTAGAGCCTCACCTAACACTGCGAGCACTGACTTTGTGATTTGTTCTGCTGCTGGGTTTCCTTGGAGCAGAGAGGATCTCTTCCTCACTTTTACTGCTTCTTTCAGTATTGGCAGTTACCAAAGTTCAGAGAGGAAGTTTTATTGGTTTATATTGCACAGGGAGGCATGGCAGCCTTATGAAATGAGTATGTTGCAGGGTCATCAGAGGCATTTGTGTGGAAATTACAAGCAACAAGGCATTCCCAGTCCCACAACCTTTACTCATGCATTCAATCCCATTGATAAGATTGCCCAAAATACCCTGCTGCTTTGAAACTGCAGGATCGTTTGAATGACTTTCATGTTGTCTCTTTGATCATAGGAAGACTGTTCCGTATGGTCTCGGGGGTCCTTCTCGATCCAGAAGATCGCTGAAAGACATGGTGCCAGAGATGCTCGCCGAGCCAAGCAGCAGATGCCAATGTGCCAACCAGAAGGACAAGAAGTGTCTGAACTTCTGCCAGACAGGAAAAGATCTCTGGTGTGTCTTATTGTTGCTACTCTTTAAAAGGCAGTGCATGTCAAAGGGATGGATTGTGGTGCGCTTACTCATTTTGGCACTTGCTGAGCGAACAACCTCCCTAAAGCCTTGCCTCCTACCTGGGTGCTTACACTGCTGTGATACATCCCATGGTTTGGCTCAGAAAGATCGCTTATTACATGCTTTGGTTGCTGAGGTGCCTCACCTTGTGGACTGCAGACTCAGGGCTGTTTTTTTTTAACAGTGGTGTGTTTTCACTTCTAACAGGGCTCAGTCCACAGCGGAGAAAACCTCACGCCACCGCAACAAAGCTGGCAGTTGCATCGGACCTAAATGCATGAACCGACAGCCTGTTGAGAGCAGGAAAATGAGGCGGTGAGTTTCCTCTCATCCTGTTGTAGTTCCCGCCAGTAGCAATAGAGAGCACAGTTCACCTGCCTTCGGGACAATGTGGGCTTAGCTGATGACTTCAGCTGGAGAGTCACAGAGGAATCAGTGAGTGTATCTTGAGGGTGTCTTTTTTCATCCGGTGGGTTCTTAGCCAGTGCAGACATAGGTACTTAGTTCTGCCTAGCATCCTCCATTTACTTAGAGGAAATGGACTTAATTATAGGCCTAAAGATACACCGAACTTCAAAAGAGTATGAAATAATTAAATACTGGCAGAAATAAATAAAGCCTGTAATCTTAGTGTGTTCATGCACTGTCTTAACTAATAAAAAACACTAGACCTCAGCTATTCTAAAATGAAACTGAGTCAGAAGTCATTTTCTTAGATACTTTACTCCATTTTACTGCAGAAAAAAATTTATTGATCTATCCATATTGTGAGTATATTTTGTCTTCTGGCTGGTGTGGATGGCTTTTTAGAATGCAGGAGGCAGATTTCTACCTGCCTTATTTCTTGCATTGCCCAATTAACCTGTGTAAAATGAGTATGGGATGTTAGCTATGGAAATGACTGGAAAAAAGGTTGAGGAAAGGGAAAACAAAGACTGAATTAGTGTTTAAGCCCAATTTAAATATTTGAGTTTAGCAGTAAATTTCAGGACTGCCCTTTGAGGTCCATGCATAATAAGTAGAGTGGCAGGAGGCAGCAGTTTCATTCTATGGTGCAGTTCAGAGGTGGGTGCACTGGGCTTAGTGCAGCTGTGAACCCCACAGAGGGGAAGTCACTTTTGAAGATGAGTTTGAGTACAGCTGTATCAGCTGTGGCATTCTGTGTTGGACCTTATGCCCATGTAAAAGTATGGCATGCAGAAACTTGCCCATACAAAAGAAGACTCTCCAGTGCTACTTTCAAAAGCAGAACAGGATCTATGGGAGCAGGCAGCCTCACAATTCTGAGTGAGACATAGGCCGTGGAAATCTTAAGTAATTTTTAAAAATGGGGCTTACTTACTTACTTGAAATTCCTCCATTCATTTGAACCAGGATCTTGTTTACCTAAAAGAAACAAAACAGCCAAAAAGAATAACACTGAAGACCTCTTGCTGGGATTCATGCTATTTAAGGAAGTCTAGGGCATCTATATTTGAATGAATATTTTGACTTATTTTAGTATTTTAATTTAAATGCTGAATCCAATATTTCAAGAGGCTTAAGTTAGCCTAATTCTGTCAGAGGTATAGCAATCAGCAGTTTCTGAGGTTTTCGTGGCAAAATTCTAGACTGACGCTTATTTGATAAAAAACTGAATCTCTGCACACTGGAGCTGCATCTTCGTTATTGTAACAATAAATCTGTATTTCTTATTTTTGCAGGCTGGAAGCCATTGGTAACAGTATCAAAGCTTCCTTCAGTATTGCTAAGTTGAAGGCTGAGTTCCAGAAGGGGTGGAAGCTGAAGCATAACAGGGCGAACAAAAGGCAAAGCATCTGGGAAAGCCTGAAAGCTTCCTAGTGGGAAGATCACCTGAACCTTTCTGCATCACACTTGCTGACAAAGTGTCACCAAAACTCTCTTTTGACTTCTAACATTCCACTACAGCAAAGGGCCTCTCTGTCCACGTGTTTGCACAGCAGAGCAATGCATTAAGGAAGTCCTCTATTTGGAGGTATAAAAGCAAAGAATTTCGTCACTTCGGAGTTCAGATGAATGGGGAGAGGGGGTGAAGGGGAACCCGCTGCAATGTGCATTTAAAGCCACCTTTCTGAAGACACATTTGAATATTGCTTCTGGAACGCTACCCATAAATCGGGCGGCTTTCAGGGTCTACATCAAATGCATCTTGCAAGAAAGACCTCACAGGTGTGCCTAGAAAGGACAGAAAGCAAGATCTGACTGGATGAACCTCAAAGCAAAAAACTCTTACCTTTTGATTAAAATGCAAAAATGAAAGCCACAGTGCTACTTTAATCAGGACTTGCTGCATATATACATCTACCTCGCATACTGTTTGTTGCACTCCTGCTAGAGTATTTTTACACCTTGTTATTGCCTTTACTAATCAGCTGCAACCCTTTGCCTTTTTTCAGAAGTCTAGTTTACTTGTACAACCATAGTTATCTGAATGCGGGTTAGACTCTGTGGTTGTTTGCATAGTCAAAGTCCTTTGGTTTTGGATAGCAAAGGACTCTTCAACATAAAATAAAAGTTAGAGGACACTACTGGGTTTACCATAACAAGGATATTTGGCTAACTGAAGTTCTAAAAATAGAGGTTGTTGTGTCTTACATGCCACCAAAAATGCACTGAAGTGGGGATGTACCAGAGGCTGTTGTGAGATTTATCCAGTACCTTGTTTGGTGGAAATGCATTGAGACAAAGGGTTGTTTTGAATTATGTCAAAAGGCTAATATTGGGTGAATGTTTATAGCAGTTAATTTGTTCACATTGTTGAATTTGCTGACAGGTTGAATCTTATGTACTTATTTTTTGTGTTTTGTATTTATATTCACACAAGTTCTTCATTATATTTACCATGTTGAATACACATTGAAGTAGGCCATATTGGTCTATGCAAGTTTTTACATATTTCTGTATGAAATTGGGAAATGCTTTATGCCTATCAAGGTAAATATCTTCATAAATAAATATTTTTCATTACTGTATTGCCTTGTTTTTCCTATTTCCTGCTTTTCCATAGGCTATGGCTCCATGCTCATGGAGGTAGATTGCCTCATGTATGAAGCTGACCCAGTGTTTGCCTTTGATTGTCTTTCTGTCCTATTAGCCAGGTGACAACACAGAAAGTTTATGCCAGATGTGAGACAACAGATGATACTTGTTCTAGCTTCAAGCTTCCTCATCAAAACTTCATGGTGAATTTTGAATTGACCAAATTAATTTATCCTGGAGCAGCATTCTCATATGTCTGGTGCCTTTTTAAATCCAGTAGTACAAACTCTAATGTTTTATTTCCTGTGCCATTAAAATATGGCCAATGAGGGGTTGGAAATAGATGAACTAGAGGAGAAAATGCACACACTAGATGCTTTGTGGGATGCATTGGACTAGGCAGTATGATGTTACTTACTGCTGTGCTATCCTAAAAGTCTCGGCCCAGCCCATGCAAGTTGAAGATGGAGACCTCAGTGGAGCCTGGCCCAAGCCTGGGAAAGAGCTAGAGCAATAGTCAAACTTGGCATGTCTTCAAACATTGGCCTAAAGTGATTATAGCTGGAAAGATGCTTCAATGGATTTAATAATCTCTGATCCTATAGGAAAAAAAAAGTACAAGAGTTAGTCCATGGATAAAACTGAGTGTTTTGGATTTTTTAAAAAAGCAAACTTTTACAAACAAATGCAGTACAAGGTGTACTGCACTTAGAACCACTGACAGCAGTCACTGTTAAATTGCTGAAATTGTCTGGCAATTGTCTGGTTCTTGTCAATATTCATTGTCTGCAACATTTTTCATATCCAAACACTATAAGGCTAGATAAAGCCTATACCATGTTTCCTTCAGGCTGTTCTGGTACATTTTGGGGCAGTAAAGCTGTAAAAGGATGGCAGTGCTGGTAGCCTGGGTCTGACAGGGGAGCCTGGCCCTGGCAGCAGGAAGGAACTGGGATCCCCTGTCATTCTCCGGGGCAGGATGTGGGCCCCAGAGCCTCCTTTGGGTCTCTGTGCAGCCTGTGTCAACTGCCTGGGACATGTGCAGATTGGTAACCTCATGTCAGGTGTGAAGAGACCTCACTAGCGCTCCTTGGTTTTCCACTTCTTCCCCTACTGGTGGCTGCCTTTGACAGGGTATTAAAGAAGCAGGTAGTCAAGGTGCTGCCTCTCACCCAGCCAAAGCAGAGGGCAAGCAGGCAATGTGGGGTGCCCCTGCTAGAGCAGGGACCACACATTGGCTTCCCTGTCCCCACTGCTCCTGTTTTGTCTCTCAGGAAAGAGTGTGAGGGGAGGAACGATTCTGGGTGTGGAGAAGCCCTGCATCAGCGTCTGTGCTGTTATTAAGGCTGGATAGCTGAATTTTATAGGTGGCTGGGCTAAATGGTGCTGCAGGTGGACTTTAATAGCCCAAATTCTTGGCCAGCTGCTTAAGGGATTCTAGAGATTCCACCCTAAAAAAACCTGTTCCTTCTAGGGTTTACTCTGCCCATGCTTGGATTTGAAAGCTGGCTTTCATCCTCTTCTCCTTCCTCCAAAACTGACCCCACTGTTTGCTCATAGAATCATAGAATGGTTTGGGTTGGAAGGGACCTTAAAGATCATCTAGTTCCAGCCCCTCTGCATGGGCATGGACACCTCCCACTAGACAAGGTTGCTCAAAGCCCCATCCACCCTGGCCTTGAACATTTCCAGTGAGGGAGCACCCACAGCCTCCCTGGACAACCTATGCCAGTATCTCACCATCCTCACACTAAAGAATTTCTTCCTCATGTCTGACCTAAACCCCTAAATCCCTCTTCCAGTTTGAAACCATCCCTCCCTTGTTCTATCACTACAGGCCATTATAAAAAGTCCCTCCACAGCTCTCCTGTAGAACCCTTCAGATACTGGAAGGCTGCTATAAGGTTTATCTGAGCCTTCTCTTCTCTAGGCTGAACAACCCCAACTCTCTCAGCCTGTCTTCATAGGAGAGGTGCTCCAGCCCTCCAGTCATCTTCGTGGCCTTCCTCTGGACTGGCTGCAAGTTTAAGTGAATGACACCCACTGCCCTTTTGGGGCAGGCATGGTCCCCAAAGCCATGCAAGGTAAAGTAAGAGCCTCACACAGCGCCAAGCCTAAGTGGCAATGCAAAGAGCACAAGGAGGTTGAGATGCTGTGATGCCAGGGGCTTGCTGGCTTTGGGAAGACTGGTTGAAGCCATTTCGTGCTGCCCAGCCTGCTACAGGGGCCTGCTGGCATGTGGCAGGTGCAGAAGGGGATGCACCCTGGCACCTGATCTCGTGCTATTTACCTTCTGGCGTAGAAGCATAAACTGCAGCTTACCCTGGTTTGCATTATTGAGCTGGACCAAAAACCAGAATTTAACAGACTGTTTGTCTCACTGAATAAGCAAAAGGGAACATGAAGCATTTTATCTTAAGGCTGGCTCACATAGAAGTACCAGGGTCTGTCCCAGAGGTTTGCTCCTTCTCAAAGTGAGCTCCATGGCAGACAGAGATTCAATGGCTCAGGCCAGAACCCCTGGTGAAAAAAGAGAGCCATGGTATGTGTTGGGATTTATGGCACTGAACACAAGGCAGTGTAAAAGTACATTCTTACTCATAATAAACGACCTGAGTGAAAAAATATTCTACCTGAAGCCAATGGAAACATTGTGCTAACTGCAGAGGCAAGGCTGAAGAGTCAGGGCTCTCATTCTTCTAACCAGAACTAATCTCACTTCTCTTAAAAAGTAAACATTTCATGGCCATGATCTATCTCCTTCTTAAATGAGAGGTACTTCTAATCCAGGATGAAATTTGAGAACAATGAAGGGAAGCATAGAGGGAAGAGAGCCACCACTTTCCAGCACCACTTTCTAATGGTCCCAAAATACACCTGATTTTTTACTGAAATTCCAGCTTGGATCAAGAGCAAAGAAAAGCACCATTTCACAGTTTTTAACAAATTATATCTCTATCTCTGATTTTTCCTGGGTTTGGCATGGCCATGTCTGAAATTGCAAAAAGTTTCACAGGAAAAGACAACTATTTCTCTCCAAAATTAAGTTCACTGTACTTATATTTATTCAACACTGTCTGCAATTCTTTCTTGCTCAGATGATTTATTTTTATTTTCTCTGGAAAAAGGCTGTTTTGACTATGTATCGAAACAAGGTACACAATAAAACAAAGCTTCAAAGTGTGAGTCAGGCTTCAAGTCAGGAAAATACTACAATGCTGCTGAAATTCTTTCCATCTTATCTACATAATTCTGACCTAATTTTTCCAGAAATGGCAACTCTAATCTGTACCATGTTATCATGAAATGCCCCAAAATAATTCCTGCAGGATGTCCTAATGTTGCCTATAGAAGTTACCAAATACCAACCTCTTTGTTCATGTTTCCTTACATTAGGATAAATTTAGCCACCATAACACACTTCTGTATTTACAAACACAGAATGAGCTGGATAAACTGCTGTTTGAATGCTATCTGATGTTTACCTTTTCACACTCAACTGTTTGCCTCTGTATATATAAAACCATATCAGTTTTTACTTCGCCTGCATCACGGTGCTATTATTAGGTTCCTTGGGTAGAAATCCAGCTTCCACACTCAGCTGGTATCTTTATTTGATTTACTGTTCTTCCTTTGTGGCCTAGGAAACAAAAGGATGGAGTATTTGATTAATTAGAGGAGAATGCTTGGAAGCTGAAATGGTGAGTGCAAGTATGCAAAAAGACAGAGAGCCACAGATAAAGTACAAAGATAGCGGCAGGATCCTTTTTCCTGAGGTAAACATTGTGCTAACAACATTTTGGAAACTTAGCCAGAATGGGTGTTCGTGTCTTTCTTTATTGTATATCTCTGATCAAATCTGAGCTGGGTGAAAAATGAGGGGGAAGCCTATTTTGCTATTTCTCAATATGGTTAGACAATCAGTTGGTATGTCTTAGTAGTGTGCCTGGGACAAGTTTGCCTGTTCTGATCAGGTCAAGGAGACCTGAAATCTGCCTGAAGTCCACCAGGTCAGTCAGTCAGCCAACAATTTCCTCAGCTTTAGAGGCATCGTTTGTGCCAGTGAAATGAGAGCAGGATTTGACCCATTAAGGCTTTGTTCTTTCTGATACCACCTGACAGGGGCAAGTGAACACCAATTTGTTGATGCTAGCATAGGGCTCCAGTGGATCTTCCTGCTTTTGGCCTGAGTTTGGTTTTTTGTGTGTTGGTTTGGGTTTTGGGCTATTTTGTTTGTATTTAGTGTGCTTGCTTTTATTTTTTTTTCTCTCCACAAGTGTTTTCTAGTAACAAATTAGATAAATATCACTTTGGTAAGCAGTGGGGCAGTTTGCCTCTGGCTCAAGAAAGCTGCATTTAGAAATGCATGAGTCCCAGTGGAGTTTGTGGTTTCATTGACCTCTCCAACTATTTTGGGGGCTGTAGAAATTATTTGAATTCACCAACTGCAATTCAAGCCAAGAGTGTTGTTGTTGTGATTTTTTTCCACATAGGAAATAAAAAAATAACAACCCAACCCTAAATCTATCTTTTTTTCTAGCAAAAGGAAAAATGTGTGTTATGTGCCAGTCACTAGAAACAAATCCAAACTCTAGTCCGCCAAGAAGAAAGGAGCACTGTATTTTGGTCATATATATTGGATTTACATTTTCCTCTGCTTTCTCCAGCTCTTTTCACAGACACAATTCAGCCCAGCACTTAGGATCCATCATGAAATGTCCATCTTGAAATATTAGCCAGTGCCCTGAGGACTTCTTGTGCAAAGGTAGCCACATGCATCGGACGCCTTGGTGGACGAAAGCTTCTCCACTCGTCTCCTCTCTTCATTTTGGTCCTATTGTTACAAGAGATCTGCTTTTCTTTTGCTTCTTATTTTCATGTTCTCTTATCTCTAACAGGAGTATAAAGCAGCAATATTCACAAACTAGACAGCAAACTACAGTAGACAGAAAAATTGGGCCAGTGGTGCCTGTCACGCTCTTATCAGAAGTGTGCAAGATTTTAAGTAGTATGTTTGCCTGTGACAGGATTTCCAAGTAGCAAAGAACTCTTACAAGTAATTTAACCAACAAGGCTCAGCCTTGCAAAGAGTTAAACTCTGTGGCCATCAGCTGCTCATTAAAATGTTCTCATGTGAATGTGCACAGACTGCCTTGGAGCTTCCAGGGATCTGATGTGCTAGATACTTTGCAGGACCAAACTCTCTCTTGAGGAAGGAAAGACTTTTCTTGTAATACCCTGAACTTGTTCAACCACTTGGTTGAGCATCCCTCAAGTAGCATAAATGAGCACAAAGGAAGAACCATGATATTATCTGCAGCAGGGGTGTCTTGAGAGTGCTTTCTGGGTTCTTCCTTCATGATTGTACGTCTCATCCAACAGCAGGGGAGATACCTCTTTCCTCACACATGGGCTGCCCAGCACATCCATCAGGCAGTTGACTTAATTAGGTGTCAAGGCAAGCAGGGATCAAAGAACCCATGCTGCGCATTGCTGCTGCTGGTGTGCTCCTCAGGGGACAGGAGAGAAGGTGGCTGCAAGCTGCAAGTCACGCCAGCAGCCCTGCTCAGTCCCCTGGAAATGTAAGCCACTCTTCCCGCATGGCTATGGGTTCACCATAGACAATGCCACGTCGACTGCTTGGCCATGGCAGCAGCTCCCCTTCAATACCATCTAAAAATGACCACACAGGTTTTATCAGTAGCTTATAGGGGATTTTTCTGAGAAAGCATTTCAGCTGGGAGAGTTGTCCACTCATCCCAGAGTGCCTTTTGATGGACTACATTGCCATTACTCGAGTGAGTTTGGAGGACCACCACTGTTTTCATCAGCCCAGAGGTTTTTCAGAGGACCAGTCATGCAAAAACAGCATACGACTGTGCAATCCACAGATAACCCTACAGAGGCTACTTTGTCCATGTTCTTTCTATGTACTCATAACAAGAATATTTTCATAATTTTTACCAAAAATGTATTCCCCTATCTTTCTTAAATCTTGTGGCTTTTGCTGAGGACTTGGCCTGTTCTTTTTCCTCCTGGGTCTCTGCTAACCATTACATCATTCTCGGCACACATCCAGCTCAACGCTTTGCAGCAACGTGCTTTCCAGTGGCTTCCAAACAATGTGCATTAAGGCTGTTATTTTAATTTTACTTCACCCTAAGTCTGCTTCATCATAAGCACAAGGACATTATTCACCTGGCTGCAAAGTGAAGTGCCTGTGAATGCTGTCCTTTGCCCTGAACTGGCAATGGATTATGGATTGTTGGTTCCGGTGTTGACACTTCAGGCAAGTCAGAAAGTTGGCTGCGTATTACTATACAGTAAAAATGTAATCTTTTAACTCACCACTTTCTGCTGAGTAATTATTTTTTCTCTGCAAACATTTCTATAAATGTCTATACATGCACAGGGATCAACTTTCTAAGCAAACTGCAGTCTTTCCTTCCCCAGTCCTTTATTTTTATTCTATCAAGCATTTCTCTGCTGTTCCTGTGACCAACACAGCTTTTGTGAGCTGTTTCTGTAAAAGAAGCTGTGGTCATAGATGTTTTTTCAGCCTGTAATCTGTGCACATCTGAAGACCCATGAAGCTTGATTAAGGGAGGCAAGTTCCTATGTGCTTTACAACAACACGTGTATGTGAAATTCCTGGAAGAGTTTGCACTTTCACTGAGAAATTTTTGGTAGGCTATAATAAAAATGAATTTAACCTGTGTCTTATACCTGGAAAGTAGATTTGGAAAAAAGTTGTAAAATGGAGTTGCCAGCATGTGAAAGTGCAAAACTGAGTCCAGCCACATAGGAAATAAGAAAGATACCGTTCTGATAAAATAAGAATGTGATTGTAAAACTACACCATCAGGTAAAGCTGCAAAGTGTGTGTGCAACAGGATATATCAGGGAAAACTTGGAGCATTTACCAGCTCTGCATGTGTATTCGTAAGCATGGAAGTGTGTGTACATGTAACATAATGTCATGTCATGTAGTGTAACAAAAGTCTTTTTCATGTCGTACAACACATTTTGGATCCACTGCCCATTGACAAAAAACTCCAGCTTCAAGGGGCTCTCTGCCTTAATGTCTGACTTTTTAATCCACATTTAATCTAGCAGAACTCAGGATAGCCAAATTCTGTCAGTGCCCCTGTGAAGGGTGCTTTGCAAAGGGTGCCACTCTTGCCTGTTATGCAGAATGGTTGATTTTGCCCGGGCTTCTAATCTGTTCAAATAAGCTCATGTTGTTTAAACAGACGTTTTTACTATGAGTTCTACAAGGAGAGAGTATATTTGCCATCGGTTTTCCCTCTCCGGACAGCACAGTTGGAGAGCTCTGAATGGTTTATAGGCTAATTAAAACCAGACCAGAGGTTTTGGGTTTTTTTCCTTTTCGCTGCATTCCAGTTTGTTTGGCTGCTCAGCAGGGATTTGACAAGGGCATCGTTAAGGGGACAAAGGACCTCTGGCTTGGGTGACATTAGTGTGCTAAGAGATGCCTCCTTTTCAGCCGACAGCCTAACCAAATTGGATCAGGTATCGGAAAGGCTGACAAAACATCGGAGGACATGAAATATGCAGCAAATGACTGACCTGCACGTCCTACCTGGCGCTGGCTACAGTAACAACTTTGCATGGGAGCTGATGCAGAACTGCCCTTCTCTCTCCACCTGACAAGCTCCAACAGCTGATAAATTACCAGAACTAATTGTCAGCCTGACAGGCCTTTGATCCCCGAAAGAGTCAATTTATAAATTATGAGCTCCTTTTACACGCCACCGCTGATGGAGCCGCTGAAATAGTTATAAAATCAATAATCCCTGAGGCCTGGGGATCCTTTAGTTTTCTCCCATTTATTCAGGAGACAATTCAAAGTGTCTGCAAATGCTCATTTCCATCTCTTTTCAGCATCCCACCGGGAAAAAAGTCAGGCATGGCCACTAGAGTGAGGCCTGGTAAGGAGAAGCAGTGAGCATCTGAAAAACAGGCCAGTCTAAATGGACACCGATTAGGAAGCAGGACACTCTCCAGATCATATTCTCAGCCACTTGGGATGATCTCTCCAGGAAGAGAAAATTGTCCAAAAAAAAGGGCAGAAAGGCAAGGTGGGAAAAATTGGGATTATAGGCAGCATCATGGGGAATGGCAGCATCTTCTGGGTGGCACGGGAACAGAAATCCCATTTATGGCTCCTAGAGTCCAGCCTCACAGGGAGCTCAGCTGGTCTGTTACCCATGGGTGTGCTGGCCTTCCCTGAGAGGGGCTAACCTGGCTTCAATAATGTGAAGGAACAAGCCAATATTTTGCCAAATAGAGTCCCTGTGGGTGGTTTGTCATCTGCAGAGTTTAGTCCTAGACCTGTATTGCAAAAAGCATGTTGTGATCATCATATGATGGAGAACCCATTGAAACCTCCTCCTTGGGCTGTTTTAGCAGGCCATGAGAAGCAAAGGACAATTTAGAGGAACAGTGCAAAAATAGAGCTTGGATTTGAAGGAAAGTCCTTGGCCTGCTCTTGCTGGTGTTTGCTCATTTTCCAGTTGTGATAACAAATATAAGCACTCCAACAGGACCTGGCACATTCCTGGGAACAAAGTTTGCAGGTTTGGACCCTACATCATTACAACTCACCAGTTTTTGAAAACACAGCCTAGAAGCTATGAGTCTGCCTCATATCTGGAAACCTGATTTGCACACAATCCTGTGTTTCAGTACAAACACTTTTGCTGTGCCTGATTGTTCTGATGAGAGCGTGCTCGTTAGGAAAATGAACCATCCCCAACCCAAGTGCATGCGTGAGGCTGGGACAATAGGACATGCCGACTGATGCTTCACTTTCCAATCTCCCCTGAAAGCTTGTGCACAAATGTGAGGTGTTGTAATGTGATTCAGTGTGGCTACTCCAAAGTGCTCTGGGGCCTGGCCACCAAGCTTGTCCTCACCACAGGCAGAAGACGTCCTCCCTAAGAGTGAAATTCCGCTCTGATGTGCTCTGGACTGAGGAATGTTCAAACTGGATCACACCATCCATTACAGAAAGAAATAACTAAGATGTTATTAACTGTCTCTAACTTACTGAGTGAAGGAAATGCACATGCATAGGGCTTATCCAGTGAGGTTCTCCTCTTGTCCAGCCTATTTCTTCATTGTCTTACGAACCTGGAAAATTCTCCAGACCTTCAGCCTGGGTAGTGTGCAGGTGATCCGTAGGGAGATTTTTCTTCAGGCTACATAAAGGCCTTAGGCCTGGGAAATAAAAGTGAAAAAGTTCCTTAATTAATGTTACATGGAGTTAGATGCAATGTGCAGTCCTCCACTGGAGGGAGAACTGAAACTTTTTCTAAAGTGAAAAAAGGGTTTGGGGATGACTTTCCATCACTAGCTTGTGTAGTAAACTGACAGAAAACTTGTTTAAGTTGACAACCCCAGACAAGAGGAATCTACTTAAAAAATACAGTTTCCAGATGAGTAAAGTGTTTAGAACAAGACACATTTTCAGATTAGTTAGCATCCACTAAACAAATAATGAGGGTGGAGCTAAGGGGAGTTAAAGTCAGCCTAATTTTTTTAGAAATTATTAAGTGCAAAGAGTCAAGAGGTTTTTCTCCAAGGAAATTAGATTGCTCCCAAGATACTGTGCCATATGTATATGATGAAAGGGGTGGGTGTGGGCCAGAAGGATGAGTTGATACAGAGTGAACATAAATAGACCGTGGGGTAAATGTGCAGGAAGGATCTACTGACACTGTGGAGAGCCAATGGGAAAAAAACTGCCTAGTTCAATCCTACCGAATTTACATAGTGGACTGATGCACCTAGACTGAGAGGAGTTTTCCTCTGGAAGCATCTGCCTCTCTCCCTTGAGCTTGAGGAGGATCCTATGGAAGGATGGCAGTCACAGGGATGAAGTTAGGAGCACATCCACCTTATCTTCACCAAGTAGCATTCAAAGGATGCAACCATATTGAGCACATGGAACTGGTTTCACTATATTCAGCAATTTTCTTATGGGAAATAGGAATTTCCCACAGAAGAACAGCAAGGTTTCTATTTATCAGTTGTTTTCCTATAGGAAAATAATAATCTTCCAATATGTTCCAAGAGGTAAGCAAGAGCAAGATGCCAACAACTAAGCAATAAACGGATGATATGGTGAAGAAAATAAGCATAAAGGAAGCTCTTGGTAGGAAGAACTCATCTTCTTTGGCTGGGTTTCTAGGACAAGCTTGACTATCATGACCTTTAGGACATTACATCCTGAGGAAGCAACAAGACAGAAGGAAGAAAGCAATAGAGAAGGTAAACCAAAGAGAATTTGATTTCCATTAAATATTGAATTAACTCCTGTAACCTGGCCTATCACCCTGGCATAGCTGGGTTGACTCAGGAGGGAGAGATCACTAGTTGTTCTTTTTTTACCATACAGAGAGAGAAAAAGAAAAAAAAAAAAAAAAAAAAAGAGAGATAAAATTTCTTCATGTCCATTTCTAAGTTAGTCAGCTGTTGAGGTAGTCTGTCACATGCAGGAGATGTTTTTTACATCATACTTCCAGGACAATCTTTCATTGGGAAATCTTCTGCCTTGAAAAATGGGGAAGGGTAAAATAATGAAATGACAGAGTTCAAAAATAAAGTTACTGTAAAGTGGTAATTTCAGTGTGGTTAGAAAGGATGTAGAAACAGCACTGAAGCTGTTGGTCTCAATAGCATCAGACTACATGTCAGGATCTCACTGAAGATCAGTTCTCACAGTACTCACTCCCAGCTTGAAGAAACCTTGCGAATTCATGCCATGTGTGACCACAGTCAGAAAGTCAGATCATTTAGACAACAGTGGCATTCCTTGAGAGAACTAGTTTAAGCCCTGTTTCTCAATGTGAGTTTGGCTGGTGAGAAAGTGAAAGTCAGGATAGGTCAGCTGAATATTCCAAGGTGGTATCAAACATGAAGACTGAGCAGGTACAGGGCCACCACACTCTACTCTAAGATATGTAGGTGACATCAGTGAACAGTTATGTTAGCTTTGAGCCAAGTGACTACTCAGTGAAACCTGGTTAAGTGACTTTCTGTGCTGAAGACAGACAACAAAGTTGGGAGGTGGGACCACTTTGATCTGAATCGATTTCTCATTAATGTTTGACAGCAGAGGATACTGCCAGCTGCTGTGAAAAAAACCTATTATAATGGAAAAAGTGTTCTCCTGAGGTCTCTAATATTCAGAGGCAATAACATGTGAGATGTGTGTCTGCCATAACTTTGGATAAACTGAAAAGTTGTTCACTTCTCACTGGATGAGATGGTCAAGATGCAGATAACGCTAAGGTGATCTTGGCCTTTCACTGCAGATGAAAACAAAAGAGAGGACAATAATCTATCTCTTGTGCTCTTACGAACAAACACACATGAACTTTTGATGTCCTGTCCTCTAATTCAGAGACCTGTATACAGCAGCAGAGATGGAGCAAGCTTAGCATGTTTGTTTAATGAGCAGTTTACCTGGTAGAGATGCTGCCCTCGACTTCACAGGAATCCATGTTTGTGTTTTGCAGCATTGCAATGACATGAAGAGCTCTGATGAGGTATAGGGAATTGTGTTAGTTGTTGTTGTTGGCTGTTGTTGAAAAGGTTGAGGCAATGTCTGTAGGCTTGAATGAAGAGTGACAGTAAGCGTGGCACTTGCTACAAGTGAGTTTTCCAGTCAAGCATCATCCTCTAGCACCTCTCAGGTTAATGGTGGCCACCAGAAAATGGTTAGATGGATAAAAAACATGGCCATTATTCATGTCCAACCAACTCAATTTCTGAAATGTTGACGACTATGGAAAGAGCGGAAGAAAAAGGTAGACAGGGAAGGCATGGGAGTTGCACACTAAGATAGCAGAGGTGTTTTCAGAAGTCCAAGGTACTAGAGGTACATCCTGGCTGTAAATAATGGGACTAAAGCATCACATTACACAGAAAACCTATCAGTCTGGAAATCTTGCAGGAAGCAGATATTTTCTGAGGTTCTTAGTAATGCCTGGTTCTAATTCTCTGGCAGACAATAAAAGATTAGTTGAAAGCTGAAGGTGTGAAGTTTGCAGTGTCTTAAGCAAGCCCTGCAGTTGCACTCTTTAAATGACACAGAGTTCAGTGTGACTTCAGCCTGTGCCAAAAAGTATTGGAGGTGACTCTTCATAGGTGCTTCAAGAATTCATTGAACTAGGGTGCAAACTCATGTGAACTAGACAGACCCAGCCCTGCTGTTTGTAGCTCCTGGTGAAGTGGATTACTGGCATGATTGCTAGGAATTTATGTCACTCTTTTTAAGCTGTTGATACCAACCCTTCCCTACTTGTCTGAGTGATGTTACCATTTCTTCAGTGTTAATACTTCTCTGCTTCCCAGCTTATTGATTTATCTTTGAAGAACTTCATTTTGCTAGTACATTGGTAACAGTTTGCCATTCAGTTCCAGATATTAACCAGTAAGAGGGATAGTCAGTAAAATTGAAAGGAAGGCTTGAGTCTTCAGCCTTGGCCCTTAAATGCTTACGGTGACATCTTAGATACATATAAACATTTTTTTTCTATTAATATTTCAGTTTAAAAACTCTGATTCAGACTAAGCTGTTTAGGAAATCTAGTTTCAGGATCCCATTCTTCCTCCAGGGTGTCGCTGGATTGTGTCACAGAAGATAAATTTCATTATGTGACTTTGCATTCAGGCATAGTTGAAAACGGAGGTGCAAAGCTGAGTGAACTGAAATGCTTCTGTGCTGCTTCTCCAATACACAATACTCTTAGGGGAGAGAGAGAACTGGTGAGAAATAGACTTTAACCTAAAAGAAAGATTTCAGTACCTCAGCCCTTAATTTGAAACAAAGTAACATTGACATAAGACAGAAAAATATTTTCCATTGTGAATCGAGTGCCTTGGCCAAATCTGGAAAGGTCTGAATTCTTTTTCTCTTTATATGTGAAAATGAAAAAATGAACTGTTATCAGGTCTTGACATAAAAATAGATGCATTTTATTTAACGTGTCAGCACTCATTTCTTTTACAGCTCTGCAGTATTCTGAATGTGTTTTTTTCTGACTTGCTAACTAAGTTGCCAGTGCAAATGAGTTACAACTCAAGAACTCGATATTCAAGGTTGCTAAAATTTTGCAATTTTGTGGTATATGGATGCACCATCTGTTCTTCCTAATAAGCAGCTATTTTTAAATTATATTTTATATGGTTTGTGCTGTTCTTTGATGAAGAGCCTAGGAAACAGCTTAGTAAACTCTGACACACCAGACAGAAATAACATCAAAAGAATTTTGATGTATGTTTCCCTCCAAATACAGGAGTATTCAGTCACACTGAGTTACTCATAACGTATGTTTTTTAGTAGATACTCACTTATTTACGAGGTACAGAACTTATTTTCAGTGATTTATTTAACTGAGCTGGTACATGTTTTTCAAACAAAACACTTTTTATTAGGTACTTGATTATTCAGAAAATAAAAAAAAGGTGCCCCAAAGTTTGATTTTCTAAACATTTTTTAATTTTTTGATTAAATGAAGAAACAGGCCTTATTCTTTCAGGAAATTCCCATGTGTCATTTATTTCCTCTGTGTTCTTTTGCTACTGTTTTTCTTCTTCCGTACTTAAGTGGTTAAACGTTAGGGCAAGGAGAGGAAAGAGGAATAACAGTTGTGAACAGGGAAGGGGGAAAAGTTTCAGTCCTGGTGTGTAGTTAAAAATAGGCCAGTCTGTTACAATGATCCTCTGCCTTGTTGCAAGTACTGGTGTAGCAACAGCAAGCTTTTTGAGACTTGGTAGGGAAAAGTCACTCTATTGCTGCCATGCCTCAAGGACTATACTCCTATTTTAGGTCGTCTTGATAATTTTGCTTATGTAGACCAGAGACACTTGGGAATTTTGATTTGGAACAATTATGCAAAATTAAGCTTTCTGAAGATCTCAGTTATCTGAGAAAATGAGACTAACTGAGGGTTCAGTCTTGCCTCCCCCTTTTCCTCAGCTGGATGCATCTCTCTCTTGCACTCTTTGGGAGGGCACCATCTCTCCCTTGCTGCAGCCTTCACCCTGTGCCTTGTCCATCTGTTTGGGATAGAGGCAGTGAAAGCATGACAGCTGGATTCCACCTTTAGAAAAGCTCTTGCCCACAAGCCCTCAGAGATCCCCACAACTGGCAGGAGCTGCAGGCAGCCCACCACACCAGCAATATGACCTGCTGAGGTCCCTCTTCAGGGACATCAGAGGACTGGGAGGTGTGTGGAGAAATAAATCAACAGAACTCAGAAAACTGGAGAAGAGAAGCAGGGATGCAACTTACCGATCTGCAGATTGAGTTGCAGAACTGGAGATGACACACTTTGGAAAATTAGGGTGTGGAACATCTATCACTCTTTCTTTAGCTTGCCTGGAATATGTAATTTCCTAGTCAGCCTTTCCTTTCACAACTGTGACTTTTTAATCATGCTCGTTTCAAAAGAAAACAGGTCTGGCCCCTAAAGAAGACTTACCACAGTCCAGCCCCTAGTGGCCCCCTCTAGTTGGTCTCTCTCTCTTGCAGCTGCCTGTCTCTTGGTTTTAATGAACTGACGCCATAACAAAGTCCGGACAAAACACAGGGGCAATTCAGTAACTGGGTTTCTTTCAACAGTACTAATTCCTCTGGCCTTTACAGGGGCATTGAACCAGAAACACACCTCAAATGGGTAGAGGGTAAAACAACCCAAACAAACAAGTAGGAGAAACAAACTGGAAGGTTAAAGAAAAGAGAATCTGTGCCTGTTCTTGGGAAAGTAGAGTGTTTTCTTCAAGCTCAATTCACCCCATGGCCAGGCGGGTCAGGACTTCGTAGTACTGGGTAGCTCACCTATGAAAACAAATATTCCCTTGTTGGATAAAGTGCCACAGTGTTGATATTCAATGCCTTTTCAGGTTTTAAGGCTCTCCAGACCTAGTAAAAATCAGCCAGGCTAATTAGCGTGTGCAAGTCTTTTGTCCTGCTAGTGTTTTGTGTAGCAACGGTACATGTAAGAAAGCAGGACCTCCAGGAAGGTGCATGCAAGAGAAAGAGAGGAGGAGATGTGTGAATGTGCAACAGACAAATGAGTGTGGGTGTGTGAAAGACAAAGAGAGACCAAGGAGCCTTTTCATATCACTGGAGATATATTAGAAGATTTCTTCTTTTTAAAGAATTACCAGAATGACAGGTGATAAAGGAATAAGGATAATGGGGCGTTTCATTTACATAACTAAGTCCACTGAGCTATGTAAGTCATGTTGCCCATGCATGACTTAGTCTGGAAATGATAAAGAGATAACAGATAAAAGCACAAATCAGCAGCTTCTGCGAAGTGATACACAGGGCTGTAGATTTCCTTCCCAGCTGGAAGCCAGGCATGCCAAGAGATGCTCTGTGTGCAGCAAGAGCTGCTGTTTTACCTGGAGGAAAAATGCCACCAAACACAGGCTAGATTGAGACTTAGACGCAGCAGTGCACTGCCTGTGTGAGCAGCAGCTCCTGGCCCCCTTCAAATCCCAAGCTGAGCAGAAGCAAGGAGCTAGAAGCTGCCATCTCTCATAGACACTAGCTGCAAAATACAGAGACTCACAGCTGATTGCTGGTCCTGCTATGTGTTCAATGTCTGATCACCCCTAGGCACTCCTGTGGCAGGTTGCCTGCTGCTGCAGGGCATTAGCTTTGGGTTACCCATAATTTTTTTACAAAAAGTGACTCAATGTTAAGAGATGCCTCTGTAATCTGTAGCAAATAAATGGTGAGGATTTTTTTTTTTTAAATCACCAACTTGGTCTACGTAGTTGGATGACTATTTTTTTATTGCTCAGTTCAGCTTGTACCTGACTTCAGCTTTCCTTACGTAAAAAAATTGCTTCTAATGCCACTATTGGGTTTCCTTTCTACTCTTTCTTGCCAAAGGAGGGCTATTCTGGATATGCAGGTGCAAATTATTGTACTTAGATCAGCAGATTTTTTTGGAAAACACCACAACTCTTCACTGGCAATAAAAATCTACATGCTCTTCTATGGACTCTTTAGGTGAGTCACTGAATCTACAGAGCTTGCGGGCCAGTCCACATGCAAAACCGGAAAAAGAACAACAAACCAGAATCAGTTTATTATAGTGCAAGTCTAAAGCTAAACATGGGCTCTAGGTTCACAGGCAGGAGGATTCACTCGCACTGCTTACTGTGCTTCTGAAAGACATGCACTAACCAAGAAAAAACCACCACAAAATTGTAAGGACAGTAGCAGGGGAGATTCAGAGCCATTTCTCTTCATTGTTTCCCCAGGATGTGTTTGATGGGCATGTCTCAGATGAGTTTTGACTGAAACACCAGGGCTGGTTGAAGGCTCAGCTGTTTCCTTGTCTCTTGCTGTCTGAAGTGAGGCTGAAGAAATTCCCTCACCACACAGATCAGTTGAGCTATGAGTCTGCCTACCATAGGGACAGCCAAACACAGATATGAGATCTACCTGGAAGAAAACTCCTAGCAACTTCCTCCTGTCAGAAGCCTCAAACATGAAAATCTTCTTGCTAGAGGAAGTGAGGAGGAGTAGCTTTTGCTTTTATTTCTCTTCCTATGCAACAGTGAGCTGATTCTCCATAACAAAAAATAACTATATTTTGTTGAAATGTTGCCCTTAAGTGGAAGGCAACGTTGTCAAAAAGATGTGCAGTGCATGTTCCTAA